>NC_082655.1:20457760-20760790 GCF_028023285.1 Balaenoptera ricei
GATGAACAGCTGGTTTTATAGAAAGCAAGACATTGGAGAATGGGATAGAAAACTGATGGTTTTTAAAGTTTGGATGAAGAGAGGATGGTAAAGGGAAGGTTCACATCAAGGAAAGTGATCATGCTAGCTTGGCTCTAAGGTACCACATTCTCATCAGTCAGGGACCATTTGAGAAGGACAGGAGAACGTGAAATGACAGGAAAAGTGGCTAGAGAGGTGCTCCATCCCACATTTGTTTGATACAGATCACCATGCTAGACAGTGATAGACATTGAGCTAAGTAACAAGACACTCTATCCTGTAGTGCTTTGTGATAATGGGGGAGAAACAAGAACATCAATAACTCTAATCCAAGTAAGAACAAAATAAGTATGAAAACAAGGTAAAATAATTCTCACCCTAAAGGAAAGAGTAATTGGTTTTAGCTAAAAGAATCAGGAATGACTTCCCCGAAAGGAGCCATCCCTGTTTTCCAGACATTGTTCTTATCACATTTGAGAAAGATTCATATGGAAGGAAAACTGGAGGAAGGTGTTTGAGGATAGAGCAAAACTCAGAGGCATGAAAGGCGTCCTGGGGCCCAGATCAGCATCTATTCTGGTGTGGGTGAAGAGGAGGCGTGTGGTGAGAGACAGCATAAAAGGGTACTTGGTTGTACCAGCGTGGGGACCACAGAGCCATGTTAAGGACAGTCTTCTCTGGATGTTGGCTACAACCTTGTTGATTGTTTGAAGGAGACCCAGAGGTCAAGGAGGTCAACACCCTTTTTTTTTTTTTTTCATTACCCAATAGGAAAAAATTCTTGAAGCTCTTGTCCTTGGAGTCTGTGGCCAAGACTCGTAAGTCATTTGTGCTTTTATCCACACTGATCTCTTGGCAACCTCCAGTGTTTATCAGTTTTTTTCAAGCACTGGCCAGCCATGTCCTCCTCGGACACATGAAACTCATATTCAACACTATTTTACATTTCTAGAGCATGTGTAGGCTTTCAGATGTTTTTCATATCCCACTGCTTCATTGAAGCTGTAGACCCACCATCCGAGGTAGGCAGGAGAGAGATTATTGCCATCTAATTTTGGCTTAGGGGGTTTGTGGGCTGGGGGCTAGTCAGCCTTGGAGCTGGGAATAGATCAAGTTAACTGTCCACTCCATATTTCCATATTTCCTCTCATGCCTTATGGTAAACCACTGTGGTAATCACTAGTTCCAGTTAACATTTGATCGTCCTCTCCTTCGGGCATGTGGATGAGTGAACTCTCTGCTTTTTACTGGTTGAGCGGTTCTGCCCAGGGAGACTGAGTGGAGGTGATGGATGCCACTTTCAGACTGGGACGTTTAATGACCAGCTTTAGACCAGGTGGTCCCTTCATCTGTGTGGTCATCACGGAAAGCATATCAGGATGAGGCCTCTGTCAGCCTGGGTTCCTGAGCAGCTCTGACGAGCTGAGCTGCTGTACTTGACTTGGAGTATGGTCAGGAAATAAACTTTCATTGTTAAGTCACTCGGATTTGGGAGTCATTGCCATATAATCTAGCCTATCCTGATGCTACAGCCTCCATCAAATCCTTTTGTACGTGAGCCAGTGTGTATTCACTGGAGAGTGAAGGGGTGTAAAAGGAACTTGACAGGGTGATAAACTTGACTCTCAGAGGGAAGGTGCTGTGTCTACCTCTTTCCTAGTTAAATCGACCGTTTCTACCTTATCCCTCACACCTCTTTGGAGCCCTGTCTATATTTGTTGAATGAATGAATAAACATACTTCTATTTAAAGTAAATCCTTGGGGTATGTTCTTTCTATCGAGATATGTTTTAGCAATATCATCTCTACATGTTAAACACCGTTAGCCATAGGAATACCAGATGTAAACACCAACCTTTTCCCAGGAATTGTTGGGTAGGCTATCTTTATTACCATTAAATAGCTAGCATCCTAGGTTTTGGCAGTAGCAAAAAAGGATGAAGTTATGATGTTACTAGAAATTCAAAGCAGCGGATCCCCCAGCTTGGTTTGGTGATATTCCTGCAGCTGCCTATGTACCTTTAGGAGTGTTGTGACATAACACATGATACATTTTAATATTTCATTGAAAACACTGTCTTCTCCACCATTAATGTACCATGCTAGTGAGCCCCTATTCCAGGGAGTAGCATATAGCTGTGTAAACAGGGTCCTTCAGCAGAGATGGTGTCCGTGACCGGTGGTCATTGAAACGCTAAATGGCCTGCAAAGCGTTTGTCTCTGCTGGAATCGGAGGCCGCTGGGCCCGAGGTTGGTGGCCGTGTTCACTGCGCTGTATTCACCTGCAGCCCCTGCCCGTCCCCCCCCCTTATTTCAGTGCATTAATTATTTGCTTCCACTTCTTCTCTTTAATTAGTCCTCTGTTTCAGTCTTCCTGCTTCCTGACTTCATTCCTTTCTTTCATCGTCTCCATCTGTTTCTGTCTTTGAAAATTTCATTCTGGTCTTTAATTGATGTCTTCTCTAACATTTTGTAGTTCATTAGCATTTCTTACCAGATTTCTCACATTCAGTTCAGCCATTTTTTTACATATCTAAAAACTTTAAAACTCTCGATTAAGTATGTTGAGGCTCAAAAAGTCACCTTTTTTTTTTTTTGAGGAAATAAATGTTCCCAAATGCTTGTGATCCTTATAAACATTTTTCTAGTCTCTTAAGTCCAAAGCAGATGGCCTATATGATACCCTTGATATAGCACATTGTATTATTTCAAAACATAATAATTAATGATGGTAATAGTTAACTTTTAATGAGCATATAAATGTGTCAGGCATTTCCCTAAGTGTTTTGTATTTATTATCTCACTCAATTCTTACTAAAATCCTAAGAGGTCAGTATTAGCTCTGTTTTACACATGAGGAAACTGTTTCACAGAGAAGTTAAGTATCAGTAACATGGAATTGAACGAGGCAGCCAGATCCAGGTCCCATTCTCTTAACAATTGTAAAGCGAGAAAGGGGTCTGGTAAATAACTGGTTGGAAATACCTACAAGTCTTTGAAGATTAATTATTTTCCTGTTGGTATCCAAATTTATTAACCTGTTTTCAGCTGGTCATCATGTACAGATTTGTTTCTTAGCTGAAGTGATCATGTAAAAGTCACACCCAGCCAAACTTGGAAGAAAATAAATATTTCACAGAGTCAGTATATTTGGAACTGTGTTTTTAGACCAGGAGAAAACACGAATGTCATTATGTTACACTTGCCAAAGCTTTGGAATTTGGGGTTCTGAGACTCCTGTGCTGTGTGGCTTGCTTGATGCCCAAAAGCCGGGTCCGTCCTATGTCCACCAGGGCACATCCCGTGACAATCTGTTGACACATTTGGATCTCTTCCCATTTGATACATTATTGCCTAAGCTCACCTCACATTCTTTAATATCTTCTGCTAGTGACAAGGATGTTAACAACCAACAATTACTGTCTGTCAGGCACTTGCGCCATGAGCTTTCTGGACATTTCTCATTTGATTCTTATAGCAACTCCATAATGTATGTACTGTCATATTCTCAACCTACAGATAAACAGCCTAGGGAAGTTTCTGTGATTTGCTTATGCTGACACAGATGGGACATTGCAGCACTGGTAACCCCTGTTCTCACCATACGTGATTCGGGGTGTGTGGAAGGCATCCATTCATCAGACATTTCTTAAACCTGCTTGGTGTGAGATGTGCTGAACACTCAGAGGAAGGGGCTGGTTTTTGCCCTCATGGACTTGTAGTCAGCCTTGCACACAAATAATTGAGATAAAGAGATGAATAGTACTGAAGAAGCACACAGAAAAGACCGACCAATTCCTTGGGGGAAGACTGAGAACAGAGTCAGTACATTTGATTGAGTGGGAATTAACCAGGTGAATAAGAGAAAGGCATTCAAGACCAAGGGAATACCATGTGTACAGGCCTGAAGTCCTTTACTGATTCATTCAACAAATATGTTTGACTTATGGTTACCGGGGGTAAGGGTGGGGCGGAGGGATAAACTGGAAGATTAGGATTGACATATACACACTACTATATATAAAATAGATAACTAATAAGGATCTACTGTAGAGCACAGGGAACTCTACTCAATCCTCTGTAATGGCCTATAGGGAAAAAGAATCTAAAAAAGAGTGGATATATGTATATGTACAACTGATTAACTTTGCTGTACACCTGAAACTAACACAACATTGTAAATCAACTGTACTCCAATAAAAATTTTTAAAAACAGAAGCAAAACAAAAAAAAAAAACAACCCCATACACCTCGTACTGCCCTCATGGGCCTTATACCCCAAACATCCAACAAATGGAATGGGATTTCATGGAAGTGCATGGAACAGTTAGCACATAGCTACAGCTGGTGTTTATAAAGTGAAGGCAGGTGAAACTATTGGATTAGTTTCGTATTGCTGCTGCAACCAGTTACCACAAATAGTGGCTTAAAACAACACAAGTTTATTATCTTCCAGTTCTGGGGGTCAGAAGTCCAAAATAAGTCTCATGGGCTAAAAAATCAAAGCGCTTTCATGGCTGTGTTCCTTCTCTAGGGAAGACTCCATTTCTTTGTCCTTTCCAGCTTCTAAAGGGCACCTGTATTCCCTGACTCACATCCCCTTCCACCATCTTCAAAGCCAGCAGTAAAACACCTTCAGATCTCTTCTACTCTGATACTCCTGTCTCTGCCTTAAAAGGACCCCTGTTATTACATGGAACCCAGCTGGATAATGCAGGATCATCTTCCCTCCACTTAAATCACAAAATACCTGCCATGGAAGGTAACACATTCACAAATTTCGAGGATTAGGATGTGGACACCTCTGGGGCCTCTTATTTTGCAGGAGAGGCAGATGATGAAGAGTTTCCTTTGACATCCTGGGACCTGGGCTTTGTTTAATAGAGTCATGGGAAATGAGCAGCAGCAAAAAGAGGAGAGAAGGAAATGTTCAGAGGTTTTTGCTGGTAGAGCTGATGAGGGTCGGAAGTAAGGTAGTATCAGTGGGAGTGGAAAAGAGTAAGCGATTTGAGAGAAAAGTAGTACATTTAGCACTTGGTGATTAACTGGGTTAAGTGGATGAAGGAGAGGGAAAATTCCAAGATGACCCCAAAGTTTCTCCCTTGGTCATCTGGTAAGCAAATGTTCTTAATTTTCTGCTTAAAATGATACTTTCTGAACTATCCAGTGTCAGCATAAATATTCAGGCCAGTACATTAGCTGCATTGACTTCTAACAAATCACTGGTATTAGGCCTTCCAGTTGAAGTTACTCAGGTCTTCTGTTTTTATATTTTTCTGTCCTCTATTTAATATGGTGGTATACCCAGATGTCTTCTGCACTACATTGCATTTTAGTGTAGTATCTTATGCTAGCCTATGATTTGAGCTTTTAAGTTATGATAAAGCTTGACACACATCCGTCTTTCTTTTGTCTCTTAATATGTTTAAGAAAGTAATTCTTGATCCAGCAGTCTCATTTCTGGTTATATATCCAAAGGAAATAAAATCACTATCTCAATGAAATATCTGTACTCCCATGTTCATTGCAGCATTATTCACAGTAGCAAAGACACAGAAACAACCTACGTGTCTGTTGATAGATGGGAATGGATAAAGAAAATGTGTATATACATATTCCATTGTGTGTGTGTGTGTATGTGTGTATCATTCAGCCTTATAAAAGAAGGAAATCTTGGTATTTGTGACAATATGGATGAACCTGGAGGACATTTTGTGAAAAGAAATAAGGCAGACACAGAAAGACAAATATTGCATCATCTCATCTATATGTGGAACCTAAAAAAGAAAAGAAAACTGTTGAACTCAGAGAGGAGAGTGGTGGTTACGAGAGGCTAAGGGGCGGGGGAAAATGGGAGGTATTGATCAAAGGATGCGAACTTTCAGTTTTATGATGAATAAGTCCTGGTGCTCAAATATACAACATGGTGACTATACTTAGTAATAATGTATTATATACCTGAAAATTGCTAAGAAAATAGTTCACCAGTGTTCTCACCACACACCAAAAAAGAAAATGGTAACTATAGGATGTGATGAATATGTTAATTATTTTGATTGTGGTAATCATTTCAGTGTATACATATATCAAAACATGTTGTACACTTTAAATATATACAATTTACAATTTTTATTTGTCAAAATTCAAAATATATTTATTAAATTCTTACTGTTAAACACTGTGTTTGCATAGCCTGGGAAGAGTATATACAATGCATGTATCTGACAAGTGACTTGTATTCAGAATATATAAAGAAGTCATACAAATCAGTTTTAAAAAGGACAAACAGCCCAACTTTTTTAATTGGCTAAGACTTAGACACTTCACCAAAAAAAATATATATATATATATATATATCAAAATGGCCAATAAGCCCATGAAAATATATGCAACATCATTAGGGGAATATAAATTAGGACCACAGTGAGAAACAATGTCATACTCCTAGAATAGTCAAAACTTTAAAAAGATCAGCAACACCAAATCACTGAGGATATGGAGCAATCAGAACTCTCATTCAGTGTGAGTGGGAATATAAAATGTTGCAACTACATTTGGAAAACTGTTGACAGCATCTCAAACTTAAACATATAGTAAATATAAAGTTAAATATATAGTACATATAAGGTTAAATACATACTTGCCCAGTGACCTAGAAATTCTACTCCTCTAAGTATTTCCAAGAGAAATTGACATATAGCCATGTAAATACTTGTACATGAATATTCATAGCAGTTTTATTCATAATACTCCGACAGTGTAAACAACTCAAATGTCCATCAACCAGAGAATGGATCAACAAATTATGGTGTATATATATACACAGTGATTCTCTGCAGCTTTAAAAGAGAAGAAATTACTTGTACACATGGCAACATGATTGAATCTTACAGACATTTTGTTGAAAGAAACCAGGCCCAAAAGCATACATACTGTATGATTCCACTTAAATGAAGTATGAAAACAGGCAAAAACAATCTATGGTGATAGAAAATAAAATAGAAGCTGCTATAAGGGGTAGGGATTAATTGGAAGAGGGCATGAGGGGATTTCCTGGGGGAATGGAAATGTCCTATATTTGATTAGGGTATTGGTTACATGGATGAACACACTTCTTAAAACTCATCAACTTTATATTTAAGGTGTATGCGTTTTATTATATGTAAATTTTACCTATAAAATAAAAATATTGTGCTAGGTACCAGGAATGCAATGATGAACAGAATAGATGAGGTCCCTACCTTCATGGATTTTGTAGTTGGATGGGTGAGAAAGACATTAAATAAGAAATTGCATGAGGGATAAGCCTAATGATATGGTGCTACGGTAGCATAAAGCAAGGGAAAACACTCAAGAAAGGTTAGCATCCCGAGAGACGTGACGTTTAAGCAGACTCTTAAAGGATGAGGAAGAGTGACTCAGGTGAAGTTGAAAAGGCAAAGAGGGAAGAGTTTCCTAAGAACTTGGAAAGTGGAAAAAAGAAAACTCACTTATTCAAGGAACTGATGTCCAGTATGACCGGAGGGTGGAGAAGGATGGGGAGGGTGACAGAAGATGACAGTCAGGGGCCAGACAGTGAAAAATCTTGTAGTTCATATTAAGGGCTTTGATATGTTGCTTGGGGCAAGGGGAAGGTGGTGGTGGGTTTTACTTTGTAGAATGATGTTATTGGTATAGCAGAGCCTGCCAGGTTTCTCCCATATTCATTTTTCCTTTCCTTAATATTAAAAATTTTAGCTGGGTATGGCTGCCCAAAGCAGAGGCTTCATTTCCTAGCCTAACTTGCAGCTCTTCGTGGCCATGTGGCTAAGTTCTGGCAAAGGGGATGTAAGTTCCTGGGAGACTTCTCTAGGAGACAGCTGGGGCATGCCCACCTTCTTCATTTCCTGCTCCTCCCTGCTTCCAGGAACTTGGCTGTGGCCTTGGAGGATGCTTGAGGATCCTGGCCACACAGATCCCAGGGTCAGATCCTGAGGACATCAAGGAGAAGAGCTTACACAGTGGTCCTGAGTGGCAAACCTCCAGACTTTTATGAGAAGGAGAGGAAAAGGGAGAGAGGGAAGAGAGAAGAGAAGGTGTCTTTGGAATTTTTTGTTAATGCTAGGTGAAGCTAATCCTAACTCAGATTTGCATTTTTAAAAGATCATCCTGGCCTCGTTGTGATTCCTGGACACACAGTTTTGTCAGCTTTCCTTTGATAGTTTGCTTTCTCTTTTGTTTCCTTGTCCCTTAGGGAGTTAGATGATGAAAATGAAGCAATCTTTTATCCACACAAATAACATTTTATGGTTTTTACTTTCAATTTCTGCAAGTGGCTGCTTTAAGGTATAGGAAAATGATAGACATGATCCACAATTATAAACTAATTACCAAGAACACGGACACCAAATCTCAATAAATGGGTTCCCCCTCCCCAGTTCATATTGAGCAAAGTTGATTAGCATCTTAAATAGGAAAGTTACATGACTCTCATATCTGAGTAGCTGCAAAATGTTAACATATGATAATGATTTACTACATCAACAGTATCAGAGTCCTTATTTTAAAGATGCCCATGTAGTAAGGACTTAAAACATTTTACTCAAAAAAAAAACAAAAGCAAAAAAACCCTTTTTCTATCTGCAAGGAGGAAAACATAGGCAGGATCTATGCATAGTGATGGTATGGAAAAGGACCATTCCTCCCCTATATTAATCTGAAGTCTCTAGGATGTTTCTGGAGAAAAGAGCTGCCTCCTTTCCCTCCCATCCCCCTACCCCAGTGTTCACCAGGACCTCAGTATCCTAATAATACCTAACAATTTGCTTGGTGTTTTGAACAATTAAATCATGTTACTTCCTTTCAGTGTGTCAAACAAAAGAAGAAGCTAATATTTTTAAAAAACACAATAAAACAAAGGCCATTATGACTGTACTTAGAGCAGAGGGACATTATGAGCTAAGAGTGTTTTAAATTGGTTTTTAATGTGAAAATTAAAGGCATTATAAATCCATCACATGAACAGGATTGTAATTACCAGTCGATATAAAGAAAAAGACATCCTGATAGGAAGGGTTTTAAAGCACCGGAACAGATTACTGAAGGAAATTTGTCAAGGTGGTTTCTCTGGAGATCTTTAAAGGGGAAGAAGCTCATCTTTCGTAGTTGGTTTAGAGGAAACTTGGTAGGAGACAAGTGGTTGAAATTGCTGGCCTTTGAGGGTCTGTCTCTTCTACTAGAGTATTGTAAAAGTTCTATGAAAAGGGAATGTTTTCATAATCTTGGGGTGGGAGAAGATTTCTGAAACAAGACACAAAAAGCACTACTGCTAAGAAAAAATGGTAAATTGGATGCCGTTAAAACTAAGAACTGATCATCATAAAGCATAGTGAGTAGAATGAAAAGATAATCCACAGATTTGTTGAAATGTTTGCAATGCAGAAATCCAGCAAAGGACTTATATTCAAGTTTATAAAGCAGTTCTATAAATTAGTGAGAAAAAAGACAAATACCCCTATTTAAAATGGTCAAAAGAGTTGAACAGGCACTTCGCAAAAGGGGACATTGAAGTTGCAATGAACATATGAAAAAGCTCAGCATCATTACTAACTGGAGAAATGCATATTAAAAACAAAACAAGATATTATGACTTTCTCACCAGAATTTCTGTAATTGAAACAACTGCCAATACCAGCGTTTGGCCAGAGTGTGGAGTAACTGATCTCTTACACATTGTTGTGAATGTGTAAATTGCTACAACCTCTTCAGAAAAGTGTTAGGCAGGTTTTTTGTTTGTTTGTTTTTTAAATAGAGTTAAATAACTACCATGACTCTGCAACTCTACTCTTAAGTATTTGCCCAAGAAAGTGGAAATGTGTCCAAAGACTTGTATAGGGATGTCATAGCAGCTTTACTCAAAATAGCTACAAACTGAAAATAACCTAGGTGTCCATCAATCAGAGAAGGGAGGAAAAAACTAAAACCAACAATGGTATAGTTTCTACACAGTATTAAAGAAGAGTGAACTACTGATGTATGTAACAATATGGATAAATCTCACAGACTTGGTGCTAAAGGAAAGAAACCAGGCGCCAGAGTGCATGCTCTATTATCTCAGTTGTGTGTGGTTCAGAAGGCAAAACTGAGGGTGGAGGGAAGCACCAGAATAGCAGTTACCCTGGGGCTAGGGACTGGGGGGAAAGAAAATGTGTGACAAGTTCTGGTTGAGCAAGGGACATGAGAGGAAACCTCCTGGGGTGATGGAAATTTCCACCATCTTAATCTAGGTTGTGATTTCATGGTGTATACATACGTAAAAATATATTATTGCATTGTACAATTAAGATTAGTGTATTTTACTATTTGTAGACTTCAGTATTCTATATTGTGATTCTGAGTCCTGTTGGAGTATCATTCAGTATTTTTATTAGGTACATTATATAAAGCACCTGTCTTCAAAGACCTTATTTTTTTTTTAAAGTGTAAAAATTTTAAAGTCAAAGAAGAAATTGAATAAATAGAAAACAGCTAGCATGATGGTATATTTCAAGCAAACTATATCAATAATTACAATAAGTGCAAGTTGTCTAAATATACCACTTAAAAGACATAGATTTTTCACATGGAATAAAAAAGGAAGACACAATTATGTCCTCTACAAGAAACCTACTTTTTTTTTTTTTAACATCTTTATTGGAGTACAATTGTTTTACAATGGTGGGTTAGGTTCTGCTTTATAACAAAGTAAATCAGCTATACGTATACATATATCCCCATATCCCCATATCCCCTTCCTCTTGGGTCTTCCTCCCACCCTCCCTATCCCACCCCTCTCGGTGGTCACAAAGCACCGAGCTGATCTCCCTGTGCTATGCGGCTGCTTCCCACTAGCTATCTGTTTTACATTTGGTAGTGTATATATGTCCATGCCACTTTCTCACTTCGTCCCAGCTTACCCTTCCCCCTCCCCGTGTCCTCAATTCCATTCTCTACGTCTGCAAAGACCTTATTTTTTAAAATTTGTTTCCAGTTTTATTGAGATGTAATTGACACACAGCACTGTATAAATTTAAGGTTTACACCATAATGATTTCACTTGCATATATCATGAAATCATTACCATAATAAATGTAGTTAACATGCCTCGTCTCATGTAAGATACACGCCCCCCCCAAAAAAAAACAAAAATTTTTTTCTCTGTGATGAGAACTTTTAGGATTTACTCTCTTAACAAGTTTCCTGTGCACCACACAGCAGTGTTAACAGTAGCCATCATGTTGTACATTACATCCCTAGTGCTTATTTATCTTATAACTGGAACTGCGTACCTTTTGACCACCGTCATCCAATTTCCCCTCCCCCAACCCCCCCCCAACCTACGATAACCGTAAATCTGACCTCTTTTAATATGGCTTGGGGGGGGGAGTTTGGTTTTGTTTTTTCAGATTCCACATATAAGTGAGATCATAGAGTATTTGTCTTTCTTTGTCTGACTTATTTCACTTAGCATAATGCCCCCAAGATCCACGCTTGTCACAAATGGCAGGATTTCCTCCTTTTTATGGTTGAATAATGTTCGATGTCTATACATATCATGTTTTCTTTATCCATTCATCTGTTGATGGATACTTAGGTTGTTTCCATTTTTTAGCTATTGTAAATAATCCTGCTGTGAACTTGGAGGTGCAGATATCTCGTCTGCATAATGTTTTCTTTTCCTTTGGCTATATTCCCAGGAGTGGGATTGCTGGATCATATGCCAGTTTAATTTTCCATTTTTTGAGGAGCTTCCATACTCTTCCAAAATGGCTGTACCAATTTACAGTCCCACCAACAGTGCAAAAGGGTTCCCTTTTCTCCACACCTTTGCCAGCATTTGTTATTTCTTGTCTTACTGATAATAGACATCCTAACAGGTGTGGGTTGGTATCTCATTGTGATTCTGATTTGCATTTCTCTAATGATTAGTGATGTAGAGCATCTTTTCATGTACCTTTTGGCTATTAATATATCTTCTTTGGAAAACTATCTGTTTGGGTCCTTGCCCATTTTTTAATCTGATGATGATGATTTTGCTATTAAGTTGTATGAGTTCTTTACATATTTTGAATATGAACCCCTTATCAGCTACATGGTTTGCAAGTATTTTTCCCATTCAGTACGTTGTCTTTTCGGTTTGTTTGCTGTGCATAAACTTTTTAGTTAGATGTACTCTCACTTGTTTGTTTACTTTTTTACCTTGTTGCTTGTGCTTTAGGTGTCATATTGAAAAAGTAATTTCCAAGACCCATGTCAAGGAGTGTTTTTTTTTTTAATGTTTTCTTCTAGGAGTTTTATGGTTTTGGGTCTTAATGTTTAAGTCTTTAATTCATTTTAAGTTAATTTTTGTTGGTGGTGTTAAGATAAGGGTCTAGTTTCATTCTTCTACCTGTGAATATCCAGTTTTTCCCAGCACCATTTATTGAAGGGGCTGTCTTCTCCATTGAGTATTCTTGGCCCACTTGTCAAATATTAGTTGACCATACATGCATGGGTTTATTTCTGGTCTCTAGATTCTGTTTCATTGGTCTATGTGTCTTTTTTTATAGCAATACCATACTGTTTTGATTACTATAGCTTTATAATATAGCTTGAAATCAGGAAGTGTGATACCTCCCTCTTTGTTCTTCTTTCTTAGGGTTACTTTTGCTATTTGGGGTCTTTTTCACTTCTTTTAAAAATGTCATTGGACTATTGATAGAGATTGCCTTGAATCTATAGATGGCTTTGTGTAGTATGGAAATCTTAACAATATTAATTCTTCCAATCCATGAACGTGGAATACCTTTTTATTTATTAGTGTTGTCTTCAATTTCTTTCATTAATGTTTTGTAGTTTCAATGCAGAGCTCTTTCACCTTCTTGGTTAACTTTATTTCTAAGTATTTATTATTGTAAATTTCAAACACTTTAGATCATGTATCCTGTCATTTAAAAAAATAACAGTAAAGTGAATGGATGGAGCATGTACATAATACATCCCTTATTAACTGTATCTTGTGGAACAAAATGTGTTTGGGGTAAAGATCATGATTATTGATAATAGTTATAAACCCACATTAGATATTCTTGATATTTTTTATTCATGTGCTGACTTGACGCATTTGATACCAGAAACCCCCTTTTACTATGCTTACTTATGGAAGTAAACATACTTTCATTTTAATTCACCAGCTGCTTTGTTGAACTTCATAGTCAATATCTTGGTGTTTCAGGGTAACTAATGGATTATATTAAGTATAGCCACGTGGTAAAATTAATCAAATTGCAGGAATAGAAAACTGTGCTGCATTTGATAGGTCTGTCTCTCAAGTCATGAAGCCATGATTTGAAGCCATGCTGGACTGTGTTATAGTGGACAGAAAAGTGGACTTAGAATAGAAAAGATTCTTGTCAAATCTCAGTTCTATCAGACACTACCTCTGACCAATTTATGTTTCATTTTTGAGGTTCATTTTCCTCTTCTCTGAAGGAGGACCAGTAATACCTGCCTCAAAAGGTCATTTGGGCAAGTAGAATAAAATAATATTTGTGAAAATGCTTAGCATAATGCATAATACATATTAGTTTAAAACACAGTAAAGCTTCATTTCTTCCTTTCAGTGCTCCCAGAAGCCACATGAAGCATCTAGACTTGGAGTTCTTCCTTTTTGCTAAGCCACCACATTGCTGGCCACTCCCAGCCTGAATAGCAGAAGCCAGACTACTTTAAACCGTATGCATCTAGGTGAACTCTGAAATATCAATAGAGGAAGGTACCCTTGATGCATGCTGAGTTGTGGCCTGGATTGTCTTCCAGCCCCTTCTAGACCTTATTCTCTGTTTATTCATTATCCTTAGTGTGCCTTCCCTTAAACTCCCCTTCACAAAACTCATAGTCTTTTGAATCGGATCCATTTCCCAGAGGATATTAGCACTCAAGTCTCGTATAATGCGCTGCATCACAGTTGTGTCAAATAGCTGGAGAACAGCAATAACCAAAATCTAGAGCCACTAACACCCCAGAGTGGTGGAATGGGTTGTCTAGGTGGGAAAGCCTACCACATACCAGGTCCTTTATGTACATTTGTGCTAGGTATTCTGTTTGCCTTCTAAGTCCCCTCTCACCCATCTTTGCCCTACTCAGACCCTGGCAGAACCACATCACCCAGGCTTCCTTGACCTCTGACTTCTAGTTGGGAAACACCAGCAGGAGACCAAAGGGCAGGAGGAGAATGAGGTGGAAGTGTTTATTTCTCCCGTTGCCCCATAACAGGCTTTGATTTGCCAGTGGCTGCATTCCACTGTCTGAGGCCAGGGCTCCTGTTGGGCAGCATTTCTCCTTTGGCTGCAGCTCTCTTCAGGTTCCAATAGCAGCTCTCTCCCCTTCAGGCCTAGAGGTGGTATCTGCCTCCCACCATTGCTGGCACAGAGGTGCTTCCCCTTCCCCTGTTGGTTCCATTAAGCCTTGCTGTACCTTTGTTAATGCTTCTTACTGTGTTCATTTTCTTTTGCTGCTATAACATGACCACAGATGCTGTGTCTTAAAACAATGTATAGTCTGTTGGAAGTCTGTCATAGGTCTCACTGGACAAAAATCAAGGTGTGGGTAGGGCTTCATTCCTTTCTGGAGGCTCTAGGAAAGAATCTGTTTCCTTATCTTTTCCAGCTTCTAGAGGCCACCCATGTTCCTTGGCTTGTGGCCCCTTCCTCCATCTTCAAGGGCAGCAACAGCAAGTTGAATCCTCATATCACATTTCTGCCATTGTCTTCCACTTTTAAGATTGGACCCACTCAGGTAGTTTAGGATAATTTCTTCATCTCAAGGTCCTTAACAGGAATCCAACCAGCAAAGTTCCTTTTGCCCAGTAAAGTGACATATTCACCAGTTCCAGTGTTCCAGAGATTAGAATGTTAGCATGTTTGATGGCCTTTATTCTGCCTATCAAAACTACCTGCATTAAATTCTCTTTATTTACCCCTTTGTATCATCTACTTCATGCCAGGACACTGATAAAGTATTCTTTAATCCCATCCCCTAGTGACTCTGTGATATATAGGTGTTGTTTCACAGGTGAGGAGGTTGAGGACAGAAACCAGTCAACTAAATATGGATTTACCATACCACTGTTAGGTGAATTTAATGATCTTGGGTAGTCTAAAAAAAAAAAATCAGAAAATCCAAAGTTATTTATGCCTGCCGGCTGCTGGAACTGCCCATAAAATTTCATGAACATTGCCTAGCTCAAGGCAAAATTATTTGGTTTTTAATATGTATATGTCAAATATATATGCACATATGTATACTGCGTACCGACTTCCACAGCCCAAAGATCATAACCCAGAATCAAGTTTAAAAAAAGGAACTATGGGTACGGAAGGTTAGGCTTTATTCGGGTTCCTTTGACCTCTCTGCTTCTCTCCTCATCCAATCAGGCAACTTAGTTTCTTCTTCCTCCTTCTCCACTCTACCCCCATCTCTGTGTGTCTAATAAGTCGTTGCCCCATACCAGGCTTCGATTTGACAGTGGCTGCATTCCGCTATCTGAGGCGAGGGCTCCTGTTGGGCAGCATCTCTCCTTTGGCTGCATCTCTCTTCAGGCTCCTTCTTCTCCACTCTACCCCCATCTCTGTGTGTCTAATAAGTCATTGCAGCTTTGGTGTGAATTGGTTTAATGTGTTACCTCCCCCAGGAGTGTCGATGGGGTGAAAGAGGAGGTGGTGTGTACAACCCCGGGCCATCGTGTTCGCTGTTAGTAGATACCTTAGGCCAGTGGGTCGTTCAGTCCTACCTGATAGGGAACCACGGCATCCATGTCCTCACTGCTGACCTCGGTGCTAGGCTAAGCAAAGCAACACAGAAAGCATGCTGGTGAGAGAGCGCTTGGCGGAGGAACAGTCCAAACGAGAAGCCAGGGCTTGGGTCTACAGATTGTGCTAATGCAATTGTAGACAAACTGGAGCAGAGTCCAAGCAGGGAGGTCAGGGCCACCATAAGCATCACTGAGTAGATCCGTTAGCATGAAAGTCCTGTAGGACCAGGGATTTGTTGTCTGGTTTCCTTGGTCTCCATATTCCCAAGCCCAGAGCAAATATTCTGTAGATATTTGTTAAGTGAAGGACTCAGAGAGAGTGGGGAAGGAGAGAAAGAAGTGACATTTCAGGGTTTGTAACCACCCCTCCAAAGACAAAGGCTGTTTTTCTCTCGCCATCTTTGCCCCTCTTAGAGTAGAACACTCAAGGGTTGACAGATGTGTCTTGACAGCCAGAAAGAGGCAAAGCCCCCCAGGAGGTATTAGCTGTTGATTTTGCAAGGGAATCTCAACGGCTGTCTCAACTAATGTGTTTCCCTTTTTAAGGGGACAGTGATATTTGAACGATAAAGCTATACCAATAATACATATGTAATTTACTGGTAATAGAATATCATAGATCAATATATAAATGTATCAGACCAACACACTGTGCACCTTAAACTTATACAATATTATATGTCAACTGTATCTCAATCATAAAAAATAATACCATAGATCATTGGGAAGTCCACTCGCCTAACATACTTCAACACATTCTTCTGCTATTCACATGACCACTTCATCCTCATGACTTATATCACTGAAGTCTCTGCTCACGTGTTCCTCTCTAGAGATGGTCTCCCAATCTCAGTACCACCCTCTTCCCTTACCATCATAGCACATGCTATGGTGTTATATTACATGATAACTGTTTATGCCCAGAATGAACGGCTATGCAGCTAGGCACTCTCTCTGTTTTGTTTCCTGTTGTGTCCTCAGTACTGAGAACAATCCTTGACCCAGAGTTGGCACTCAGGAAATATTTGCTGAATGAATGAATCTGGCTTTGAATCTATCTGGTGACCTTCGGCAGGCCCATCTCGCCGCACCTCAGTTTTATCATCTATGAAATGGGGGTAAGAATTACAATATGGAGTTATTTTAAGAATTAGATAGTATTCAAAAGATCCTGGCACAGCATCTGGGCTTTCGAAAGCCCTCAAAAATAAGAGTTTCTTTAATGTTGTCTATTTTAATTGTGTATATTCTTGAGTATATGTAATTTTTCTTTGTTAAGGGTAGCTATTATTAGCTATTTAGAAAACTTGTTAATATTAATGATCTAGATGTGAGTTGTAGTAATCAAATCTCATCATCAAAGACAGAAAATCAAAGTTGGCCACTGACCATTAAATAAAATGTTATAATGAAATTCACTAGATGGCAATCTTGGTCTCAGTATGGCAGGAGTTGAGCGACAAGTTCTTATTTGTTAAAGCAAATTGTAAATGACCACATTAGATGACACAAGCAGAACAATAAATGTAGAAAGTGATTTAAGACTAGGTTCTTATAATGTCAGTCCTTTTCGATTTACAAATCTAAGCGGTACGTTTCTCCATAAAAAGTACAATGTAATGCAAAATAGTGTTGCTTTAAAATGTCAAGTGCCGTGAATTACTGAGATGTTGCTGATGGTTTGTGTTTTAACCTCAAACACTCCCAGTTATTGTCTTGATTGTTACAAATAGCAGATGTGCTTTCTGACATGATTATTACTTTATTAAATAATTTCGTTTAATGCCCTTATATCTCTTCCATGTCTCTCTAATAATTTATTCATGAGGCTCATCATATTCTGCATAAAGGTAACATGATTATATTTACACCTGAATTTTTTTTAAATTGAGATGGATGACAAAGATAGGATATTTTAAAATTACTTTGCTGCGCTGCCCTCTAATTGCCAATTTTACTGAATGTGAAATGTGTTTACCTTTTCTTCCTTACGGTTTCCCTGCGAATAATACTCAAAAAGCCAAAGAAAACCCTGTTCACCACAGAGCAGACTTTCAGGCGGGTCCTTCTTAGACCCCCTTCTGCAAGAGTTTTGTGCAGAAGTATCAGAATGCTTTTATTACAGGGTGAGGTGACCTCCATGAGTGTCCTTGGACAGCTTTAAAGCAAGCAATGAAACATAGAGCTGTGTTCCTTATCTTCCATTTGGTAGCTGTTCAGTAAAAGTTGGAGTTGAAAGTGTATGAAGTGAAGTGAGTTGTGACAAGTTAAAATGATCTTTGCCTCAGAAAGTCGTCTTTATTCTAGGGAGGAGTTTGAAATGACTGGCGATGCTTGTTTTTGGAGCGTGGGTATCATTTTGTTGCATAAAATGCTCATTTCATGTCTTTGAAGCTATGGGATCCTGCACCTATTGAATTAAGAGGATACTCTACTGATGATGATTTGGGGGAATGAAAACAATGGGTTGTCATTTAACACATGTCATTGGGCATCCTTCCTGGAGGGCTATGACTGCCTGGACTTTCTAAGTGGAAATAAAAATACAATTCGGATGTATAATTTCTATAAACCACGTAATTTGAGCCCAAAAAAACACTTTTTAAATTGAGGTATAGTTGATTTACAATATTATATTAGTTTCAGGTGTACAACATAGCACAAAATTTCTATAGATTATATTCCATTTAAAGCTACTCAAAATTTTGGCTATATTCCTTGTACTGTACAATGTATCCTTGTAGCTTATTGTATACATAGTAGTTTGTACCACTTAATCCCTGTGCCCCCTATAGCAGAGGGCTGGCTAAGTTTTTTTTTTTTTTTTTTTTTCTGGCTAAGTTTTTGACTTCAGCTTTTTGGTAAAAACAGATCAAAATGACCCTCTTCTGCAAGGCCTGTCAAGGTCTTACTTCCCATTCCTATGGAGAATTCGTTTTTTTGTTAGCATTCCTTTATCCCTTAAAACCTATTTCTTTTCTACTTTCCCCTTTCCCTCCTTTCCTTCCTTCCTTCCTTCCTTCCAGCCAAGCCAACCACCTAGCCAGCTATTCAACAATCATTTTCAACCTCTTGCTGTGTGCCATAAACAGTGCGAGGTGTTAACGTATTCAAACGGTCAACGTAGAGATAGCCCCTGTTTTCCTGGAGCTTATAGTGTGCTGTAAAAAAATCGTTTAATACTTGATTACAGATTACTTTAAAGGCTAAAAAGGACAGAGTGCTCTGAGTGAATAACATCAGGAACTCACTTTAAATTGTGTGGTTAAGGCTGCCCTGAGGAAGCAGTGTTCAAACTGGGACTTGAAAGATGAGAAGAAACCATCGTGCCAAGATGGATAGGGGGGAAGGAAGGCGAGGAAGGCCAGGACAGGTAGAGGGGACTGTATGTAGGGAGGCACAGAGGCCCTCATGGAAGTGGGGATGGCCAGCCCCACTGCAGCCCTGTGGGCTTGGAGGAGAGCTCTGAGAATGGAACCTAAGTGGTACATGGGGGTGACCACACGGAGCCTTGCAGGCCAGGTCGGGGGTCTAGATCTGAAGTGTAATGGAAGTCAGTGAGGTGGCTGAAGGCTTACATTTTTTTAATTTCCATTTTTAAGTCACTCTGATTGCTTCTGTGGTATATTGCTTTGGAGGGGGCCCAGGCCAGCGTGAGGGAACCTGGAAGCTATTGCAGCAGTCCGTCCCTCGGTTACCATATTGAACACGTTGCGTTATTTAATGACTGATTAACTTGGCTCTTCATGCTGGCATCAGTGAGTCCTGACACACTTCTGACATACAGTGAGATGTGTCAGGAAGTGTTGAATGCCTGAATTAAAGGCCACCCTTAATGCCGTCCAGGGGGATTACTTCTCTTGTCTGTGACCTTCTGACTTGCTCACGATGATGATCATCTGCCACTGTCCCTGACCGAGGACACATGGCATGCATGTTGCCGAACCCCATAGCACCAGTAATCAAGTGCAGCATCCCTGCCTACAGAAGCAGGCCTGGGAGAGAGAACCACTTGCTTCTCCTTGCCTCGAGAAGCATTAAATTACCTGGTGTTGAAGTTTCCCAAAGCATATGCTGAATTTTTTCTTTTTTTTTTTTTAAGATTTGTGTGTGTGCTATTATTCATGTTCTTTAAGGACCTTGCTATTGAATGCAAATATGACTCTGGTATGGGGTTTATACATCTCTCCCTTCTATCTTCATTCTCTTCTATACTGTTTTCAGGAGATCATTTGCACAGCTGCAGAGTAAGAGGTGCTGTGATCGTGTGTAGGGGTGTAGCATTGATCCCCTGTAGGGATACAGCAGTGAACACAAATGATAAAAATATCTACCTTTGCAAGAAATTACCTTCTGGGAGCAATTATACAAGAAGATGGTGAGTATTAGGGGGCAAAAAGAAGAGTAAGGGAAGGGTTCTGCAGGTTGGGGTCATGGTTGAGAGAAGGCTTCACCGAGAGGGCAACATTTGAGGAGTGAGCTTCAAGTGAGGACACGAGGGAAGAGCACCCCAGATGAGGAGAGCAGCTCCTGCAAAGACTGAGGCACTGCAGGCCTGGCAAGTTAGAGGAAGGGCAGGGCGGCCAGCGTGGTTGGAGGGGAGTGAGCTCAGGGGGACTGGTGGGAGGGGTGGTCGGTGAGATAAAGGTGCAGAGACAGACGAGGGTAGTCCTGTGGTCGACTGTGAGGACATGGCTTTTACTTTGAGGGAAATGGGGAGCCAGTGCACAGTGTTGACCAAAGGAATTACAGGTGTGTTGACTGTGAACTGCTCATTAAGTGACAGGGATAACAATCTACCGAATCCATTTGTCTCGAAATTGGTGTCCCAGGTGTGGTGTAGGAAATTGCTGACACTGGCCTTGAGTAACTGTGACGTATTGTCATTGCTGGGGGTAGCTTAATTTCAAATAATGGAGTGTCACCTCTTCCCTAATGAGGTCTTAGAGCTCCTACTCAGTGCTGGAGAGAGAGAGACAGGATTGTGAAAAGTAGATCTGTGCGGTAGAGACACTGCCCCAAGCAGCTGGTCATTCGGAAGAGACGCACACACAACTGAAGTAGAGAGGCAGCCCAGCATAATGGTTAACAGCAGAGATTCTGGGGCCAGACTGCCTGGATTGGGATCCAGTTCTGCCATTTGCAAGCTGTGTGATGTTAGGGAAGTTAACTTTGTTGTGCCTCAGTTGCCACACCATGAAATGGGAATCTTTGTGGTACCTCTTGGCGTTGCCATGAGGATTAGTGACTACTTATAAAGTGCCTTATATGTTTTAAATAAAATCCACATACACTCCCTACCTTTTTCTGGCTTAGGCACCAGGTTCATTACTTTGTGGCCCAAGGAAATGAGATTGCTCTCAACAAAGCCATGATGGCTCTTTCCTGGGTCCCTGTGTTTTCCTCTCTGTCTTTGATGACTCTGCAGTTAAGCCTGATAGTTCAGGGCTCTCCTCCAGTCCCGATTGAAAAATGCAACAGCAGCTTTCCTGTAAGGGGAACACCCTGTTGGAAGAAAATATGTTGGCCAAGCCATCATGCTAATTATCTAAGCCTCAAAGGAATTAATTTTCTGGTAGTCGTTGAGCTTACTGTCTTTAAAAAAAAAATGTTTATTAAATTAATGTGATAGGAAAGGATTTATATTTAAGTAATTGGATGATGGCTGGAATAAGAATGAAGGCATACTGAGAACTAGAGGTACAGGGTCAACATATATTAATTCTTCATAGGTTCTTAGGTTTTTGAGGAATTGGCATCTGTGTGATGCTAGGCTTAGGGTAGGGTCTGGTTCTTTTTAACTCTAGAATCAGATGATAATTGAGAGGAGAGTTCAACCAAGAACTGAGTACTATTCTATACCATGTGCTTTTTAAAAACTATCTCAGTTAATCAGCACTTGGTGAGGTATACAGAGTTTCATCTCTAACTCACAATCTGAGGAAACTTGACACTAAGAGGCCATACAGCTACAAATGGTGGCCCCAATATTTGGAACTTTTATGTCTGCTTCTCAAGACCCCATTCTTTCCACTCTCTGTCTCCTTTTGGGCAGTCACTGCTGAGCATTATGAGTCGAAGAACTTGATCTCTTCTATCCTAGTAGGTAATAGTAATGCTTTCCTATCAGAATTTTGGATCCCTAGAACCAGTATTGTAGAATTGACCTGGGAATAAATCCCTGTGTGTATCCTGTTCCTAATGTTCATTGGGACTTACAGACTTTCGACTGTTGCTAAAACCAAAGGATTGTCTTAACCATTCATATAAAGGGGAAAGACTAGAAAAATGAGAGACACTAGCTCAAAATAAGGAAGTGAGAAAAGTAAGTAATTTGAGTTAAATACCTCTGGGTTGTGTTACCGCAAAGGATCTTTATCCGCTGCTAACTGTGTGTCTCAGAGAATAAAAAGGTGCTGTGGTTGGAGGATTATGAAGCAGCCGTCATGAATTGGGCATCAAACAGACCATAGAATCAGACCGTGCTCCACCTCGAGGCTAGAACTCATCCAGTGATGAGAGAGGGCTGCTGAAGTGTGCAGGCACAGGAATGGATGTGTCTGGGTGGGAACCAGTGGTGGCAGGTTCTCTAGAAGGCTTGTGTTTGTAGTCTTGCCAGCAAGTGGGAAGAAGCTTTGAGCATTGCTCAAGAGCTGGCAGAGAACCGCTGAGCTAGAGAAACAAATGCCATTTTCTGAGCACTGAGGTTTCTTGGCAGAAATCTTTGCTATTTGGAACTGCAAAGATGCGAATGAAGACATGAAATAATTTTAGTATTTATTTTTAGTAATTTTTAAGAACGTGCTTAGTATTATCCTGTTTCTAGAGCCACCTCTTCAGATTTGTTGAATTGAGATGGAAGCAACGCCAGGCATCTTTAGTCTCCTTCCCTGCCACTTTAAGGCCCTCCACATGATTCCTGTCTGGCTCTTACGTACTCCCATGATGATAAAATCAACCATGTAGGGGACTGAACTGCAGTCTCGGAGCTTTGGAACTGTTGCCAGGTTTGGTAGAATTAAAAATGTCTTGCCTTTCTGGGCTAGACTCAACTTGGATTTTTTTTTTTTTTCCCCCAACTTGGATTCTTTGTCACCGTAAGATGAAAATTTCAGGCACCAAGGGACAGAAAACATCCAAAATCTATGCATTCTCTCTTTATTCCCTAAAAGAGTAGAGTGCAGAACAAAACCCAGAAATTGCCCACACTGCTCCTGCCCTCTGCGTCAAGGTGAGAATCTTCCCTTATTTGCATGGTCCGTGGCGGATAGCAGAGGACACCCCTGCAACATGCAGCTGAGACTGTGCCATCGCCGGTGGGTGTTAATTCCCACTAGTGGGAATGTGCTTTGACTCCTCTTTTCACTCACTCTCCCTAAGGTCAGGAATGATGGACCGCAGATGACAAGTCAGTTTTCTCTGTGCTTTGGGAGCAGGTTTAATATGACACCCAGACACAGCCTTTGCACACCATTTGGGATACCGAGTGGCAGATGTTTTTTACTTGAAGGAATGATTTCTACAAAGGGAGAGGAATTTTTGCAGGAAATTTGCAAACATTACATTGACCCTGATCACCTTGTTACAGATCCAGTTAGTCTTCTGGGAAGGGACTGCTAGGAAGGGAAGATCCTAGCAGTGCCTTGCTGGAGAACATTGAATAATTTGTGAATTTACAGTCCCATCTGCTTCCTTTTTTTTTCTGTTTTTTTTTTTTAATTGAAGTATAGTTGATTTACAGTGTTGTGTTAGTTTCAGGTGTGCAGCAAAGTGATTGTTTTATGTATGTATTCTTTTTCAGATTCTTTTCCGTTATAGGTTATGACAAGATATTGAATATAGTTCCCTGTGCTGTACAATAGGTCCTTGTTGTTTACCTATTTTATACATAGTGGTGTGTATCTGTTAGTCTCAAACTCCTAATTTATCCCTCCCTTCCCTCCTTTCCCCTTTGATAGCCCTAAGTTTGTTTCCTGTGTCTGTGAGCCTATTTCTGTTTGGCAAATAAGTTCATCTGTATCATTTTTTTTTTTTAGATTCCACTTATAAGTGACACCGTATCATACTTGTCTTTGTCTGACTTACTTCCCTTAGTATGATAAACTCTAGGTCCATCTGTGTTGCTGCAAATGGCATTATTTCATTATTTTTTATGGTTGAGTAATATTCCATTTGTGTGTGTGTGTGTGTGTGTGTGTGTGTGTGTGTGTGTGTGTGTGTGTATACACATACATACATACACCACATCTTCTTTATCCATTCATCTGTTGATGGACATTTAGTTTGCTTCTGTGTCTTGGCTATTGTAAATAGTGCTGCAATGAACTTTGGGGTGCATGTATCTTTTTGGATTATAGTTTTTTCTGGATATATGCCCTGGAGTGAGATAGCAGGATCATATGGTAACTCTATTTTTGGTTTTTTAAGGACCCTCATTACTGTTCTTCATTGTGGCTGCACCAATTTACATTCCTACCAACAGTGTAGGAGGGTTCCCTTTTCTCCACACCCTCTCCAGTATTTATTGTTGTAGACTTTTTGATGACGGCCATTCTGACCAGTGTGAGGTGATACCTCATTGTAGTTTTGATTTGCATTTCTCTAATGATTAGTGACATTGAGCATCTTTTCATGTGTCTGTTGGCCATCTGTATGTCTTCTTTTTTATTTTTATTTTTTTTTAGTATGTCTTCTTTGGAGAAATGTCCGTTTAGGTCTTCTGCCCATTTTTTGATTGGGTTGTTTGTTTGTTTTGATATTGAGCTGTTTGTATATTTTGGAAATTAATCCTATGTTGGTTGCATCATTTGCAAATATTTTCTCCCATTCCGTAGGTTGTCTTTTTGTTTTGTTTATGGTTTCCTTTGCTGTGCAAAAGCTTTTCAGTTTAATTAGGTCCCATTTGTTTATTTTTGCTTTTGTTTCCATTACTCTAGGAGGCAGATCCAAAACATTTTGCTGCAATATATGTGAAAGAGTGTTCTGCCTATGTTTTCCTCTAGGAGTTTTATGGTATTTGGTCTTATATGTAGGTCTTTAATCCATTTTGAGTTTACTTTTTGTATACAGTGTTAGAGAATGTTCTAATTTCATTCTTTTACATGTAGCTTCCCAGTTTTCCCAGCACCACTTATTGAAGAGACTGTCATTTCTCCATTATATATTCTTGCCTCCTATGTCATAGATTAATTGACCATAAGTGCATGGGTTTATTTCTGAGCGTTCTATCCTGTTCCATTGATATGTGTCTGTTTTTCTGCCAGTACCATACCATTTTGATATCTGGAGCTTTGTTAGTATAGTCTGAAGTCAGGGAGCATGATTCCTCCCACTCTGTTATTCCTTCTCAAGATTCTTTTGGCTATTCAGGGTCTTTTGTGTTTCTATACAAATTGCAAAATTATTCTGGTTCTGTGAAAAATGCCATTGGTAATTTGATAGAGATTGCATTGAATCTGTAGTTTGCCTTTGGTAGTATGGTCATTTTAATACGATTGATTCTTACAATCCAAGAACACAGTATATCTTTCCATCTGTTTGTGAAATCTTCAATTTCTTTCATTAGTGTCTTAAACTTTTTGGAGTACAGGTCTTTGCCTCCTTAGGTAGGCTTTTCCTAAGTATTTTATTCTTTTTTGATGCAGTAGTAAATGGGATCGTTTCCTTAATTTCTCTTTCTGCTATTACGTTGTTAGTGTATAGCAATGCAACAGATTTCTGTATATTAATTTTGTATCCTGCAACTTTACCGAATTCTTTGATGAGCTCTAGTAGTTTTCTAGTGATGTCTTTAGGATTTTCTATGTATATTATCATGTTATCTGCAGACAGTGACAATTTTACTTCTTCCTTTCCAATTTGGATTCCTTTTATTTCCTTTTCTTCTCTGATTGCTGTGGCTAGGACTTCCAAAACTATGTTGCATAAAAGTGGGGAGAGTGGACATTCTTGTTCTGTTTCTGATCTTAGAGGGAATGCTTTCAGCTTTTCATTGTTGAGTATGATGTTACCTGTGGTTTTGTCATATATGGCCTTTATCATATTGAGGTATGTTCCTTCTATTCCCATTTTCTGGAGAATTTTTATCATTAATGGATGTTGAATTTTATCAAAAGCTTTTTTTGCATCTATTGAGTTGCTCATATGGTTTTTATTCTTCAATTGTTAATGTGGTATATCACATTGATTTATTTGTGGATGTTGAAAAGTCTTTGCATCTCTGGGATAAATCCCACTTGATCATGTTGTATGGTCCTTTTAATGCTGGATTTGGTTTGCTAGTATTTTGTTAAGGATTTTTACATCTATGTTCATTGGGGATATTGGCCTGTTATTTTCTTTTTTTGTGATATTTTTGTCTGGTTTTGGTGTCAGGGTGATGGTGATTTCATAGAATAAGTTTGGAAGTATTCCTTCTTCTGCAGTTTTTTGGAATAGTTTCAGAAGGATAGGTTTTAACTCAGTCCCATCTGCTTCTCATGAGAAGGGAGGAAAATCACATGGTGATGTTGTTAGTGGATCTCAAGGCTCAAATGGGATTTTCCCAAAAGTCTTCTCTAACCAGACTTAGCCGTATATTCTCAATATCCAATTTGACATCTAGTAAACCCACTAGAGTTTATTAAATAATCCAACAAACCTTCATTAAGTACCCCTGAAAGGAAGTACAAGATGGGGATTAAGAGTAGAGACTTAAGACATAGACTACCTATATTTCAGTCCTGGCTTTGCAACTTACTAGTTATATGATCTGGTCAATTTACTTAGTCATTCTATGCCTCGGCTACCACATCTGTAAAATGGGGGTGAAATTATCATCTGTGTCATTGGGTTGATGGGAACAGTAAATGAATTAATATCTCAGAAACACAAAGAACGATGTTTGACACATAACAAACACTGTTTAGGAGCCTGTTGGCTGATGGTGATGATGACAAAGATTATGACTATGATTATGACGACAGTGTTGATGATGACATTGATGACTTCGTTGTTGTTAGGCTGAGAATAAAAAAATACAGTTCTCTCAAGTGACTAGTCGTCTTGGGTGGGGATACAGCCAAGTCAGTCAACGGTGTCATCACAGATTTTGGATGTGTTTGGATAGAAGTGTGCAGTAGTATGAGTATAGAGGAGACTTGGTGTGGGGTGGTGGGAAAAACTCAGGAGGCTGTGATGTGCCAGCTGTATCTCAAGCAATGAGCAGGGGTTAGCGAGGAAAAGAGGTGAGAGCAGTGCCTTCCAGGTAGAAGAACCAGTGTGTGTGAAGGTGTGTGACAAGTTTGAGAATCGCAGTTAGTTTGGCCCGGTTAGTTAACATGTAGGATGCAGGTGAGGGAGGGGTGAGGGATAAGTTGGAGAAAGAAGTAGGAGCCAGATCACAAAGGGCCTCGTATGCCTTAATCGGAGTGGGGCTTTTACCGGGAAGGTCTGAAGCATGGGAATGACAGAGCCAGGGAGGCAGGGAATCAAAGACTCAAACATCAGTGACTCTTACAGCTTTTTGAGTTTCCTCATGTATAAAATTAGGGCCTCTGGGACTGCACGGTATTAAGATCTCTGCTGTGCTTGTAAGTACAGAACGAATGGCCAGAACGTTCTGTTTTTGGATTCTCTGTCAATAAGGCAGAAAACAGATGGCATACTCGACTAGGATTTTTGAGAATAAATGTTAAGGAAAAGACTCTTCAGAGGTGTGAGCTGAAGGTGTGGACAAGGGCCACCTGAGCGAGGACCAGCCACTTCCAGGACTGCTCAGATGCAGGGAGCATCTCGTCCTCTCCCTTCCCCACCCTCTCGTCTTCTACTGGTGCCTCCCATGACTGACCACTACTGGAAGCAAGAGGTCAGTGTGTAAGGTCCCCCTCCTTGGAGTCCAGGGAAGGACTGAGAATAGGAAAAATGGGAAATATCCTGAACTCCTCTTGGGACTGATTGTTCTGAGGCTATTTTAAGTCCTTTTTTTTTGTTTTTTGGCACCTGTCAAAATCCATTGTAAGACAATACCTGTGGACAAGATTGGAATTTGTGCAATATTTCAGATCACCTTCCTGTTCTGAGTCAGAAAGCTATACAGGCTATTTTACCGTATAATCAGCGACTTTGTTCTATTAGGGCATCCTAATGGAAAACCACAGAATAAGTATTACAATAATTCCCCCTCCTTTTCTTTCCATTTATTGAAACTCATCTGTGTGACAGGCTCTTGAGACTTATCACCACAATCCTTAAAACAATCTGAAAGGTGCTTAATATTATTCACATTTTATGTATAAGGAAATAGATGTGTGGTGTTCCAGTAACTCTATAGCTGTAACAAAACTGGGATTCAAATTCGGTTTGGGGTTTTTGTCTATACCCCACTATCTTTAGGCAATAAAGATCCTTTAGGTAAGTCTACCACCCTGCTTTGAGAAAGATACTGGGTACCTGGGTCACTACTGTCATCCCCACCATTTTCTCTACCACCGTCTCTATCATGGTCACCGCCAGCAACAACAAAACAAAAGCAACAAATATTGATAGATGCTTTAGGATGAGGGGCAAATTTTATGGACACTAAGTCTGAACATCTTAAGGAAGAGTTATTTTCGCTTAACCTCTGGTTTTATTTTTTAATGACAAGTTTCAATTTTGGCTTTGTAAAGGGATTTTTATCAGGTTTCTTCTCTCAGGTGCTATCAGTGATAACATATTGGTTATAATTTGGTGCCATGAAACATTTCAATGGAAGTACCAGGTCAGCCACTACTTCAATACTATTTGGATGCAACTAAAATTTTTGCAACATAGTGCAAGATAAAATTGCCCAGGACTGTATGTCCTTCTGCTTTCACCCAAAACGGTGGCTGCTAAAAGTCCTTACAACTGCAGACTGGGTAATTGAATAATTTGTATACCAAATTCAGGTCCAAATGATGCTTTTAATAGTATGATTACTCATAATAAGGAAAAGGTCAGCATTCACTAGTAATTATCTATTCTCTATAATTTTTAAAACATGAAAAAAATGCTGTGGCCAGCACATCCAAAGGGGGAAAGGCACTGCAACACAGCAATGGTATGTGAGAACTGTGCTTTATTATTAAATTAGTAATTTTCATTTGAGAAACACAATGTATAATTGATCAGCTAATTTGCCCGAAGCCTTTCGTTTAGATACTGTATTTCACATCTCCTTTCACATTTTCACATTTCCAAAAGGCAGGCATCATTGTGTGACATAGTTTATTGATCATCTTTCTTTTTCTGTCTTAGTGATACCTAAAATAAATGCATGTCATAAAATCAGTGACATCTTAGATCAGATGAAATAGGGATTCGGACCCTTTTGTTTATTTTTTCCCAATGAGATATCCCTGAAAGACCAAAAGAACCCTTTGAAGAGAGCTAATGGAGAAGACTAAATTCACATATTCTAATAGTCATTCATTTTTCTAATTTATATTATATGCCTTATCTGTGTGAGACACTGTGAGTACTTTATGGGAGTAATAATCACAATGATAAATAGTATTTTCTGCATTTGGGTAGTGCTTCATAGTCTTTAAGGGGCTGTTACATGCATCATCTTATTTATTCTCACAGTTGACTTGGAGGATAGACATCAGTTTCCTACTTTCTGGCTAAAGACAGGTGCAAACCTTCTGAAGGTTGGGCGCCTCTGCTAAGGTTATCCAGGTCAGTATTGACAGAACCAGAACCTGAGTCTCCCAACTCCAAGTCCACTCTTTAGAGCTGGGGCTTCCAAAGTTTAAGTCCAATTCCTGCTTTGCAATCCAACATTTTTTTTTTCTTATGTTCTAACATCTAGATAAACCTCTTTTCCCATGTTTTTTAATTGCATAAGTAATACATGAACATAAACCCACTGTTTAAAAAAAAAGTAAAAATGGAGTAAAAAGTGATGTATCTCCATACCACTGTTTCTTTTCTAGTATTTACATATGTGTAAATAGCTCTTTGGCATAAATCTTACTATGTATAGTGTTTTGTGCTTTGCTTTTCTCACTGTATATATCTTAGAGATTTATTCATTCATTTAACAAATATTTACTGTTCTCAGCACTGAGAGATCCTCATGTCAGTATATGTAGTTTTATCTCTTAACCAATGAAGAATATTCCATTCTATGCATTTACCATAATTTATTAAGGCATTTCCCTGTCACTGGACATTTGGCTTGTTTCCAAATGTAATTTCAGTTGCAACTAATGCTAAATAAAAATATAAAAATTGTAGCACATGCCTGTCAGGGCAAATGTGTACACTTGTGGGCTAGTTCCCTATGTGCAGGGTTAAAGGATAGGCATACTTAAGTTTTAGCTGTTTTTGCCTGTCCACAAAGGAAGCTGAACCAACAGTGTGTCAGAGTGAGCAAACTGAATCTCCATGAACTTTTTTTTCATTTATAAAAGGGAGGAAATAGCACACACCTGATAGCGTTCTTCTGACAATCTTGCAGAGTAATGATAGCCATGCTGCAGGGCTTCACCCTCTCTTGGGGATCAGACAGAGCCACAGAAATGAACACAACAAGGGAGTCAATTCCAAGGGCATCTGGATGGTGCCGGCAGTTTGAAAAGGTCAGAGGAAGATGCAAACTTCTGCCTGCTGTGTGGTAGGAGGGCAGAAGAGTAAGTCTGGTCTGCCTGGTGGCTGGGGAGAAATGCATTGGGCTGCGATATTCCTGAAAGAATAGTGTGGATAAAGGCAAGGAAGAGATGAATGTGATGGGAAACCTGCAGTCCAGCAGAATCTGATATGGTAAAATGGAGCTGCAGCCTCTCCCTGGATTACAGCTTTCACTCTGCATCTCTTTAGTCCTGCAGCAAGATCAGCCGCTTTTTTAAGGAGGATGAGGATGCCAATAGGGGTGGAGTTTTTGTGAGCAATGTGAAGACGGGTAGGTTTTCAGAGGCAATTGACAAAGACCCAGCCCTCTTTGCTAGTTCGTATTACTGCCTGGTGAGTCTGCCAAAAATCATGATGATACACTTTTTGGTCTCATTACTGCAGCTGTTTGCCCACCATCTACAATTATTTCATATTGTTAGGAGTCTGGCCCGGGTGTGTGTGTGTGTGTGTGTGTGTGTGTGTGTGTGTGTGTGTGTGTGTGCGCGCTAGGGTACTCTGCTATTTGTTATTGTTCATTTCCACGTTTGTACTGCGGACACACTATCATATTAGTTGCCACAAAGTAAGAGTTGTGGTTTACAGGAGTGGGATTATTGGAAAGAGAGGCGGTGGCTTGAAGCAGGTCTCAGTCTCCCACTGGGTAGATAAAGTGTTCTGTAGTGCGGTGCCGCACCCCCATCCTTATGAACCTCAGAGAGCCACAAGTTGAGTGGCCTTTTGGGCTCTTGACTTAGAAGAGCATCAGGGTGATTGGCATGTGTAGTCTAGTTAGCAACCCGGAGTCATAAATAGATTGACCCTGAGTCATAAATAGATTGAGAACCATCTACTCTGCATTGTTGTCTCAGACCATAATTGATGGGGCAGGATTCAAACAGATCTTTACCAACTAGCTTGTTTGGCCTGTGCCGCGCTTCACATGGGCTTGCAGCTGCCAGGAGCTGCTGAGCGCAGAGCTGTCCTAGATCGGGTGTTCAACAAGCCTGTAAGGTAAGTGACTGCAGCCTAGATAGCTTGATGTTACCTACTTTACGCTGAGCTGACATTGTAGCGAAGATCGTGGCCGCATGTCCTTCTGCAGGGGAGCATACGAGGTGTATGGATCTCCCAGGTCAGAGATCCTAACTTGGAAGTAGATGCAGCACAGTTTTTGAAATGATAATAGTAAGAAACCTTCATATAAATGTTTCCATATAGTAAACATTACTCCAGGCACTCTAAATGGGTTATGCCACTTAATATCCTTCAACGACCCTGTGAGATAGGTACAGTTATTCCCACTTTACAGACAAGGAGACAGAGACATGCTAAGATGATCCACTCGGGGTCATACAGCTGTCGCGTGCTGATTTGACCCTGGGCAGTCTGACCTTAGGATCCCCAGGCCATAATTGGTTGTAAGGGTCCAAAGGGGCCCAGGTGTAGCCATGGGGACGAGGAACTATAGACAGGTGTCAGAAGCATTTGATGATTGGCCCACTGTCTCTGAATACATAACTCAAGAAAATGCAGTCCTGTCATTTTCTCTCTCCAACATCCTGGTGTCTTCTTTTGTGATTCCTACTAGGAACCATTGATTACCAAAAATGGTTTGTGAAGCAGCCCAATTAAGTGAGCCAAGAATTACATGTCAAGTGTTACCATCTTTATTTGCTTATGTCAAGTGGAGTCGGAGTCCTTCTGTGATCAGCAAAGCAAGTGTAAAGTGGTTGATTAATTTCCTTTAAGTTTTGTCAAAATTTGTGTGCAGGGAATCTAATTTTCAGTTTAATTTTTCTTCCTAACACAGACACTCCATTTTTTTTTCTTTCTGTCTCTCACTATTACTGATAGCTGGAACACATCATTTGTAGTTTCATTTCACTTGAGTGTTGGGTTAATAATATTAATCTGAATACTTCTCCCTTCTTATCTTTATTTTAAGTAATTTGTAAAGGATGGTCAGTTACAGACATGCTTAAACAGATGACAGCCATTTTGCAGAATACCCGAAAAAGCAAAAGACTTTTATTGTCCTTTAAAATACTTCCCACACTGAGAAGTTTTTTGTGTGGTTAATAATATTTTTGTGGGATTTATTGTGTGCCTACTTTGGGCTGGGCATGGAAGAAACACAAAGGTGAATAAAACTCATACCAATAACTTCAGTTTTCTCATATATAAGATGAAGATGGTAATTGGATTTCTTTCATAGAGTTGTGATTAAATTATATCATCTTTGTAAATGTCTTAGTCTAAGTACTCAACAAATGTTAGCTGTGGCCACATGGCTTCAAAGGTGTCTTGGCTTCTGATTCTATATGACATGGAACCAGCTGGCTGCCCTGGTCTGAGACCTCCCCATGCTCTTCAAGCTCCCAGACCTGTGTTGGGACTCCTGTTTACTCTTTCCATGTTGCCAACTCCTGAGCTGTGACTGTATTCAATCCTATATCTAGATTTCATCTGAAGACCCCCCGTGCTAGGTGTTAACTCAGGCTGTGCAGTGGAGTCTTCGCTGGTTTCTCATTGTTGGTGTGAGGATGTGAGATGGAGAACATCTGTAATTCCTCCTCTAATCTGCTTTTTCCCCTTTAGTTATCACTAAAGGATCAATGACACCTCTTTTAGAAAGTAACTCCCTCTTAGAAAACTACGGATATGCATGGGGACCAACTCATCTCAGATTTAGCATTCAAAGTCTTGAGATCCAGGAACCCCTAAGGGATAATTTCCCCAGGACTGTCTGTTTTAAAGCTGAAAATCTCAGCTTCCAGGAACCCCTGGTCCCAGGCAAACAGGGATGTTGGTCTCTCTAGATGCAGAAGACCAAGGCAATCAGGAAAGCATACCTCACATCTTGTTTGTATGTAATTATTTTGCCATGATAAAAAAATAGAATTAACTCTTCCTTTTTGAAATACAATAACTGCCTTTAAAGTTCTGTGAGATTGATGAGGCTACTACATGCTCTCTTGAGGGCAGCACCTGAGAGTCAGGAAGGATCCAGGTCTTAGCCTCTGTTTTGTACGTATCTGAAGCTATGTATATCCCTTCCTCTCTAGTTAAACAGATTCTGGAGATGCTGTAGGGCTTTTCAGAATAACAAGACAATTGACAAATAAGTCACTTTTATTGTTTTAAAAACAACTAACTGGCTAGCAGGTCAGCTGATCACCTTATTTTAGCCTCTAGAACAAGAGTCAACCTAGAAAATCAGATAACCACAAGAAGGTTGCTTGTTCATCATGGTGCCAGAGCAAAGGAAGTTGAGTCATTAGAAAGCCATCGAGTTTTATGAGTTCCACTCACCCATCTGAAGGTATACAGTTGACCATTGAACAATATGGGAGTTAGGGGTGCGACCCTTCACATAGACAAAAATCAGAGGGAAACTTTACAGTGGGCCCTCCAAATCTGATATTCACATCTATGGATTCAACCAGCTGCTGATCATGTAGTACTGTAGTATGTATTGAAAAAAATCTGTATGTGAGTGGACCCACACAGTACAAACCTGTGTTGTTCAAGGGTCAACTGTGTGTATCAGTTCTCAACCCGGAAGTATAATCATTGCTTCCTAAATCTGCCTCCCAGAGATTCCACTTTAATTTGATTGGGGTGGATCTCAGACATTGCTCTTTGTAAAATTCTCCAGATTATTCTAATTTTCATCCAGGGTTGCGGCTAAGGATGTTGAGAACCCTCTCCACTGGGTAGTACCAGACACATTGAAAACCATGGACTTGACCTCTGCTTTCACTCCATAAAGACCAAACCATTCTGTTAAGACAGTACAGCAAAGCATAACATCCATTACTTTCTGTTTATAATTTCCTCGGGAAACTCCAGGTTATCTTAACAGAACTTAGTGGTGTTCCCAAACTATTTCTTATGGTAGGATAAATCTTTAAGTGTTTAACATCCTCCATTTATTTTGTTTTTTTGTTTGTTAATTTTATTTCATTTTTTAATTGAAGTATAGTTGATTTACATTATTGTGCTAGTTTCAAGTGTAGAGCAGAGTGATTCAGGTATATTTTTTCAGATTATTTTCCATTATAGGTTATTACAAGATATTGAATATTGTTCCCTGTATTATACAGTAAATCCTTGCTTATCTCCTTTATATATAGTAGTGTGTATCTGTTAATCCCATATTCCTTATTTATCCTCCCCTCCCCTCTCCCCTCTGGTAACCATAAGTTTGTTTTCTATGTCTGTGAGTCTGTTTCTGCTTTGTAAATAGATTCATTTGTATTATTTTTTAGATTCCACATATCAATATAAGTGACATCATATGATGTTTGTCTTTCTCTGTCTGACTTCACTTAGTGTGATGTTCTCTAGGTCCATCCATGGTGCTGCAACCTCTATTTGTAATCGATTCTTATTAGCTCCAGTTTTAGATAATGCCATTTGCAAATCTTGTCTCCAAAGCTTAGAAGGGCAGCCCACCAGGAGACTTTAACAGGCACCATATTCGCTCAAAATAAAGAAGCCAGATAATACCAAATAGAATTGTTTCTGTGTATCCTTTACTCCACTTCCAAAAGACTTTCTTTGTTCCTTCCTGGCTTGCCTTTGGAAACTTTGGGGAAACACCATTTATTCTTAGCTAAATAGTCAACATTCCATTGGTTAGACTCCAAATTAATACCACTTTACCAAATATGAATAGCTCTCCTTACTTAATCTGATTATTTCCCTGGTTCTAACTGTTGTCAACCTTTGATACCTTTTTTTTCTGGAGCCATCTTTTCTATGACGTGTTCTCGGTAGTGGTTCTGATTCAACTCTCATGGGCCGGTGGAAATACCAAGTCTCTTTGTCCCTATTTCTCTTTTGCAGGCTTCTTCAAGGTAAACAGCTCAGTTGTATCAAACTGTCTTACAACACAACCAATTTAGGTTCGGCAAAGTTAACTTCTTCGCCTATCAGAGACATAAAGCTAGTGCATTCCTTAGCAACTGTTATTTGAGGGGACTTCTCCCAGCCCTCCTTGCAAGGCCAGAGTGTGAAGGACAGTATATAATGGAAGGATCAGCTGAAATCCTAATCCTTTTAGCAACAGTATGGCTCTTTAAAGCTTCTCCTGTAAGCTGCCCCTGAAATATGATTTTCATTTTTTTAAATGGGGAAACTCAGACATAGTCTCACAGAGAGATTAAATGACCTCCCCAAGGACATTCATTGCTAGTCAGAGGTTGATCCAGTAATCTAATTAAGGCCTTATAATTCCAGCAGTGTTGCCAAAACCACACTTTTCCCTCCTCCTCCTGCTAAACACACTAACTGAGTATGATGACTTGCCTGGCCCCTTGCCCTGGAAGCCCTCTGATGCCCACAGCTGAAGCCATTTGACCACACTTCCGGGTTCTACCCCAGGCCAAGGGCTTGGGATGATGAGTGGTCGTTAATCAGGGGGAATTTAAGGACTCGTCCTCAGGGGTCAGGTCTTGCCACTGGGGCTTTTCCGGGCTTAATCCTTCTGGCTGTGACACAGCCCCATACTGTACCGTGGTATTGGTAATAAATAGGATCACTATTCTGTTCTCCTTGGTTGGATTTTCCCCTTTGTCCTTCAGTTCCTGCAAGGCTAGGGTGCCCAGTTTTGGTGACTGGCCTGCCCTCCCAGAGTCCATGTTCTTTCCCTGAGCGCTTGCCAGGCGGTGGAAGCCCTGCCTTCTCCTGCCCACTCACCACCTGCTCGCCTTCCCACATGTCGCTGGCTTTCACATGTGCCATTGCTCCCTGTGATTCCCGGGTAGATTACTCTCTTTCTTCTACACCTCCTGACCTAGTAACGCCTGCCTGGGCCACTGTGTCACTGACACCTAGCATCTTGCTGCCCTTCCTGACCGAGCTTCTCCCCATTGCCTGTGGCTGGGCTACATCTGCTCTGTGAGTCTGTCTAGGTTCAAGGTTCAAATTTTATGCCACCACCTGTGAAGTTCCAGTTTTTTGGTCTGGACAGGAGCCATCCATACCCTATACCAGTTGAAGATTCTCTTTAGACTCAGCACTTTCCTCCCCTTTTAATTTATTTCTTATAGAACTTAACCTTTTATCCTGGCATTTGGAGGTAACCAGCAGTTTTCTTCTGTATTTCCAAGTGGTGGTTTGGCCTCTGCTTTTGATTTTGAAAATTGTTCTCATTTCTCATTGCCCTTATTTTCAGCCATGGTGTCAGGTTTGTGTCTGTCTTTTCTCTCTTTCCTTCTTTCTTGTTTGATTTTGTGGAGGGTTCTGTTCAATCTGTCTTTCACTGTATCATTCTAAGATGGATGGATGGATGAATGGGGTGGATGGATGGACAGACAAAAAAGCATGCAAACATTCTACCTGTTTCCTTTTTAATGATCCATCATTGGCACGGTTAAGAGTATCTGGTGTGTGTGAAACTGGTGTACCTTTGTGTTTTATCACTATCCCCTCCACAATACCTTAAATGTAGTTAACATTCAACACATGCCTGTTATCAATAATAAGGCAAAAACTATTATCTTGTCAAATTCAGGTTTGGTGTCAGAATGAAGGAGAGGCTTGTACTAGTTTACCAGAATAACCGTATCCTTCATTTTGTGTAGGAAGAGAAACAAGACAAGGCTATTAAAATCTCTGGAAATAAGTGATGTCTCTAAAGGGATCCCATTATCAGATGCACACGTAGTCCTGAATTGCAGTATTTGAAAATATTAGAAATGAGAGAGGTTTGAAATAAAGCAGCCTTAGGAAGGGACAGACATGGGACCAGAATAAAGTTAGATTCTTTCAATACCACATACCCAAAACTGACAAAACAATGTGCAGATATTCCATAATTTATTAAATCTTTATGGACATTTAGGATGCTTCCAAGTTTTCACTATTACAAATACCATAGCAACACGTGTGCACACCTACATGTATTCTTTTTTTTTTTTTTTAAAGTTTAATTTTTATTTATTTATGGCTGTGCTGGGTCTCCGTCTCTGTGCGAGGGCCCTCCCCAGCTGCGGCAAGTGGGGGCCACTCTTCATCGCGGTGCGCAGGCCTCTCACTATCGCGGCCTCTCCCGTTGCGGAGCACAGGCTCCAGACGCGCAGGCTCAGTAGTTGTGGCTCACGGGCCTAGTTGCTCCGCGGCATGTGGGATCCTCCCAGACCAGGCCTCGAACCCGTGTGCCCTGCATTGGCAGGCAGACTCTCAACCACCGCGCCACCAGGGAAGCCCCCATGTATTCTTTTATACATACGTATCTCTGCTTCTTCTAGACAGAGACCTTGAAGTGGAATTGCACCTTGTGAACATTTAGAAACACACTAATGTGCACTTCAAAAAAAACAAACCTAGTCTGAGAGAGCACACTTCCTCGATGGATATTATCAATTTTCTCAGTACTTGCATATTTCTTGAGTAAGAACTCAATCGTGGTTCTCCTTTGCATGTCTCTGTTTACTAGTGAACGCTGTGCAGCAGTTGAAAATAATGAGGTGAATCTATATGTTTTAGGGTGGAAAATATTTCTAAAATCTATTAAGTAAAAACAAATTGAAAAGAAATGCACGTGGTACTGTCCCATTCATAGGGATGGGCAGGGCTCACAGAAAACCATATATTCCTGTTCTGCATGTATACAGGTATAAAATACATAGGAAAGAAAACATGTGCAAGGCTGTACCTCAAAGTGATGATAGTTGCTAACTGCTGAGAAGAATGGAATTGGGAAAATAGTATGAAAAGAGTGCGTGGCTCTTTATACATCTGTACTGTTTGAACTGTTGCAGTGAAAATGCATTCAAGAATTACTATGTATACTTTTTAAAAATAAAACAGCCATAGTATAATGTCTTCTGTCTCAGGTATCTGAGCCTTTGTTAAATGACTGCTGGAATAATAAATGATATAAAAGCCAATATTTAAATAATCAACACCTACTATATGGCAGATCTTGTGTTGGAGCTATGAAGGGTAGAAATGATGGACAGAACTGTGAGTACTCTTGAAATGCTCACGGTTGTGTGTGGGAGCAGACCTGTAGACAGATAATTAAGCCCCACTGGGAAAGGGACTCTAGTGGGAGAATGTTACCAACAACTATGGGAACAAGGCAGGAGAGGGAATTGGGGAAATCCTGCAAATGAGGTTGCATTTGACCTGGGGCTTGGAAAGGTGTGCAGGAATTTTTCACGTAAAGAAAGTGAAAGTGACATCCTAGCAAAATAAAACATTATGCACAAGGGCACAGAAGCAAAGAAGGGGCAGGAGAAATAGTTTATGTAGTTGGAGAAATAGTTCTGGGGAAGTGATGGGTGATGAACCTGGGATGTTATGTTGGGTACCAGTCAGGTCAGGTTTGCCAGCTGGGACCATAGAAATGGGTCTCGTTCGCTCTCGCTTCACCAGCACTCAGCCCAGCACAGCTTGAGAGAATGCATGAGTGTGCTCACAGGCGTTCTTACTATATGTGGGAACCACACTACATCACTGTTCTTGACTTCATCACTCGTGGTCTACCCCATCTCTTCTCCCATCCTCTTGTACACTTCTTCATCAATAGTTTCCTTTCCCAGGATCTTCCAACTTTCTCAGTCTTCTGGTTTCTCCTTTTCATCACACTGATATCCTCATGTGCCTCTGTTCTAAAACAACCCGCTGTTACTCCCCCTCCTCTCTGACTCCATGTCACCTTCGCTTATGCGGGCCACGGGCTGGATGTACTCTCATAGGTGCCCACATCATCCACTGCACTTCTCTCTCCTTGCACTTCTACCATATACTGCTTGTACCCAATTATGTTTCTCTCTCTTTTGAAACCCTTGGCTTCAAGCCATCATTTTTCATCTTTGTGTCCCCAGCAGATAGCACAGTGCCTGGCATGTAGTAAGCACTTAATAAATGTCAAATAAATGAATTGAGTAAATGAATCCCCTCCAATCCCCCCTCATGAGTTGTTGATTGTTAGTTTCTGTTTTTATACCCGGTCCATCAAACAGTACAATGTCCTGTGTGCCTATTGGACGGTGTAATTATGTGGTTATAGGACAATGCAAATCATAATACTTCATGGGGATGGAGCATTTGTGAGGGTCAATATCACATGGGACTTCAGAGCAGATGGGAGGCCATGTTATTACTGGAAAACACATTTCTATTGAAAAGTAGAAACTGTTCAATAAAACCAATGTTGTAACACCATTGTTAATTTTCATAATCTCATGCTGAGGTTTATTTATGTTAATTTTTTTCAAAGTATCAGTTTTTATTTTAGTGACTAGTTGTGATAGGAAATACATCTGACCCCCCCCCATCTGAAATAGACATCTCTCACAGAGCTCCTCCTCGCCGTCCTAATCCCATGCTCTCTCCTCATCCAGCTGTATTGTCCTCATGGCACTCATCACTATTCACTGTTGATTTGTTGAGTGTGTCTTTTATGCTAGAATGTAAGCCATTTGCAGGCAGGGGTCTTTTCATTCTTTCTCACTAGTGCATTCCAAAGCGCTTTGCATGGATACTTGCTCAAATATTTCATGAGTGAATGAATCTTCCAAGTATTCTTTAGAAAGTTATCTAGCCATTTGCCTTCTGCCTGATATTTAAAATCCATCATGTTGAAGTTTTCTTCTTTTAAACCTCTGAGAGCTAGCAGGGACCACTTAGCAGCATATTTAAAAACTTGGTATGCACCTGACAGAAAATAGTCATCCAAAGTTATTAATAATTGTTTGCTTGTTTTAAGTGGCTTTTAAATAATTTGAATTATAATATGCAGAGGCATTTTCCCTGCTTTTAGTGCTGCCCTTCTGTTCAGTCCTCTGTCATCTGGATGTACAGTTGAATTATTTAAAATAGAAAATAAAGAAAAATGTAGAAGTGCTACTGAATATGTTAACTGTAGAAATCAGAACACTTTGCAAATAGGAACTACAAAGCCAGTGTTATCACGTGACAATTATAAATTATTTGACACTTTCCTGTGTAGCAGACTTTTTTTTTATTTTTAATAGATCTTTTTGGAGTATAATTGCTTCACAATAGTGTTAGTTTCTGTTGTACATCAAAGTGAATCAGCCATATGTATACATATATCTCCATATCCCCTCCCTCTTGAGCCTCCCTCCCACTCTCCCTATCCCACCTCTCTAGGTCATCGCAAAGCACCGAGCTGATCTCCCTGTGCTATTCTAGCAGACTTCTTTAAAAGCGATATATTAATATTGTAAAATACTGGAGCCACGAACTAAATACACACACACACACACACACACACACACACACACACACATACACACAGCTGAAAACTTAACTACTATTTGCTTTGAACAATGGGACAAACAGAGCATGAAATTAAGTGTCGACAGATTTTAATGTCGACAAAAGACATTAAATCTACAGATTTTCAACTTTTGTATGGTCACTTTTCAATGAGTAATAGTAACTTGAAAACTAGTTTGACTCTAAAAAGAATTATGGAGTAAAATACGTTTGATAAGTAGAAATAATATGATTGAAAGGGTAGCTGAGAGAGAGGCTGGAATCACCCTGCATGCAGTATGAAAGATTTTTGCTGCTTCGTAATCAATAATCCCAAATGACTCTGAAGGGCTCCACAGATGTATAAAAGGTAACAGAAAAACAATGGAATGGAAGAACAGAGAATCAGTGGAAAATTAGTTCAGGATCCTTTTCTGGGCTTTTCTTTAAAGGCTCAAAAAATGTCCTGCACTCAATTCTGTCTGGTCTGTATATCAAATGTGTAACCCAGACATTTTTATTATTAAGGTAACGTGCTTTCAAATCAAAGAGGTCAAGAAATGCAGAAGATACCTTTGAACCTCCAGCCTCTTTTTGTACCTGCTCAAAATGCCAAATGGCTAAAAGATCAGAATTAGGCCCCAGAAAAGAAATGGAAAATAATGAGCATGCAAAGGCAGAGAATGAAAGGTTTTTAAATTTAATAACCTGTGTAAATTCAAGGGGAAAAATGGAAATGGAGTAAAAAATGAAAACGGGAGCTAATTAAAAGGGAATAAACAGGAGATAGAAAAAGTGAAAACATGGAAGAGGATTTTCGATGATTTGTGGGGAAATTTGATTTTAGTTCAGTAAGGAAACTGCATTTTTGGTGTATCTTTTAGTGTTGTTACTCATTCCTACAGACTCTGGATGATGTTTGGTGAGTGGGAGAGTTTTTCTTGTTTTGGATTTGTTAAGTGCTTCCATAAGATCCCAGATTTCATTTTTACAAATAATATTCATGTGCCGAGTAAGCCTTGCTCAGTGAGATTCCAGATTTCTATTTATGGCCCTGAATGATCCTCCCTAGAGAAGGTCTGACAGCCACATGGACCAAAAAGACAAGACAGATTAGAAGAAAGACTGAGCAAATGAAAATGCTTCTCTTGGCCAAGGCATATGTGTACTCATTGGGAGCTTGGATTCATGTTTAATTGGGTATTTGTGGCTAATCACAGAGAAGGCTAAGATTTCTCTTGTGAATAATAACTGCCAGCTTGATGCCTGGATCTAAGAAACCAACAGGATATGATGCCATGTTTCTTACCTTTTTGTGCTGTTTTCTGGAAGAGAGTTATGGAATGGCAACCATGAAATCCTTTGCATTTTTGCCTTCCTATAGATCTGGGTAAATTATGCCACTGAGAAATAACAAATCTGGATTATTATGCAGCTGTCAATGAATGTTTCTAAAAACATGTTTAATCCTGATTTGCACCTGACCTACACTTCCGTAACAGTAAGTAGTAGCCTTAGTGGGAGTAGTAGCTATAGAGACAGTAGAAGTAGTAAGAAAATAACAATAATGGCAGAGGCTATCATTTATTAATTATAATTGTCAGAAGTAACGGAATAAATGTCATGTTTTGAGTTTATTTTCTAATCACATCATCATAGCAAACCTATGAGATAAACATATTATCCTCCTTTCCTTTATGGTGAAGCAGAGGCATAAAGAAATTGTCACCTGCTTACAGTTAAATAGCTATTGTATGGAAAAACCTAGGTGCAAATCTAGGTCCCTGGAATTCCATTTGAACAGAGTCAGGCTGAGTGCCTGTTCGTGATGTTATCCAGTCTCCCTTATTTAGATCTCTTGGTCTTTCAAGCTTATGTACTTGTGAATATACTTGTGAATATAAAGTGTACTATGAAAGGCCTCTTCTGTGTCAGTCAGTGCTCACCCCACACCTTATACAGTGCGAGGTGCTAATTAAGTATCCAGTAAATACATTCTAATGAATGAATGAATGAATCAGGACAGAGCCCTCATGGTTTTCAAATTCAGATGCACAAGACTGTTCTTGGCTTTGCATGTTGCTTCATTGCTCCCCTTTGTTTTATACCAAAGCCTTTCTCTACCATCAAATTGGGTCAGGAAAAGACACAAGGAAGACTCTGGTTTCTGATCCAGCATGTAAGAAGCTTGGAAGTCACCACTCCATCCTAATAACAAGAAAAACCTGAACAAATTGAAAAATCAATAACTCTTCTTAGATCCACAAGAGAAGTGAAGTCACAGAGCAAACTACTGCCCCCTTAATTAGAGAGGCCAACAGGTGAATACAGAGAATCACATCTAACCAGAGCATAAACCTCCATGTGAACCAGAGCTGGGGTAAAGAAACCTGGACTGTAATTGATGAATTGCTGAAAACTCAGTGTGAACAAATCTGAGAAATAAAAACTCCTTGGGGACCCAGTCATTGGGGGATACCATACTTTTTGTGAATTTTACCTCTTGGAGGTCTACCAGGCTCTCACAGTGAATATCAGACACAAATTCCCTTGTTCATGGAGCAGAGGGAAGGTGAAGGGAACCATTTTGAAATACAAGAGCACATTCTGTTCTTCTTAACAAGTTCTTCCCTCGGGAAAAACTATTTAACAGGATCCTAACCTGCTGGGGTATTTTCAGAGCCTAACTGACCTGGAGGAAGGGAAATACCCAACTCTAGTCCCCATTAGCCTTCTATATGGGAGAAAGGATATACCCAGCTCCAGCCCACTCTAAGCATCCCGCTCTACCTAAGGTGGGGGAAACTGAGAAGAACGTATGAAGTTCACAGTACAGAGGCACAGGCTCACTAAAAGACTGAGCCCCAATTATAGGACTGTAGAAGGCTTCCCCTCCCCGCACATCTTACCACCCACATTACTAAAGCCCATTTATAGTAGTTACTTTTACCCAGTACATCATGTCTGGCTATCAAAGAAAAATAACAAGACATATTAAAAGGCAAAAAAAAAATCACAGTTTGAAGAGATTGAAAAACCATCAGAAAAAGACTCAGATATGGCAGAGATGTTGGAATTATCAAACCAGAAATTTAAAACAATTTTGATTGGTACGCTAAGAGCTTTGATGCATAAAGTAGACAGCATGCAGTAACAGATGGTCAATGTAAGTGGATAGATGAGAATTCTAACAAGCAACCAAAAAGAAATGTTAGAGGTCAAAATGTAACACTGTAACAGAAATGAAGAATGCCTTTGATGGGCTTATTAGTAGACTGGACACAGCTGAGGCAAGAATCTGTGCTTGGGGATATCTCAATAGGATCCTCCAAAACTGAGAAGCAAACAAAAAAGAACCCAGAGTAGAATATCTAAGAACTGTGGGACAACTACAAAAAGTTCAACATATGTGTAATACCAGAAAAAGAGAGAAAGGAAAAAAGAAATACTTGAAAAAATAATAGCTGAGATTTTCCCCAAGTTAATGTCAGACACCAAACCACAGATCCAGGAAGTTCAGAAAACACTAAGCAGATAAACACCAAAAAAAACTAAACCTGTGTATATCATATTCAAACTGCAGAAAACCAAAGATAAAAAAGTCCTGAATGGGGCTTCCCTGGTGGCGCAGTGGTTGAGAGTTTGCCTGCCAATGCAGGGGACACAGGTTCGAGCCCTGGCCTGGGAAGATCCCACATGCCGTGGAGCAACTAGGCCCATGAGCCACAACTGCTGAGCCTGCGCGTCTGGAGCCTGTGCTCCGCAACAAGAGAGGTTGCGATAGTGAGGGGCCTGCGCACCACGATGAAGAGTGGCCCCTGCTTGCCACAACTGGAGAAAGCCCTCGCACAGAAACAAAGACCCAACACAGCCAAAAATAAATAAATAAAATTTTAAAAAAATAAAATAAAATAAAGCAGGAAAGTGTAACATCCAAAGTTAAAAAAAAAAAAAAATCCTGAATGAAGCCAGAACTGGGGGGAAAATGCCTTACCTATAGAGAAACGAAGATAAGAGTTAGATTTGACTTCTCAGAAACCATGCAGACAAGAAGAGAGTGGAGTGAAATATTTAAAGTGTTGAGAGAAAAAATAAACCTAACCTGGAATTCTGTACCCTGCAGAATTATCTTTCAAAAGTGAAGGAGAAATACACTTACTCAGACAAATAAAAATTTGAGATTTGTTACTCATAGACCTGCCTTGCAAGAAACATTTAAAGAACTTTAGAGAGAGAAAAAATTATATAGGTCAGAAACTCAGATCTACATTTGAAAGGAAGGACCAGAGAAGGAATAAATTAAGGTAAAAGAAACACTTTTATTTTTCTTATTCTTAATTGATCTAACAGATTAAAATGTTCAAAATAATAACAGCAACAATATAGTCAATTATGTACATGTATGTACATATATGCTTATGTGTAAGTGAAATAAATGACAGTGATGATACAAGGGAGGGGAGAGAGGAATTTAGGTTACTTTGTTACTATAAGGTACTTGCACTACCCATGAAGTGGTATAGCGTTACTTGAATGTAGATTTGGATTCGTTTTAAATGTATATTGAAAACTCTAAGGTAATCACTAAAAAAGGTTTTGAAAGGAGTATAACTGATATACTAATACAGGAGAGAAAATGAAATCATATAAAATATTCAATTAAAGCCAAAAAAGGCGTCACGAGAATGGAAGACAAATAGGAACAAAGAATAAGTGCAACAAGTAGAAAACAGTAATAGATATGGTGCATATTAATCCAACTATAGAATAATCACTTTGAATACTAATGGCCTAAATGTCCCAATTAAAAGACAGATTATCAGAGTGGATGAAAAAATAAGACCCACTGTATGTTGTCAACAAGAAACTCACTTTAAATGTAAAGATACATACAGATTAAAAGTAAATTAAAGATACACTGTGCTAATCAAAAGAAAGCAGGAATAACTATATTAATTTCAGACACAGTGGACTTCAGAGCAAAGAAATTTATCAGGGATAGAGGGGACATTATATAAAGATAAAGGGATCAGTTTTCCAAGAAAACCTAACAATTCTTAATGTGTACACACCTAACAAGAGCATCAAAATGTGTGAGGAAAAACTGATAGAACTACAAGGAGAAATAGATAAATCCACTCTTATATTGGGAGACTTCAGCATCCCTCTATCAGAAATGGACAGAAAAAGCAGGCAAAAAAATCAGTAATGTGATAGTTGAATTCAAACACCATCAATCAACTATATATAATGGACATCTATAGACTACTTCATCCAACAACATCAGAATCCATTCTTCTCAAGCTCACATGGAACATTCACCATGATAGAGCACATTGTGGGCCATAAAACACACCTTAACAAATTTCAAAGAATAGAAATAATTTAATATCTGCTCTGAGACCACAATAGAATTAAGCTAGAAATCAGTAACAGAAAGAAAGCTGGAAAATCCCCCAAATACTTGGAGATTAAATGACACATTTCTAAACACATTAGTCAAAGAGAAGTCTCAAGAGAAACTAAATATTTTGAACTAAATGAAAATGAAAACACAACTAATCAAAATTTTTAGGATGAAATGAAAACAGTTCTTGGAGGGGAATCTATAGCATTGAATGCAGGTATTAGAAAAGAAAGATCTAAAATCAGTCGTCTAAGCTTCCACCTTGGGGAAACTAGAAAAAGAGGAGCAAATAAAATCCAAAGTAAGCAGAAGAAAAGAATTCATTAAAATTACAGCAGAAATCAATGAAATTAAAAACAGGAAATCAATAGAAAATATTAATGAAACCAAAAGCTGATTCTTTTTTTTTTTTTTTTGATTCTTTTTTAAAAGAAATTTGCTAAGCCTTTAGCCAGGCTAACTAGGGAAAAAAAGACATGACACAAATTGCTAATATCAGAAATTAAAGAGGAGACATCACTACAAATCCCATGAGCATTAATAAAGGAATACTATAAACTGTAAAATACTATAAACTGTACTATCAATACTATAAACAACTCTTTGTCCATATAAGTTTGATAACAAAGATGAAAGACTAATTTCTTGAAAGACATAATCTGCCAAAACTCATACAAGAAGAAATAGACAACCTGATTAGGCCTATATCTATTTAAAAATTGAATCAATAAATTAATAACCTTCCAAAACAGCACCAGGCCCAGATGAGTTTACTGTGAATTCTACTGAACATTTAAGGACAAAATTATACCCGTTCTCTACAATCTCAGAGCATAGAAGCAGAAAGAATACTTCCTAACTCATTCCATGAGGCAAGCATTTTTCCTAATATCAAAACCAGACAAAGACATTACAAGGAAAAAAACACAAAAAAACCCACAGACCAATATCTCTCACACAGTTGCAAAAATCCTCAACAAAATATTAGTAAATCTAATCCAACAATGATGAAAAGAATTATATACTACAACCAAGTGTGATTTATCTCAGCAATACAATGCTGATTCAACTTCAAAAATCAATTAATGTAATCTATCACATCAATAGGCTAAAGAAGAAAAATCACACAATTATATCAAAATTTAACACCCATTCATGAGGAGAACTCTCAGTAACCTATCAATAAAAGGGAACTTCCTCAACCTGATAAAGAATATTTACAAAAGCCCTACAGCTAACATACTTAATAGTGAGAAATTCCAAGCTTTTCCACTGAGATCACGAAGAAGGCAAGGAAGCCCCTCTCACTGCTGTTTCTCTAATCCTACTGAAAGTCCTGGCTAGTGAGATAAGACAAGAAAAGGAAATAAAGGGGGGTGGGGAGGAGGAAGAAATAAAACTGTCTTTGTTTGAAGATATCATTTCTGTCTATGTAGAAAATCTTTAAAAGTTGGCCAAAAATAAAAAGCAAATACAAAAACCATGGAACTGATAAAGGACAATAACAAGGTTGCAGGATATAAGGTTCATATACAAAAGTCAGTCAGTTTCCTATATCCCAGCAGTGAGCAAGTGGAATTTGAAATTAAAAACACTATATCATTTACTTTAGCACCCCCCCAAAATGAAATACTTAGGTATAAATCTAACAATATGTATGTGATCTATATGAGGAAAACTATAAAACTCTGATGAAGGAGATCAAAGAGGGACTAAATAAATGGAGAGAGAGTCCATGTTCATGGAGGAAGACTCAGTATTGGTAAGATATCAATTCTTTCCAGCTTGCTATATAGATTCAGTGCATTCCCAATTAAAATCCCAGCATGTTATTTAGTGGATATTGACAAACAGAATCTAAAGTTTGTATCAAAGGGCAAAAGACCCAGAATAGCCAATGAAATACTGAAGGAGAAGAAGAGAGTTGGAGGATTGACCCTAACCAATTTCAAGACTTACTGTAAAGCTATAGTAATCAAAACAAAGTGGTATTGGTGAAAGAATAGAAATATAGATCAATGGGACAGAATACTGAACCCAGAAATAGACCCACACAAATATAGTCCACTGATTGACAAAGGAGCAGAGGCAATATGATGGAGCAGAGATAGTCTCTTCAATAAATAGTGCTAGAACAACTGGGTATTCATATTGAAAAGAATGAACTCATAGACTCAGATTTAACACCATTCATAAAAATTAACTCAAAATGAATCACATACCTATATGTAAAATGCAAAGCTGTAATACTCCTAGACGCTAGGAGAAAATCTAGATGGTCTTGGGTTTGCTAGTGACTTTTGAGATACTACACCAAAGGCATGATCTGTATAAAAAATAATTGATAAGCTGGATTTCATTAAAATTAAACATTTCTGCCCTGTGAAAGATACTATCAGTAGAATGAAAAGACAAGCCACCATCTGGGAGAAAATTTTTGCAGAAGACATATGTAATAAAGGACTGTTATTCAAAATATACAAAGACTCTTAAAAGTCAACCAAAAGAAAACAAAACCCAATTTAAAAATGGGTCAAGGAGTTTTATACACAGCTCAGTAAAGAGGATATCCATATGGCAAATAAGCATATGAAAAGATGCTCCATATCATATGTTATCAGAGAAATGAAAATAAAACAACAGTGAGATTCCATTACATACCTATTAGAATGGACAAAATCCTGAGCACTGACAACACCAGATGCTGACAAGGATGTGAAGCAGCGGGATCTCTCATTCACTGCTGGTGGAAATGCAAAATACAATAGCCACTTTAGAAGATGGTGTGGTGGTTTCTTACAAAGCTGAAGATACTTTTACCGTTATTACCCAGCAATTGCTACCCTTGCCATTTTTCCAAAGAAGTTGAAAACTTATGTCCATACAAAAACCTGTACACAGATGTTTATAGCAGCTTTATTCATGTTTTCCAAAACTTGGAAACAAAAATCTTGGAAGGAACCAAGATATCCTTCAGTAGGTAAACGGATTTAAAAAAACAAAACAAAACTGTGGTACATGCAAGCAATGGAATATTATTCAGCTTTAAAAAGAAATGAATTATCAAGCAATGAAAAGACATGGAGGACACTTAAATGCATATTACTCAGTGAAAGAATCTAATCTGAAAAAGCTACATACTATATGATTTCAATTATATGGCATTATGGGAAAGTCAAAATTATGGAGATAGTATAAAAGATCAGTGGTGGCCAGGTTAGGGAAGAGGCAGGGATGAACAGGCTGAGCACAGAAGGTTTTTAAGGCAGTGAAACTACCCTTTATGGTACTGTACTGGTGAATACCTGTCATTATCCATCTGTCCAAACACACAGAATGTGCAACACCTAGAGTGAATCCTAATGTAAACTATGGACACTTCGGATAATAATGATGTATTGATGTAGGTTCATCAGTTGTAACAAATGTACCTCTCTAGTGGGGAGTATTGATAATCGGGGAGACTGTACATGTGTGTGGGCAGACGTATACGAGAAATCTCTGTACCTTCCACTCAACTTTGCTGTGACCTTAAAGCTGCACTAAAAGATAGTCTATTTTTTTTTAATCTATGCAAAGACACAAGGAGATAAAGCATAATTCTGTAATCTCACTTCTAGAATTTATACATCATCATAATCAAGAATCAGTCCAGACTCTGGAGATAGCTCTATATTTAGTGTTTGATTTATTCATCTAAAGAGTATTTATTTTGTGCCTGGGTGCTAGGTGCAGGGAATATAGTAGTAAACAAGTAAGTGGAAAACTATTAGATAACAAGAAGGGCTATAATGCATTAAAAATGTCTTGGGGTTTAGTTATGATCTGATGGTCAAGGAAGTCAGCCCTGAGGAAAAGACATTTAAACTGAGATCTGAATGACAGGCCAATGCTAGTGATGAGAACAGCTGAGAGAATAGCTAGCCTTTAGTACTTGCCCTAGAATAGGGATGGGCTCTGTGTGTTGGAGGAGCGGAAAGATGAGGAGGTCTTGGTCTAGGAACATCAAGACCAAGGCAAAGAAGAGTTGGAGATGTTCTAGGAAAGGGCATTGCAGGTTGGAGGATGGAGTATGGATTTTATTATAAGTAGAAGGAAAAGGCAATGAAGAACTCAATCAGATTTACACATTTAAGAGTTTGTCTTTATTGAGCTATGGAGAATAGTTTATAGATGGCAAGTGTGGAAGTTGGGAAATGAGATAGAAAATTATTGCCAGAGTCTAGGTGACAAATGGTTATCTTTTTGGGTTGGAAGGAGTAAACTTGAGTATATGGGTCCTGGACACATTTTCCATGCAGACTCAGCAGTCCTGGTATGGATTGTATGTGTTTGTGTATTAGGGATGGGGTAAGGGAAAGCCAAGGAATGAAAGGATGATTACTGGACTTTGGGTCAGTACCTGCCAAGACATAGAAACACTGACAGGAGAACAGATTTGAGGGAAATCGTGAATTCTGTTCGGACATGTTGAGTTTGAAAGTCTTATTGGACCTCCAAGTGAGACATCGTGTAGGCAGTTTGTCTAAATAAGTTGAAGTTAGAGATATTGAGGAAGAAGTATAAAACTTCAACATCACTGATTTATAAACAATATTTAAAGCCAGTAGGACTTGAAATTGCCACAGATGAAAACACACGTAGAAAGTAGAAGGGGTTACAGGATCAAATCCCAAAACAGACCATTTAGGAGTGGATCAGAGGAGAAGCAGCTAGCAAAAAGGGAAGTAACTGGAGAAGCAGAAAGAAAACCATTAGAGCGAGATGTATGGAAACCAGAAGAAGAAAGTATTTCAACATCACAGTGTGTCTCATGGTGTCAGGTGCAACCAAGAGGCCACATGAAGGGACGTGTGATGTTGGAAGAAGTGATGTTGGACTTACCCCCTGGATGCCTCAGTGGCCATGACAAGAGCATGTTCAGTTGGAAGAAGAGGGAGGGAAGCCCGACTAGAATGACAGCACAAGGTGCTGAAACAGATTGTTACCCTAGACAATTCTTTCAAGATGTGTTTCTGTGAAGAGAATGGGAAAATGGGGCAGTAGCTGGAGGTAGGGGAGGGGGAGGTTGGGTTTTCAAAATATGTTGTGGCAAAAAAGCCAAAAATTATAACTTGTCTATTAATGGAGGAATGATTAAATTATTAGCTTTTCAGTGGCACACTACTGTGTGTGCATATATGTGGACATATATACTTTTGTATATATAAAATATTATCATGATAACAATTTTTAAAAACAAGGAAATTTGTCAATCGTCTATACTGATCACAAACTGAGCACAGATGTCTATGTCCTCTTCCTGCTGAATACCATTTAAAGATAATAGTATGGGAATATAAACATTAGATGGCAATAACCATGAGAAAGGAAAGGAGAAGAGAGGCCAATGAGTTTCACTGTAAAATCTCAAAGAGGTTCTAGACTGGGGGGCAGGAGTGAAAAACAGGACATAAAATGGGGAATCAGTAAAGCAGTGTCCATCAAACAGTCTTTTCCTTGCCCATTCCTGCTTGCAGAAAGAAAGCCCAATGGCCAGATGTTTATGCCTCAAGCAAAAATATAGTCCGTCTCTTAAAAGTTAATTTTTTATGTGTCTAGGATGAATTGGAGCATATTTTGTGGGTATTAGCACTCCAGAGTGAGGTCATCTTTGTTTTGGCATTTGGGGAGCATTTTGAGTAATAGACTACTCAGGCATCAAGCCCAGTGCAAATGCACAGAAATCCCTGCCTAGTCTCCATTGCCTCATTTTTTTTTTTAATTAAGAGATAAAGATATAAACCAGATATTTGCAGGAAATCTACAGATAAAGTCAAATATGTGCAAAGAAACTTTTGAATAATAAAAACCCTCCTTTTAAAAAATTCTTTTAGTGTCCTCAAAGATATTCAAAAACATATTACATCCGTAAAAAAAATGCATTCATTTTTTAAAAAGTCCTGACTGGGGTGTGGCGGAGACCAGAGGCCTCTGGTCCCAGGCTTGTTCACAAGGAGTCTGGCTTGCACCACCTATCAAGCAAACCCCATCCTCATCGATGCCTCATCCCCCCCTCCACTCCCCAACTCAAGAGTCACTGTGCGGTGCCTGTTCCCAGGGGCACGTGGCCCAGTGTTGCAGACCGGGCACAGGCCCAAAGGCTGAGCAGGGTCAGGACCGGGACCACTGATGCCAGAACGGCCGTGTGGCTGACAGGGTCTTGGTGCTCCGGCCTAGTGTCAAGCCTGAGCCTCTGAGGTGGGAGAGCCAAGTTCAGGACACTGGACTACCAGAGACCTCCTGGCCCCATGTAACATCAATTGGTGAGAGCTCTCCTATAGATCTCCATCTCAGCACTAAGACCCAGCTCTACCCAACGACCAGCAAGCTCCAGTGCTGGACGCCCCATGCCAAACAACTACCAAGACAGGAACACAATCCCACCCATTAGCAGAGAGGCTGCCTAAAATCATACTAAGTTCACAGACACCCCAAAACACACCACCGGATGCAGACCTGCCCAGCAGAAAGACAAGATCCAGCCCCACCCACCAGAACACAGGCACCAGTCCTCTCCACCAGGAAGCCCTACACAAGGCACTGAACCAACCTCACCCACTGGGGGCAGACACCAAAAAAAACCAGGAACTACGAACCTGCAGCCTGCAGGAGGAGGAGACCACCAAACATAGTAAGTTAAGCAAAATGAGAAGACAGAGAAATACACAGCAGATGAAGGAGCAAGGCAAAAACCCACCAGACCAAACAAATGAAGAGGATATAGGCAGTCTACTTGAAAACGAATTCAGAGTAATGATAGTAAAGATGATCCAAAATCTTGGAAATAGAATGAAGAAAATACAAGAAACGTTTAACAAAGACCTAGAAGAACTAAAGAGCAAACAAACAATGATGAACAACACAATAAATGAAATTAAAAGTTCTCTAGAAGGAATCAGTAGCAGAATAACTGAGGCAGAAGACTGGATAAGTGACCTGGAAGGTAAAATAGTGGAAATAACTACCGCAGAGCAGAATAAAGACTGAAAACAATTGAGGATACTCTCAGAGACCTCTGGGACAACATTAAATGCACCAACATTCAAATGATAGGGGTCCCAGAAGAAGAAGAGAAAAAGAAAGGGTCTGAGAAAATATTTGAAGAGATTGTAGTTGAAAACTTACCTAACATGGGTAAGGAAGTAGTCACTCAAGTCCAGGAAGCGCAGAGAGTCCCATACAGGATAAATCCAAGGAGAAACATGCCAAGACACATACTAATCAGACTATCAAAAATTAAATACAAAGAAAAAATATTAAAAGCAGCAAGGGAGGCTTCCCTGGTGGCGCAGTGGTTGAGAATCTGCCTGCCAATGCAGGGGACACGGGTTCGAGCCCTGGTCTGGGAAGATCCCACATGCTGCAGAGCAACTGGGCCCGTGAGCCACAACTACTGAGCCTGCGCGTCTGGAGCCTGTGCTCCGCAACAAGAGAGGCCACGATAGTGAGAGGCCCGCGCACCGCGATGAAGAGTGGTCCCCGCTTGCCGCAACTAGAGAAAGCCCTCGCACAGAAACGAAGACCCAACACAGCCATAAATAAATAAATTAATAATTTTTTTAAAAATGAGATACGATTAAAGACAAGAATGTTATTAAATGCATATTAAAAAAAAAATCTTCCAACAAACAAAAGCCCAGGACCAGATGGATTCACAGGCGAATTCTATCAAACATTTAGAGAAGAGCTAACACCTATCCTTCTCAAACTCTTCCAAAATATCGCAGAGGGAGGAACACTCCCAAACTCATTCTACGATGCCACCATCACCCTGATACCAAAACCAGAGAAAGATGTCACGAAGAAAGAAAACTACAGTCCAATATCACTGATGAACATGGATGCAAAAATCCTCAACAAAATACTAGCAAACAGAATCCAACAGCACATTAAAAGGATCATACACCATGATCAAGTGGGTTTTATCCCAGGAATTCAAGGATTCTTCAATATATGCAAATCAATAAATGTGATACACCATATTAACCAACTGAAGGAGGAAAACCATATGATCATCTCAATAGATGCAGGAAAAGCTTTCAACAAAATTCAACACCCATTTATGATAAAAACCCTCCAGAAAGCAGGCATAGAGGGAACTTACATGAGCATAATAAAGGCCATATATGACAAACCCACAGCCAACATCGTCCTCAGTGGTGAAAAACTGAAACCATCTCCTCTAAAATCAAGCACAAGACAAGGATGTTCACTCTCACCACTATTATTCAACATAGTTTTGGAAGTTTTAGCCACAGCAATCAGAGAAGGAAAAGAAATAAATGGAATCCAAATTGGAAAAGAAGAAGTAAAGCTGTCACTGTTTGCAGATGACATGATACTATACATGGAGAATCCTAAAGATGCTACCAGAAAACTACGAGAGCTAATCAATGAATTTGGTAAAGTAGCAGGATACAAAATTAATGCACAGAAATCTCTTGCATTCCTGTACACTAATGATGAAAAATTCGAAAGACAAATTAAGGAAACACTCCCATTTACCATTGCAACAAAAAGAATAAAATACCTAGGAATAAACCTACCTAGGGAGACAAAAGACCTGTATGCAGAAAACTATAAGACACTGATGAAAGAAATTAAAGATGATACAAACAAATGGGGAGATATACCATTTTCTTGGATTGGAAGAATCAACACTGTGAAAATGACTCTACTACCCAAAGCAATCTACAGATTCAATGCAATCCCTATCAAGCTACCAATGGCATTTTTCACAGAACTAGAACAAAAAATTTCACAATTTGTATGGAAACACAAAAGACCCCGAATAGCCAAAACAATCTTGAGAAAGAAAAATGGAGCTGGAGGAATCAGGCTCCCTGACTTCAGACTATATTACAAAGCTAGAGTAATCAAGACAGTATGGTACTGGCACAAAAACAGAAATATAGATCAATGGAACAGTCCAGACATAAACCCATGTACTTATGGTCACCTTATCTTTGATAAAGGGGGCAAGAATATACAATGGAGAAAAGACAGCCTCTTCAATAAGTGGGGCTGGGAAAACTGGACAACTACATGTAAAAGAATGAAATTAGAGCACTCCCTAACACCATACACAAAAATAAACTCAAAATGGATTAAAGACCTAAATGTAAGGCCAGACACTATAAAACTCTTAGAGGAAAACATAGGCAGAACACTCTATGACATAAATCACAGCAAGATCCTTTTTGACCCACCTCCTAGAGAAATGGAAATAGAAACAAAAATAAACAAATGTAACCTAATGAAACTTAATAGCTTTTGCACAGCAAAGGAAACCATAAACAAGACGAAAATACAACCCTCAGAATGGGAGAATATATTTGCAAATGAAGCAATTGACAAAGGATTAATCTCCAAAATTTACAAGCAGCACATGCAGCTCAATATGTAAAAAACAAACAACCCAATCCAAAAATGGGCAGAAGACCTAAATAGACATTTCTCCAAAGAAGATATACAGATTGCCAACAAACACATGAAAGGATGCTCAACATCACTAATCTTTAGAGAAATGCAAATCAAAACTACAATGAGGTATCACGTCACACCAGTCAGAATGGCCATCATCAAAAAATCTACAAACAGTAAATGCTGGAGAAGGTGTGGAGAAAAGGGAACCCTCTGATGCTGTTGGTGGGAATGTAAATTAATACAGCCACTCTGGAACAGTATGGAGGTTCCTTAAAAAACTAAAAATAGAACTACCATATGACCCAGCAATCCCACTACTGGGCATATACCCTGAGAAAACCATAATTCAAAAAGAGTCATATACCACAATGTTCATTGCAGCTCTATTTACAATAGCCAGGACATGGAAGCAACCTAAGTGTCCATTGACAGATAAATGGATAAAGAAGATACGGCACATATATACAATGGAATATTCCTCAGCCATAAAAAGAAACGAAATTGTGCTATTTTTAGTGAGGTGGATGGACCTAGATTCTGTCATACAGAGTGAAGTAAGTTAGAGAAAAAGAAATACCATATGCTAACAGATATATATGGAATCTAACAAAAAATGGTTCTGATGAGCCTAGGGGCAGGACAGGAATAAAGATGCAGATGTAGAGAATGGACTTGAGGACACGGGGAGGAGGAAGTGTAAGCTGGGATGATGTGAGAGAGTAGCATTGACATATGTACATTACCAAATGTAAAATTGATAGCTAGTGGGAAGGAACCACATAGCACAGGGAGATCAGCTCGGTGCTTTGTGACCACCTACAGGGGTGGCATAGGGGGGGTGGGATAGGGAGGGTGGGAGGGAGATGCAAGAGGGGGGGATATTGGGATATATTTATACATGTAGCTGATTTACTTTATTATACAGCAGAAAGTAATGAACATTGTAAATCAATTATACTCCAGTAAAGATGTTTTTTAAAAAAATGGCCTGGAAGCTTCGAAAAAAGAACAAACACATTAGCGAATAAGGCAGCCTGTTGGAATTAAAATGCAATTTTTGAAATAAATTTTAAAATTTAGTAGATGATTGGGCAGATGAAATTGAAGAAAAATCTCTCACCATTTATAACAAGGGTTGGCAAACTTTTTTATGAAGAACCAGGTAGTAAATATTCTCAGCTTTGCAAGCCATTCGGTCTCTGTCCAAATCATTCTCTCCAGCTTTGTAGCATGAAGGCAGATGGGCGTAGCCATGTTCCAGTATAACTTCATGAATACTGAAGTTTGAGTTTTATGTAACTTTTACCCATCGTAACATAGTACTATTCTTTTGGGGTTTTTTTTCAACCATTTCTATATAAAAAACATGATTAATCAGATTGTGGACCACACAGAAATAGGTAGTGGGCTAGATTTTGTCCAAGAGGCCATAGTTTACTGACCCCAATGTTGATGAAAATACAGATGGTATGTAGGAACAGCATACTAAATTGTGGAATGAACTTAAGCAACTGCTGGCACATAAGAGAAGAAAGTCTCTTTGGTTTTCATGTTGGGAAACTTCTTTGAGATTTTCAGCAAATATGACATTGGACTGCTGAGAATATGATACAAGAAAAAATAATTCATACCAGACTAATTGGCTCAACATTTGAACAGTACTTACACAGTCATAATAAGGTAACTTCTGGTTACCATTTTTTTTAACTTTGAATCAATCTGCAGTCATAATATAGCAGATCAAATAGAGGTTGTAGGGCAAAATATGCACTGTTAAGCATGACAATATAAAAATAATACTATAGATGACAAAGGTGGGACTTGGAAGGAGATGAACAAGAGTTGAAAATGTAAGAAGAAGGAAATTAACAGCCATAGAAAAAAATTAAAAAGAGCTTATTTGGGAAATCCTATATTTAAGTATATTAAGGCTACAAAGATAACTAATTAAGAGATAAAGTTAATAATACAAAGAGCAAACCAAGGAAAAGGAAGGCGAAAGGTAGCATTACGTGTGCTAACTCCTCATCTTTCTCATCAGGGAGTTCACAGGTAATTCTCTAAGTCTGATGAATTAAAGAGACTGAAAGAGGAACCATTAAGAGGTTGGCCCTGGAAATTGCAGCTGGGGTTGGAGAAGGGAGATATTTGAGTTAGACTGTGTATGTGTTCAACTTTGAAGAAATAAGAGTTTCCAGTGAGAAGAGATGGAACTTGTATTTTTCACTATAAGCTCTCTTGTATAACTTTTTTAAAAACCATGTGCATGCTTTCCTTGATAGCAACAAGAAGGTTACAAATAGACAGTATGACTATAGAAGTATAAAAATGACCTAAATTGGTTAAGCAAGTAAAGGTGCATAATTTTTTGTTCAGAGGGAAATGTGGCCTTAAAAACACATGCATGGACATGGATTCTGGAAGAATAGTTTATAAAGATAAAAGTAATTGTGTTAATGAGATAAATCCTGGTAAAATTTTCTTTAGTTGTATGAATAAGTTTTTTAAAAGAATATGTAAATATATAAGGAAATGTTTTTGCTTTTACCATATAATGCATCTTACCTCCATTTTATTCTCTTCCCTATTATATGTAAATAGTAAGATTTTCAAAGCTCTATCAACCTTCGATTGTCACACTATTTTGTCCACCTGACCCATTTATCTGAACTAAAGTTTGCCCCTCTATTAGTCAGCTTGGACTGCCATAACAAAACACCACCAAACTGTGTAGCTCAAATAACAGAAATTTATTTTGTCACAGTTCTGGGAGCTGGAAGTTCAAGATCGGGGTCCCAGCATGCAGATTCTGGTGAGCGCTCTCTTCCTGGCTTGGAGACAGCCTCCTTCTTGCTGTGTCCACATCCTGTGGAGAGAGATACAAAGAGCTCTCTGTTGTCTCTTGTTCTACAAGGACAGTAATCCTATGGGATCAGGACCCCACTTTATGACCTTATTTAACCTTAATTACTTCCGTAAAAATCTCTGCCTCCAAATATAGTACCATTGAGGGTTAGGCCCTAGCGTAGGTATTTTGGGGGACACAAACACTTAGTCCATAACAGCCCCCATTGAATTAAGTTGTCACGTGGCTCAGTTGAACATACAGACAAATTATTTTGCCGCTGAGAAGTCATGGACCTGGAGAATGACTATCCTTTATGTAGGCTTGAATTTTAAAGCCATGTAACACTAGTATTAGAAGCTTTACATAGACTGGCCCCTACCCTAACAGATTCTAGAGTTTTTAGGCTCTCCAATCCCAAGTCCCCATCCTGTCCCTGCTAAATACAGTTGCAGCAGCATTTTCTTAGTGCTTTTGTTTTCTCCTGAGTGCCAATAGCATGGTACCCTCAACTTCCCTAAGACCCGTCGGCCCTCTCTTTTTCTGTAAAATCATCCAAAGTGAACAATCAGCCTTTTGATTATTTTATTTGATCTTCACAACAACTTTGTAAGATGGGGAGAGATGTTTTTATTCACATTTCATTGGTCATGTAGTTGAGAGGCAGAGATGAGTATTGACCCACTGTACAGTGCAAAATATGTGCCTCCTTCCATAATAAGGAGAATGGAAAGAGCCCTGGCCTAGAGGTCTTATGACTGGTGCTGATCCCAGATCTAAGCTTGGCATACCCAGCTTATGGCAAAGGCAGGGTTGTTTTTGATCAGATTTATCTTCATTGATTCAATCACAGAAGTCTAGCACTGAGAAACTCAGTAAGATAAGTCACAGCTTTTTTTCCCTACATCCATCAAGCCAAAGTGATATCATGGTCCTCATTTTTCCCCCGTGTCCATCAGGCCAGAGTGATAGCATGGAGTAAGCATAGAGTTTGAGTTCACTAGCAGTGTGACCTTGGATGAGTTACTTCACCCCTCTAAGCCTGTTTCTCTATAAACTGAAAATACTAACTACTTTGTAGACTGTTGGGAGGATTGTAGATTGTTGGGAAGATTAAAGACAATTTATCTAAAGTACTTAAAACAATTCTTCCCATATGCTGTTACAAAAATGTACCTAATATTATGTCTAGAATGGCATTAATCTCCTCTGCCACATTCCCAAGCCTGATTTGCTCCAACTTAACCAAGCCTGTTCTCCTAGCAATTTCAGAGGAGCAAGAAGAATACCCAAGCACGGAGGGCCTCTTGACCTGGCCCATCATCACCTCTGCCTTGTTCTTTTTTTTTTTTAACTTTTTATTTTATATTGGAGTATATCCGATTAACAATGTTGTGATAGTTTCAGGTGCACAGCAAAGCGACTCAGCCATATGTATACATGTGTCCAGACTCCCCTCCCATCCAGGCTGCCACATAATACTGAGCTATACAGTAGATCCTTGTTGGTTATCCTTTTTAAATATAGCAATGTTTACATCTGCCTTGTTCTTTTGATCAAAGCAAGCCACAAGCTCCTTTCTCTCCCTTCCCTAGACTCAAGAGATGGAGAAATAGATGCTACCTTGTGACCTAAGGACCTCAGGTCATATTGCAAAGGGTCATTTTTTTTTTTTTTTTGGCACTGAAGACATTTTTGTTATCAGTCTACCACATTGTTGTTGTTCCAAAGGAATTTTTGTAAACATATGAAATGATGATCAACAACCAATTTTCTGGTTCCTGTTTGCTTTCAGTTTTGCTTTTGTTCATTCAGCATTCACCCAGGGGTACGTGCTCGGAGTGTACATGTGCCTTGGCACCTCGCAGGCATAGCGTCTCCCCTGTAGGGTGTGCTTATCTGGGTGGATGAGTGATGGGTTTTCCCACTGTACCGTGAGCAGGCACACAGTACAGTGTGATCCTCTCCCTTCGTGTTCCACTTGACAGGTGCAACAATCTGGGCTGATAAGAAAGGCAGGCCTTGGTAACCAGAGCCATCTGGGATGCTGGAGGCATCTTGTTTCCTCTTGACTGCCTGCGCATGTCTGTTTATTCCCTCCATGAGGTTTTATTGTTAGAAACCCTGATACCCAGTAGCGCACATTTGGGATGCGGCAGATCCTAACCAGCATTCCATGCAAGCGTCTGCTTCCCGGCTTGTAAGTGGTAGAGTCTACACATCTAGATGTGCACCTTTATAAATAGTTAGGTGCCTGGGGAATCTGGGCCATATCTTTGGGGTGGAATTAGGACACTTTGTGCCTGACTGTTCCTGGAGACAAGAAAGAGCTGACTCCGAGTCCGAGGAAAAACCACTGGCACAACCTATTGTTGGAAAACATGAGGTGATTATTTGTGTAGTTGCAGCAAAGCCGGCCTGAATAAGGAGGACCATTGCCTTGTGTCTCCTAATTTGGTATCTTTATTTTTCCATCTTTCTTTTCTTTCCTTTTTCTACATGTTCTCACTCTCTCCCTGCTCCTATACCTACCTTTTCCACTAGGGCCTTTTCATCCTCCTCCTTTCCTATCAGCTATTTTTCTTCAGGTCTCAGCTCAGTACACCTAACACCCTCTCACAATGCCTGCAGCTCAGCTCAAGTCAGCTGGACTCCGAGGACTGTCTGTGTTCACTGCACTATTGCTTCCCCAGATCAGGCTTGGGAACCCAGCAGGAGGGTGTACGGATGCCATTCAAGGGATGTGAAGGTAACTCTCCTGAACACATCGTATGCGGCAGGCACTTTAAAGCATTTAGATAAACTACTTGTAATCCTTCCACCAAGGACAAGATAGGAATTATTTCCAGCATATTGAGGAGCATATTTAGAAAGGTTTAGTGACCTTCCCAAGGTCACAGTGCTAGTGAATTCCAGAGCCGGCCTTCAGTCCAGGTCTGCATGATTCCAAATGCCAAGTTCTTTCGTTATATCTCTCTTCATGTCATTCAAAAAAGGAAAAAAGTGAGGATCAGAGATGTGAGCTATCTTGCTAAGAATTATAGTGTTGGAAAGTCTCTGCCTTTTTGGCTCAATATGAGAGAAATCTAATCGGAGGAAAGCCTGTCTTACTCCCAACCTGTGAATGTCAAAAGCACAGCTGGGACTTGAACCAGTTTTCTGACACTCAAGGCTATAGGAGCCATGATATATGATGGACAGACCGTTGTTTCATTCCTTCAGCAAATTATTATTGCCATGTGCCAGGCACTGTTCTAAAGTGTGGGATTCTTTGTGAAATAAAAAAGATCCTTGCCCTTGTGGAGGTTGCAAGCCAGTGGAAAGAAACAGATAATAAACAAAAGACAAAATAAGTTAGCTCTGTAGTGTGTTAGCTGATACTTATTATGGAGAAGGAAGCAGTGGAACAGGGTAATTAATGAGTGTTGGAAGCCGGAGGGAGGAGTGTTGCATTTTTAGTTAGGGAGATTAAGATAGGACTTATTGAAAAGGTAGTATTTGAACAGAGGCTCGAAGGAAGTGAGGGAATTAGCTGTGTGGGTATCTGGGAGAAGACCATTTCAGGCAAAACGAGGAGTGGATATAGTTGGCATTTGTGAGCCACAGCAAGAAGGCTGGTATAGTGGGAGCACATGTATTAAGGAAAGAGTAGTAGTAAAGGTGGCATCAAAGATACTACGTGCTCTGATTGCTTAAGGTTGTGTTAAACGTTTTAAAGATTTAAAATAAAGGCAAGGGAAAAACAAAACGACCTGTTAGGTGCATTAGGCACCTTGATGAAATAATCTAGATGTGGCATAATAGTGTTTCTGATCGGGATCGTAGCAATGTCGGTGATGAAAAGAGATTGGAGTCTGGATGTATTTGAAGGTAGACCCCTCAAGTTTCCCCAGCAGATGAGGTGTGGAATACAAGAGAAAGAGGGGCATCTGTATGAATCCAAGATTTGGGGCTTCAGCAACAGGAAGTGTAGCATTTCTCTCAGATGAGCTCTAGAAGGCAGTTTTGAGAGGAAGAACAGGAGCTCATTTTCGGACAAGTTGAATTAGAAAAGTTTCCTAGATATGCAGATGAAACTGTGAAGTGATCAGTTGTATATTTGATTCTTTTTTTTTTAATTTATTTATTTATTTTTGGCTGTGTTGGGTCTTCGTTTCTGTGCGAGGGCTTTCTCTAGTTGCGGCAAGCGGGGACCACTCTTCATCACGGTGCGCGGGCCTCTCACTATCGCGGCCTCTCTTGTTGCGGAGCACAGGCTCCAGACGTGCAGGCTCAGTAGTTGTGGCTCACGGGCCTAGTTGCTCCGCGGCATATGGGATCTTCCCAGACCAGGGCTCGAACCCGTGTCCCCTGCATTGGCAGGCAGATTCGCAACCACTGCGCCACCAGGGAAGCCCTGTATATTTGATTCTTTACTCTGGGGAGAGAACAGAGAGAGAGACACACAATTAAAAGACGTGATCCCACAGACAGCACCAATGTGACGTGTGGACTGGAAATGAGTGCAGTGGGTAGTGAGATCTGTCTTGAATTGCTCCAGAAGTAGGACTCAGAAATCAGTGAGAAAGATGATGGAAGTCTGACTTCGGCTTTGACACAAAGGACCATTTTAAACTACTAACGCTTATAGCAATGGAATAATGGTGTGTTTCACAGGATGCATTTTCTAATGCTGTAAATTTTCAGGGAGGGTCTTGAATCTAGATCATCATTTTCTCAGATCTAGATCTAGATTTCTTTAGATCTCGTGCAGCTTCAAAAAAAAAGAGAGAAGAAAAATGTAGTAATTATTTTCAGTTAAGGGATTGACGTTTGCTCTTTATGTATTCGACTAAAGTTGTTTACACACACACACCCTTGATACATCTATCATGGCCCAGGTTTACTAGTCACCATTTTATTGATAGATGTCTTAAAGTGGATTGGACTCTTGCCTTGGGTTGAAACTTGAACCTACTGACTATTTAGATTCCTTCAAACTTTCAGTTTCTGTGATTCTGAGCATTTAGGAAGGAAAAAAGCCATCAAAAAATTCAATATGGACAAATTAAGGGAAAACAATTATGTCAAGCCAAACGTCTTTTTTTCCTTTAATGACACCACCATGATGATGCCTTAAAACAGTGGTTCTCAAACTTTCAATCCCAGGACCCTGTTACAGTCTTTAAAGTTATTGAGGACCTCAGTGACCTTTTCTTTACATGGATGGTGCAGATATGGGAGAATAACCAAGTACCCTGTTTAATAAGGATCTCAAATGATGAATTGAAACCTGCAAAATTGAGGTTCACAAAAATCTACCTTCAGGATAAGAGAGCTGTAGCTTGACAGAAATTCATTTAAAGAAGACGCAGAGTTTTAGAACTTTCCCCTAAGTCCTGTATAGTCAGTGATATGACTCAGTAATAATGAAGGTTTAGGCTTAATAACACATTTCATTCATCATATTTAAGACACTGCCTTTTGAAGGAAATATTAACAAGCTACAATGCCCTGTGGAGGAGACTGGAAAGTAAAAGGTCTAAAACAGTTGCTGTATGGAAAACAGTTGAAGAAACTAATCAATGCCACACTGTGTACTTGGAAAAATTACTGAAGTTGCTTAGCCACTACTGCTACTTAGAGGGGTCACACTGCTCAGAAGAGATGAGCCTCACAAATTAGGAAGCATAAAGTGATCCAGGTGATATTAAAGCAGTGGTCAAAGTTAGAAAATGTGAATGAAATGAATCTTTCATTCATCCAAGAGGAAAGGTGTTCAGCTTTTACCTGGAAACTTTCTAGCAGTGAGATATCCTCTCTTGGGAAGACAAGAGGTTTAAGAGCGTCATTCATCATAAGATATTTCGGTTTGAACCCGAAAGTGACCAGGTGGATGTTATAAACTACACTGGGGATAGAATACAATAGAAGAGATACCTTTTAAAATTTGTCTAACCACAGTTTTCCCATGAAAGAGTTCAGGTCGCAGAAGAGGGCATTATTAGTACTTAAAAATTATTTAATTTAAATGCCAAGTATTCTGTGAATTAGCCGATCCTTCTTGATAATTAGAGGCCCTATTTTTGGTAAATGAGCATAAAAGCTGCTAAAATAGACATTAGTGGGTTATTGTTTGTGTGTATGTGTGTGTTCCTCTCCCCTCTCCCCTCTCTTCCTTCCTTTTTCCAATCTTGAGTCAGATGACACAATAGAAGCCAATAAAAAGAAGACCTAGAACTAAAGAAAAAACATTACAAGATGGTAAGAGAAGGAAGAAGCATTTTTAGAGTTCGCAAATGCTTGCTTATAATGAGATGCTGCAAGTTTGTTTACCACTTCCTGATATTTGGCCATAAAGCTTGCTTTGTCCTGCCAGTGGAAATAAACAACAGTCTTTGCTTTCTCTACTTTTTCTCAGTCAACCCACTGGGCTTCATGTAAGCTTAGCTCCTTAAGAGTTTGTACAACTACTGGGGACTTAAAATTTCAGCATTCTCTTATAAATCGAAACACAGTAAATTAAAAGAGAATTTATATTGCAAAACAAATAAGGGATAATTGAATTACAAGATAAAATTTAACTTTAAAAGCACTTTGTAATATTGATATGTTCTTTCAATATCAAACTTCTTTAAAGCATTTTTTATTACTTAGCAGAAATGCTTCAGGTTTACCTTAAAGAACTTAAAACTTAAGAACTCTTTCCAGTTAAATACAAATCAGAAGTTACTGTCAAATGTAGCTGAAATTATTGAATAAGGGTAAATTAAAATAGGAATTACTTGCAAAAAAAAGTAATTTGCAAACAACTTTTCCCTCAGGAATATAATGTGTCTTTTGCATGAAGTGAGGTCTCTGTAAAACAGAAAGTGTGTATATGTCCATGCTACTCCCTCACTTAGTCCCAGCTTACCCTTCCCCCTCCCTGTGTCCTCAAGTCCATTCTCTATGTCTGCGTCTTTATTCCGGTCCTGCCCCTATACACTACCAAATGTAAAATAGATAGCTAGTGGGAAGCAGCCTCATAGCACAGGGAGATCAGCTCGGTGCTTTGTGACCACCTAGAGGGGTGGGATAGGGAGGGTGGGAGGGAGACACAAGAAGGAGATATGAGGATATATGTATACATATAGCTGATTCACGTTGTTATACAGCAGCAACTAACACACCATTGTAAAGCAATTATACTCCAATAAAGATGCTAAAAAAAAAACAAAAACAAAAACAGAACGTGAAGGCATCTGAAATACACATTCAGATTGTCTATAGAAAGGCCAGGACCAATTCAGAAAGAAAATGCCTAGAATTCTGCTTGGTGTTACAATGCATGGGGGTTAAGGTAACAAACTGCCTCCGGCCTCTTTCAGGGGCAACAGAACAAACCAAAATTGTCTCCAGGGATGGAAATCGAGAGAATGATGTAGGAGGCCTGAGTGTAGAGGAAGAAACAGGGCAAGTGTTTTTTCTAATGTTTGCCTTGGGCAAGATTTTTTTTTTATTATTTTCTACTAAATATGAAATACTATCTCTTTGTTTTACAAACTGTTATTTCAGTTTAGGCTCCTTCTGTGGGGGGAAATAAAATGCAGCATATTCAATAAAATTATCTAACGTTGGGTGTGGAGAGAGGCATGAGCGTTGGGTGGCAGAGGAAAGGAGGATAGCTGAAGTAACACTATGGAGCTACGAAGATTGAACAACTCTGCACCTCCCCGTGGGACAATGTGATAAAGAGATTGATGTGCGGTTAACACATGCTTGTTCCAAATGGCCCGTGGAAATCAGGTCTAAGACCTTTAAAGAAATCAGGTTATGTTTCTGCTTTGTACATAGGTTCATTTGTGCCATCTTTTAGATTCCACGGATAAGTGATAGCATACGGTAGGTGTCTCTCTCTTGCTGACTTCCTTCACTTAGTATGATCATCTCTAGTTGCATCCATGTTGCTGCAAATGGCATTATTTTGTTCTTTTTTATGGCGGACTGAGTCACTTTGCTGCACAGCAGAGATTGGCACACCATTGTAGATCAACTCTACTTCTATTAAAAAAAAAAAGAAAGAAAGAAAAGAGCCAGGTTATGGTATTCACTCCCCAAGCCTGGTTGCTATTGGGGTTGGGGGCATCGTGACAGAAGGAAGAGGAGCGCAGGTTGACCTGGGCTGCTATGTGAGCAACTGAGGCGGAACAAACAAAAGTCTGCTCTGAGAATAGAGAAGGCAGCGCGCACTGGGGCAGCTGAAGTCGACGATGGCTCTTCACAAGTTAATGTGTACGGCTGAGTAATAGTCCACTGTGTACATGGGCCACATCTCCTTTATCCATTCGTCTGTCGATGGACGCTCAGGTGGCTTCCATGTCCTGGTAGTGAGGTGGATGGACCCAGAGACTGTCATACGGAGTGGGGTAAGTCAGAAAGAACAACACATACCGTAGGCTAACGCGTATGTATGGAATCTAAAAAAAGAAAACATGGTTCTGAAGAACCTAGGGGCAGGACAGGAATAAAGACGCAGACACAGAGCACGGACTTGAGGACGCGGGGAGAATAACATGGACATATATACACTACTAGGTGTAAAATAGATAGCTAGTGGGAAGCAGCTGCATAGCACAGGGAGATCAGCTCGGTGCTTTGTGACCACCATAGGGAGGGTGGGAGGGAGACGCAAGAGGGAGGAGATATGGGGATACATGTATAGGTATAGCTGATTCACTTTGCTATACAGCAGAAACTAACACACCATTGTAAAGCAATTATACTGCAATAAAGATGTTAAGAAAATAATTATTCAGATTAAAAAAAAAGTTAATGTGTAGCAAACTAATAACAAGTTCATATTAGAGCCAAGGCTAAGAATCAGTTGATAAATGGGGCCGATACATGTATCACTATCTGAGTAAGAGAAAAAACAGAGCTTATTAATGGTAGGAATCTGTATCCCTCCCCACTGTATTTGTTATGCCTGTTTACATGGAGGCATATCCCCGTAGGTTCGTATGGTCTTAAAAATCTGTACCTGAAGCTTTGTGTTTATTGCTGTCCAAGCATGTAACACCAAATTACTGCTGAGTAAGAGTATATTGTGAAGGCAAAGCAAAGCAACACCTGGATTGTTAGCCTCAGAACACCTGGATTTATAATAAAAGGAAATGTATAACACAAGAGTCCATGGTAAGCTGGTGAGGATGTATTCTGAGTTGACTTGGTGTGTTTGGATTCATCTCCCCCTGAATCTCCAGTTGATGAGACTTGTCTTGGAGCTGAGGGTGCTCCATTTCCTAGGAAATGAGCAAGTTGAAGAATGACCTCCCAGGAAGTTTGGTATATTGGTGTATAAGCAGTTTATCTTCTTGCCTTTCCCTTCCTAATTTACAGCCTTCTGTGACTGGTTTATAGGAGTTTTCAAAAGATATGTGATTAGCTTTACTTGCAAGAAACCTGCAAGGGGTTTCAGGGCAATGATGTGTCAGCTATGAAGTCATTCAGCTAATCTGAAAGAAAATTTTTAGAGCAGGAAGGAGCCAGATTCAGAGGTGCTGACTTGTGAAACATGGTGGGAAGTGCCTTCCTAGCTAAAAGAGCTGAAACTCTGGTTTCCTAATCATGCGAGGGAAAAGTGATGACGAGCAAAAGGGAAAAAGCTAAACAACAACAAAACATGCACTCATTTGCACCATCCATGCCAGAGGCCCTTCTTTCTCATCAAAATTAGGAAAGCAATTGATATGGTTGTATGCAGTGATTAGAGGGAAAATGGCTGGCAGTCTGTGACTAGAGTATGCAGAGTGGAAGGGAGAGACGGACAAGTTTGAATAGGAGCCACGTGAGCAGCACACCGTCGGGGGTAGAGCAGCGAGGGCTAGACTTGAAATTCACTGCTGATTAAAAGTAAGGCAGGTTGGACTTGTTAGAAAAAAAAAAAAAAAGTAAGGCAGGTCTGTGAGCTCAGACTCAGTGAGAATGGTTTCATTTCATTAATTCATTCGCTTATTCACTGTGGCTCTGGAGAGCCTCTGTTAAGTGCAAGGTACTCTGGGGAGGACAGTCATAACTATTGTGTCCTCACTGAGTGTGCCAGTTACTAGGGTTGCAAAACAAATTACCCCAACACTTAATGGTGGAAGACAACGATACATGATGCTAGTGGATTATGTGTGTCTCTGCATCATGGCGTCTGGAAGTCTGAGCTGGAAGATTTGAATCCTGGTAGCTGGAATCATCTAAAGCTTGGTTACTCATTTGTCTGACGGTTGATAGGGTTGGTGGTGGCTGTCAGCTGAGACTTGAAGCTGGGGGATTGGCCAAAACTCCTATACCTGGTCTCTTCATGTGGTCAGAGCTTCCTCACAATATGGTGGCCAGGTTCTGAAGGTGAGTGCCAGATGAGGGTGAGCCAGGCAGAAGCTCTGTCTCTTTTCTGATGTAGCCTCAGAAGTCACAGATGGCATCAAGTCTGCTGTACTCCATTGGCCAGGCCCTCCGTGAACCCTGTCAAAATTCAGACGGAGACAACATCAGCCCCAAATATCGGTGGAGGAATGAAAGCCACAATCAGTGAAAGGGAGATATGTATGTGTGTATGTATGTATATGTGCATATGTAAAATCATCTTTGGAAAAATGCAATCTGCCACTCCTGAGAGTGAAAGAAAAAAAATTACCACAGCACAAAGCAAAACATGATGTTTCATTTGTGATTATTTTATAAGTGATGGCCCAAAGAATCATACAATTCAAAATATACTAATAAAAAATAACACCTGAACACTGTTTTCTAAACTTGAATCACCTGCATGTCACTTCCACTGTTTTTACTATTACCATCTATATTATTGTTTTCTTAATTTTTCTTGAAATTGACCCATTTTTTATTGAAGTATAGTTGATGTACAATATTGTAAGTTACAGGTGTACAATATAGTGAGACACGATTTTTAAAGCTTATACTCCATTTATAGTTATTATAAAACATTGGCTATATTCCCAGTGTTGTACAGTATATTAATGTAGCTTATTTTATACCTATTAGTTTGTACCTCATAGTGCCCTCCTCCTATCATGCCCCTCCCCTCTTCCCTCTCCCCACTGGTAACCATTAGTCTGTTCTATATATCTGCGAGTCTGCTTCTTTGTTGTTATAGTCAATAATTTGTTGTATTTTTTAGATTCCACATGTAAATGGTATCATAGAGTATTTGTCTTTCTGTGTCTGACTTATTTCACTTAGCATAACGCCCTCAAAGTCTATCCATGTTGCTGCAAATGGCAAAATTTCCTTCTTTTTTATGGATGAGTAATATTTCATTATATATATATATATATATATATATATATATACATACATACACATACATCACATCTTCTTTATCCATTCATCTATTGATGGACATTTAAGTTGCTTCTGTATCTTGGCAGTTGTAAATAATGACCCAGGTTTTTATTAACTCAAATTTGTTTTAAAAGCAATCTAGGTATTACTACAGAAAATAGAATGTATTTTTGCCATAATTTATTTGTCATAAAATAAAGGTAACCTTAAATATAAAAAAAGTAAAACAGAGCAGTTATTATATGCTAGATGAAAATTCTGCTTTCCAATGACAGTTCCGAGGCTGAACGAAGCCCTCTCTTTGTCAAAGATCTTGTTAGCAGGTGTTAGAAAGATGTTAAATCACACTCATACAAAATCAAGGCTCTCCCCTTCACATAATCTGAGAGATTGAAAGAGAAGTGAAAGAGAATGATCCCTAGTGAGGTCAGTGCTATTTAAGGCCAGGTCTGTGGACTGTCCAACATCCTTTGGAGAACTACTTATATTAAAATCTTGATCCATATTGCAAACACTGATCCAGAATGATAAAGATTATAGCTAGTTAAGCTTTCATTTAGCCTCAGCCAAGTCCCTGGGATCTCTGAGGCAGACCGGCATCTAGCACAGTTGATGCTTGTTGATGAATGAATGTATTTGTAACCTCCCATTGGTCAGAGGCTGGGTCCTTTGCACCTTTGTGTTTCGTTTTGTTTCATAAGCCTCCCCGAAAGATCCAGTGAGCAATAAATGACTCCGGCTAGTTGGCTTCTACATGAAGTCTAGCTACACTCATTATCTTATTACCATTCCCCACATGCTGGTGGAATTGACTTTTTCCTTACCTACTGTGCATAACTAATTCCTAGACTTTACAGGACCACCCTAAATCCAGAGCTCTCAGGAGCTATTCTTATGTAAGTATCTAAATCCTATAACATTCGTTCCTAAAATAATTATTAGCACCTGCTGGGGCCAGTTATCCTAGGTCCTAGAGATATCAGAGGATAGTGAGAAATGGACACTTTCTTGTGATACAGAGAAAGGCCACTTGGGGGCAGCTGTTTCACCCCTAAAATTTAGTCAATTGCTTAGCAACCTAATTGTCTTGTTGTTAGAGTAGTCATCAGAAAACACTACTTCCTGGGGACTTCTCCCAGTAGAGAGAACCTGAGAATAGGTGTAGTTTTCATGGCCTTCTCCACCTGGACCTTTTCTTTCTGGCTTTCAGGGGCATGGGGAAGGTCTGCAAAGGCTCAGAGGAAGACAAGAGTCAGATATTTATCTTCAGGGAATCCAGCCTGTAGCCTTTACCACACTATAGGACTTCTAACAGCAGCGCCTTTCTAGGCATGGGGCTGGCATTAACAGATCTTCTTTTCCTTCTTTATTTATAGTCGGCTACGGTGAAGCTGTCAAAACCAGTGGCTCTGTGGACTCAGCAGGATGTCTGCAAGTGGTTGAAGAAACATTGTCCGAATCAGTATCAGATCTACAGTGAGTCATTCAAACAGCATGACATAACTGGTAAAGTATGCAGTATCCGAAATATTTCACTCCCTCTCCCTCTTCCCATCTCAATGGCCTTTCCCACACCCTTAAAATGAAAAAGCATCTCCCTGCTGAAATTGTCTGGCATGGTGGGTTTACTTTAAAAGGAACGATAAATTCCAGATCCGGGCACGCCATGCTGCTTAACAAGCATAAGTGGTTATTACAGGGAACCATGGATTTTGAATGTCTAGTATAAAAGTATGTGGTAATCAGGGTAAGGGGTTGGGGGATCCTAGAGAAAATAAGAGTGTAGCAGTCCTAGAGTAAAGAAAGGGAGGAGATCCTTCAAATTAATTTGGTTACAAGGTCCGTAGGTAGATGTTTTAAGAAGAAAAGGTTTCTAAATGGGAAAATTCTGGACTGAATATAATAATACTAACTCACTGCTCCTGAGGTGAATACCCTCAAAGCACAAATTAAGACTCCCTTTAAATCAACGGGCTTCGAGTATTACATGTGGAAGTCGAGAAGCGCTTGGCAGCAGGAAATATGACAGCATAATGAACTGTAAAAGTCTGTAGGATCGTGTCTCTCAATTGGAGAATGGAGTGGGTAAGAGGGAGCGGATAGGTCCACGGTGGGGGCCCATCAGAGTAAGGGGGTCTTTTGCAGACCTCGCCTGCCCACCTGCCCTGAGATTCTGCTTGATTGTGGGTACCATTCCTCCCACCCTCCTCTTTTGCAAACCTTATAATGAAAGATAGGATGGAGGAACATGCTCTGTGCACCAAAACTGTGCTTCAAGGTGGGAAAGAGTGTTGAGAAGATCTGATTCCAGTCCAGATTCTTCTTTTTTCTAAGTGAAAACTGACCCTCTAGTGGGAAAGGGACTTGCTCTCGAGTAGTTCAGCACACCTGATGCCAAGCCCTTTCCAGACTCATGCTTTGCATCTTCAGAAATGCTAACCTCTCTATATTCACTCCCGTCACTTTGAAAAGGGTCACGTCAAGCAGAAAGCTTTATTTTTGCAGTTCAATTCTTACCCTGTAGCTTCAAGATCTGGGGCAGATCGTACCTCCTTAGAGCAGGACTAGATGGGTGGTTTTCAAAGTGCGTTCCGTGGAGCCCTTGGTTGCACTAGAGGCTGCCAGAGGGACATGCTTTGGGTTGAGATGGGTGTGTCCGTTTCACATATTCAAATTGCACAGAAAACTTGATTTGGAAAAAAAAGGCTTCTAATATTAAATAACATTTTTTTTTAATTTTATTTTTATTTATTTATTTGGTTGCATTGGGTCTTCGTTGCTGCACACAGGCTTTCTCCAGTTGCATCGAGCGGGGGCTACTCTTAGTTGCGGTGCGCGGGCTTCTCATTGCGGTGGTTTCTCTTGTTGCAGAGCTCAGGCTTTAGGCACACGGGCTTCAGTAGTTGTGATACGTGGGCTCAGTAGTTGTGGCTCGTGGGCTCTAGAGCGCAGGCTCAGTAGTTGTGCACAGGCTTAGTTGCTCCACGGCATGTGGGATCTTCCTGGACCAGAGATCGAACCCGTGTCCCCTGCACTGGCAGGCGGATTCTTAACCACTGCGCCACCAGGGAAGTCTCTAAATAACATTTAAATAACGCTGAGCTAGATTATCAGAGATTCCTGATGACCAAGTTAGTAATGTTTAAATATGTAAGGAACACACAGGTGTAGCTCAAAGTGAGGTAACAGAGAGTGAAATCCTCCTAACTTAAGCATAGAAATGGTCCTTAATATACTTCTTTTCTCCTCTGAACTGGAGGTAATGGCCCATTTGGATGAAATTCCTGAAATCCTGAAAGCAGTGTCAGAACTTAGCTTAGATTCCAAGCGTCTAGATTCTTTTTCTTAGTCCCTCACTTAAGGATATAAGAAAATCCCATACAGGATCAGTTATTCCACCCTTAAAATTTATCAACCAGTTAGTAACCATTTGGCTGATTATGGTAACCTTCATGAGATAATGTCTGTTTCTTAATGCTTGTGTGATAGTAATGGCAAAACCTTTGTCATGATCTTATTAGAAAGTAGTGTTATCTTTTGTTAGGCGTGGGAATTCTGTGATACCCTTGAGGGAAGGGTAAGCATTTATAATGGTTTGAAAAGGATGAGCATTACACCCCCCTCAGAAATAAAGATCTCATGCTTCAATGCTTATGGAGTAAATGGTACCACTTCCTAAGGCTTTCTGCTAAGTGGCCTTGTGTTGCAAACAGCTGTCATATTGCTTTTGGTGGCATACTTGGTCTCCACAAACACCTCTGGTATTGGTAAATCGCAACCTTCTTGAGATCTTGGACAAGCTGCTTAACCTAGACAAGTTATTCAACCTCACTTCTTCATCTTCAAAACGGAGATGATAATAATAACAATGCCTGTCTCAGAGAGTCATTGTGAAGATTAAATGAAATGATATAAACAAACCACTAAGTTAATCATTTATTGACACCTTCTACATACTAGCACTGTGCTGTTCTTCATGTCGAAATTCATCTGGAGGTGTCTAAAATCATACTGTTACTTCATTCTGAGGGCAGCCTGTTTTCTGGCAAGAAAAGAAAGCAGGGGATTATTTGGGGACTTAGGAGAGAATGATTTCAGGTTAACATTTGACACACACATCTTTCTGACCTTCACCTATTCAAGGCCTCAGAAGACCACTTTTGTCTCCTGTTTCTCTCCAAGGGTGAATGTAAACTACCCAAATGATCACAAGTGCCAAGTGGCCCGAAGATAGCTTTCAGGACTGAAGCCAGCCCTGTGATGCTGGCGGCTGCAGGAATCCTAGTGCCCTTGTAGGCTCTGATAAACTGGGCAAAGAGGATTGTGCAAAATCAAGACGTGATGGCAGAGAGAGCCTCAGCAGCCCATGCAGACAGTAGAGTGTCTTAGAGTGAGGGCCGGGAGGGGGTTACAAGTGCCAGGTCAAAGCCCAGACTTGCAGCTTAGCTCTGTGATTCTGTGAAGGTGACTTGGTGTACTCCCGCTTTCTTTACCCGTAAAGAGGAGATGATAATAGTACCCGCCTCAGAGTGTTGCTGTGAGAGTAGCTCACGGTCACAGTAAGCAGGCAGTGAATGTTAGCTGCTGCTGTTTTCCTAAGTGCTGCTGCGCTTTCTATGAAAACAAACCACACACATAAACACTGATGAATTCATCCATCTTTATTATCCTGAAAATTATAATGAGCACCTAAGGATGGGGGTTGGGATCTGGGCTGGTAAGTATCCTGTGCTTATCTGCAAGGCCGCAATAAAGACGTCCATATGTCTCTTATTTATGCTTAGATTCTCCTGAGTACTGCTGTTCATTTATGTGTCTTAAAGCAAGGGTCTCCAATATCATGCTCATCAGGGAAGCATGTTATATCTCTGTAACACATCAACAATCCCTTAATTTAGAGGCGCGTGGGACCATGGCGATAAATAAAAAAGACATATTGAATGGAAAGAAGAATCAGGAAGAAAAAAAAGATGGGCTTTCTTTTTTTTTTTTTTTTTTTTAAACATCTTTATTGAAGTATAATTGCCTTACAATGGTGTGTTAGCTTCTGCTTTATAACAATCAGTTATACATATACAATATGTTCCCATATCTCTTCCCTCTTGCATCTCCCTCCCTCCCACCCTCCCCATCCCACCCCTCTAGGTGGTCACAAAGCACCGAGCTGATCTCCCTGTGCTATGCGGCTGCTTCCCACTAGCTACCTATTTTACATTTGGTTGTGTATATATGTCCATGACACTCTCTCACCCTGTCACATCTCACCCCACCCCCTCCCCATATCCTCAAGTCCATTCTCTAGTAGGTCTGTGTCTTTATTCCCGTCTTGCCACGAGGTTCTTCATGGCTTTTTTTCCCCTTAGATTCCGTATATATGTGTTAGCATACTGTATTTGTTTTTCTCTTTCTGACTTACTTCACTCTGTATGACAGACTCTAACTCCATCCACCTCATTACAAATACCTCCATTTCATTTCTTTTTATGGCTGAGTAATATTCCATTGTATATATGTGCCACAAGATGGGCTTTCTGATTACAGACCTGAGGCAAATCCTCCTCCTCCCACCCCGCCCCTGTTCTCCACCCCTCGGCCTCTGACAAGTAATAACTGTGCAACATCACACAAGCTAGTTTCAAGTCAGTGATATGAGAATAATATTTATCTTAAAGGGTTGTTGGAAAGGTTAAAGGGGATGATGCATGTGAAGGGTTTAGCTTTACGCCTGATACATAGTAGACATCCGTTCAGCAAGTATTTACGGAGCATCTACCCTGTACCAGGTTTGGGGAATACAGCAGTAAATAAAATGGTCAGTGATCTGTGTAGGGAAAAAATTGTGCCTCCATAGAAAACTGCATCCTCAATAGCACATCATTTCGGGTTGTCTAATTCTGATTCTACAAAGCTGTTCTACAACTCTGTAAGTTGTAGGTAAGTGATAGCAGTATAAAATAATGCTTGTGTGTAGATGTGTAAATTCTGTCCCACGGAGGTTCAGTTGACTTCCCAATCCACTGTGGAAAAGGTGAGTTTTGTCTCCCACTTACACATTCATTTCACTCCTGATGATCTAAACATGTGTCGGCTCTTTGGAGTCTCCTTTGAGTTGGTTGTAACATCTTATCAGTTTCCACAAAATCTTAAACATGTGTTTATTTTTGTATATGATGAGAGTCATGATTTTAACTTTTTTGAAAGGTATCCTTTTACCTTGGTAGTTGTTTCATCTTTTTTTAATTGGTTTCAACCAACAATTCCACTATATTAACATCTTTCTGATGCCTTTGTTTAAAATACATTATATTCTAAACAAACTCCCCCCCCTCCGCCATCCAGTTTCTCCAAAGTCTAAGGAAACTTAAGGTATGTTTTAACACACCAGTATTCAAAACCTTGTGCAAATTTCCTATTAGAATTTCTGAGAATTTCATTGTGTCCAGAAGGCAGCTGCTATTTTATGGCAGATGAGTTAAATCAGAAGAGACTCTACTAGTGGTAACTCCCTGCAGAAGCGCTCTTAACAGGCATAAGATGGTTAGAACACCTGAGAGGCATTAGGATAGATAGATTTAAATCATCAGATTAGGCTTGAAGGAAAGAAATTTGTCTATTTTCCTGTGCTTGCAGGATTCTTTCCCCAGCTTTCTGAGGCCGGGCTTGGAATGCTGATGAGGAAGCTCTGCTGGGACCAGGTGTAAGCTCACAGGCAATGTTTGGATTCTTTTTTATGCACAGTTAAGAATCTTTTCAGGTTTGAGGCAGTTTCAGCCCCTGGCTGTGCCTGGTATTCTTCCTGTGGTGGCTGCTAAAATCAACTCATTTCCTTCAGCATCAAGCCTTTCTTTCCTCTGTAAAGGGTTCTTTCCCCTCCCAACTTTAAAGACTTATCTTCCTGAGTGAGGCAGTCAGAGCTCCTCAGAATACAAAGTGTATCTTTAGAAGCTATTTGGAATGTGTAAAAGGTTTCCACGTGGCCTGCTTCATGGAACACAGGTGGGAATCCTTTAGATGTCTGCAGGAATAAATACTTACCCTGTGAATGTCCCCTGCAGGTGGTCAGTATTGACTTGTCACATTTCTCATTGGTCTCCTACAAAATCAGTGAATATTTCTGGTTCTTTCTGTGCTTCAGACACTGCCCATTTGTACCTCTTTCCCCTTTTCAAAATATTCCGCTGGGATGTAGCACCCTGAAATTTGGTAGTTCTGCTTATGCTATTGAATAAAGGGGAAACCTCTTTATCTTTTTCAAACCTTTGGATTGTGGGCTCTGTGCATTTGCTAACATTTACCCTTCTGCTATTGTCTTCCTAGTCTTTTATCACGGTTAGAATTACCCATGGAGGTCAGTGGGGTGTGTAGTAAACAAGTGTCCAAAGAAGTGGAGTAATTATTTTATGTGCTATACCTGTGAGAACACTACTTTGTGGAACCCAGTATAGCCCAATAAAATGTGGGCTTGTTGAACTACCACAGTGCTTCATCTGCGCATTTTCTTGTCTTTATTGGTTTTCCCTCTGGATAGCGTGTTCTACTTTTGTATATCTTTGTATTTTGTTACATTTCTCTTTTGTATGAACTGCTCTACATTTTTTATTGACTCTCGAGCAGCATTTTGTATCTGCATAGTAAAGTTTTGATATCATCAGGGCATGAGTTTCCCACATATTAATTTTCCAATAACAGCATTTATTCTTCATTTTTAACACCCTTTGATAGAAAGCTTACTAACATCACCTCTATACTCCTCAGCATTCTTAAACCTAGGATGCTGAATTTGGTTGTTTTGATGATTCAGGATAATAGATTTCTGAATGTTGGAAGTGACTTCAGATGTCATCTGAGGTTTTATGGGGTCAGTTTAAAAATACGCCTTTCAATGAGAAGTATGAATGGAGATCAGAATATCAGCTTCATTCCCGATAAAGCTTTTTTGGAGAATATCCTTTAGGTCTTCAGATGAATTGATTTGCTAAGAATATTTTCCCTCTAAATCAGGTATTCTGGTCACTGGCACAGCTGGGAAGTGCCCCTCTAACCGCCTGGGAGAAAGCAGACTGCATCAGGCACACAGGTCACAAGACAGGACAGAACATGAGGCTGGGCTGGGCAAACCCGTTTCCTGCTTCCAAGGGCACCAAACAGAGGGGAGGAGAGAGGCCAGGAGCGTTAGTCAGGGCAGTTCTTCCATGAAGGAATAGGGTGGGGAACGAGTGTCCTCCTACCACTTCAATCATATGTCTCCCCACGTGTCCTTTCCAACATCCCTGCTAGATGGCCAGACAGCCTTTGCTCAGACACCTCCAGGGATGAGCATTTCATAATTTTTAAAAGCAAACTGTTATTTTTTGTTTGTTTTGGTCCAAGATTTTGGATGACGGTGACGGTTACAGTGCTTGGTTTTCCTTGCTCCCTCCTACTCTGAGCTACAGGGCTCTCAAATGCCATGCTTTCTTCTACCATCCTCAAACCTACCCTTTTACCTGGATAATTCCAGCTTCCTTTTGGGCTTTAGTTCAGATACTACCTCCTGCAAAAGCCTTTCTTACTCCTCCTCATCTGGATTAAGTAACCCATCCTGTAGCTCCCAGGATAAGCCCTGTGATAGAACTTGTCCCATGAAGTTGATAGTTGAAAAATATAATGATTAGAAAGTTCTGCTGAGGTTTTACTGAAACCCAACCCTAGACCCTGTTTAGGTTCCTGGGTTATAGAAACCTTTGCTGAAGAAAGCCCTTCATGACTGCCCCCCAGTACAGATTCACGTGCCAGGCCTCCATGGAACCATGATGCCTTCCCCCAGCCTTTCCTTCATCCCAGTGGCCTGTTGAGTGGCTCTCCCAACATGCTTTCTCCCAATTCCTTTCTTCATCGCTAGTAAAGGTCTGGTTTCTGCTACGCTGAAAAGTTACACGCTGTTTGATGGGCTTTCCCTAAAACTATTTACCCTCTACCCATCTGTCTTCTCCTGCCTCTTGTTTCAGAAAGCATGCTCTTATTCCCTTCTACAAACAAGCTTTTTCTGCCTTTCCTTTAACCAGACGTTCCGTATATCCTCTGGATATTTGCTTCCTCAGTTACAGTCATCCTCTCATCTTCAGTCTAGCTACACTGGCTACCTCCTTTCTCTCTAAATACAGTTGACCCCTGAACGAAGTGGATTTGATATACACAGGTCCACTTACACGCAGATATTTTTCAATGGAAAATGCAATAGGGCTACATGGTTCATTGAATCCGCGGATGCAGAGGAACCATGGATACGGAGGGCTGACAATACTGCAGGCGGATTAACCCCCTCGTTGTTCGAGGGTCAACTGTAGCTTCATTTTAGCCCCTTGACCAATCCCTTTCTATTCATTTCATTTATTTGTTAAATCATAATTAATTCATTTGTTTTATAAAATTTATGTGACCACTACCACATGCCAGGCAGAACACTGTACCCAACAGCTTCAGAATGTATGTACTTCCCAGTTCAGGGGACTTATTCACCACGATGTACTGTACGCCAGGGCACAAATCAGTCTCAGTAAATTTGAAAAAACTGAAGTGGCACAGGGTACACTCTCTGACCAAAACAGAATTAAATTAGAAATCATTACCAAGAAGATCCCAAATATTTAGAAACTTAATGCACATCCATGTAACCAGATGGGAGAGGGGAAAAAAAAATCGCAAGAGAAACTAAAACATATTTTGAACTGAATGATAGTAGAAACATTAATATTTCAAACGTTTGTGTGGTACAGCTACAGAACTTAGAGGAAAATTATAGCATGAAATGCCTGTATTAGAAAAGAAAGAAGAAAGAGTTGAAATTGATTAATTAAAATTTTACCTTAAGAAGTTAGAGAAAGAAGAATACTAATCTCAAAGAGCTGAAATCAGTAAGACAGAAAACATACAGGCAATAAAGAAAATTAACAAAGGTAAAGCTGATTCTTTGAAAAGATCAACAAAAATTGATAAATGTCTAGATAGCCTGAATGAGGGAAAAAAAGAGCATCAAGTGAGAAATTGGGGATATCACTAAGTTTTCTACATTCATTAAAAGAGCAGAAAATACTATGAACAGGTTTATGCCCACATACTTAACAACTGAGATGAAATGGACTAATTCCTTAAAAACTATAACTTACCAATATCTGACTCAAGAAAGCTAGAAAATTTAAATAGCCATGGATCTCTTAATCACTTAAACTTTTAATCAGAACTTCCCATAAAGAAAGCTTCAAGCACAGAAGGCTTTTTCCAGTGAATTAAAACAGTCGAGAATTAGCAACCAAACTTTCACAAATTCTTTCAGAAAATAGAGAAAGGGGGAGCACTTCCAAACTCATTTTATGAGACCACACTAACCCTGATACCAAAACCTGACAAAGATATTACAAGAATGGTATGGTACAGACCAATATCCTTCATGAACATAAACCTACAAACCTTGACAAAATACAAGCAGGTTGAATCTCACAATAGACGAAAAGGATATTACATCATGTTCATGTGTGCATAGGAATGTAAAGTTGATTCCGTTTTTGAAAATCGATGTGATTTGTCATGTTAAGAGTAAATGAAGAACGTCATATGATCATCTCATTAGATGCAGAAGGCTTCTGATTTCAGCTCTGATATGTAAAGAGCTTGGATGTCATCACTCTGATCCTTACCACAAGAAAAAGCTGGACACAGTGAGTTTCCTGGTAGTCTGGTGGTTAGGGCTCCATGCTCTCGCTGCCGAGGGGTTCAATCCCTGGTTGGGGAACTAAGATCCCACAAGCTGCACAGTGCAGCCAAAAAGGAAAAAAAGCTGGACAAACTGAAAACCAGTGGGGTGTTTTTTTTTTTTTTTTTTTTTGGACCCATCAGAGAGCTGATGTCATAATGCAAATCACCCCCCTGAAATCTGGAGAATAGGGCACATGCAGGAGATACAGAACCCTAAAGACCTGCTTAGCTGGAACAGAGACAGACCAATAATAATGGACAAAATATTTGGACACTTCACAAGGAAGGTAAAAGAATGGCCAATAAGCACATGAAAATATGCCCAGCAATATTAAGTCATCAGGAAAATGCAAATACAACCCAGTGAGATATCACTTTACACCCAGTAGAATGGCTGAAATTCAAAGGATTGGCAATACCAAGTGTTGCTGAAGATGTAGAGCAACTGGATCTCTTGTACACTGTTGTTGTGAGTAAATATGGTGCCACCAGATGCAGAAACTAAATTTCTTACACAGTTAATCACACACTTATTAGATGATCTGCCGTTCTGCTCTGAGATATTTACTCAAGAGAATCGGAAACATATGTTCATAAAAATTCCAGTCCACTCATATCCAAAAGAGCTTTACTCAGACAAAAATTTTAAACAACCCTTAGGTCCATGAAGAGTAGAATGGGTAAAACAAAGTGTGCTGTATTCACACCAGAAACAATGCAGAACAATACAAAGGAACCAACTACTGATGCATATGACAACATGAATGAATGTCACGTTATACTCAGAGAAAGAAGTTAGAAAGAAAAGAACACACACAGTGTGATTCCAATCATATGAAATTCTAAAACAACAAAATTAACTTACAGTGATGGCAGTGAGATCAGTGGTTACTTGCGGGGGTGTGTGTGGTGGGGTACTAGAAGGGAGATTGATATAAAGAGGAGCAACGGAACTTTCTGTGCTGATGAAAATGCTTCGTATCTTTGTCACAGTTATCTATTTGGCACCTCAAATCTGTGAAATTTATTGTAAGCAAGTTATATCTCAAAGCTGGTATTTACAAGCTTGTGTGCTTTCCAGATTTTCTAAAATGGACATACTGTTTTTAAAAGGAAAAAGTGAAAATGTCATCCTGCGTCTTTCCATACTAGCTATAGGATCATTTAGGTTAAAGGTAGTTAGGTGAATAGATAGAGTTTTCTATTCATTTATCTATAATATATAGTTATAGATAATGAGATTGAGTTTGAAAATCCACTTTATGCATTTTTCACTGGAAGAATAATCAGATACCAGAACATTCTTATAAGGAAAGGTATAGTTTACCAGTTGTTGGAAGATGTACTGCTGACGAAAGGAAAACAGTTCTCTTGTCTTATTGAGATTCTGCTTGTCTGAGCCTACACCTGTGCATCCAAGATACTTGTATTTCACAGATGAGTTAAATTTCAGAAAATATTCATTGCCGTAGCATACAGTTGGCCCTTTTATATTTTACTCATTAATAGCTTTTTCAGTTAAAAACTACTCTCACCACCATTTTATAAACCAAAGGAATTTTAACCAAAAAAAACCCAAAAAACAAAAAACCCTCATGGTTTAAAAATGGAGTACATTTCACTTTAAGAAAAACATACATTGTTTTTATTTCTCCCATTTTCATCACAGATCAGCGCCGCTTTGTTAAGTTAGTTAAGGAAACTACTGTTCTTGGGGACATTTATTGATATTCTAAATACAACATTTATTTAACATTAGAGATGGTATGTGGCAGGATAAGAATGGAAGTTGTCACCAAATGCACTATGTGTTGTTTCACATATCAGAACAAGAACAGAAGGAATATACTTTTTTTAACCAGCAGCATAGTGTTAAATACACCTCATACACTGCTCTTGTATCACCTACTGACTGCTCTCTGTAGAATTATTATAATCAAGCCTCCTCTCACAGGTGGGGAGGGTTGCTATGGTTACCAGTTTTCTCTTGGATGACCCTCCCCTCCTCTCATCACCTTCATAGGTTTTATAGTGTGGGAAACACACTAAAGGAAAAGGCTTGCCTAGGTCCCACGGCCAGGAAATAGGGAGCTGGGGTCAGGAGCTAGCTTTCTAAACCCTTATCCCAGTGCCTCTCTCACTTACAAGATACCCTTTTCCCAGCCAGCACCAGATAGCAGACCCACACCAAAGGCTTCTGAGACCTGAGAAATGCCAGTGCCAGCCAGAAGGAATCGCCTTACCAAAGTTGTAACCCTGGAGCCGTCCTGCTTTAGAAAACCCCTGACATCTTGAATAATGCCAGTTGTTTCCTGGAGGTTTTCTATGTGCAAGAGGCTCTGCTGAGAACTGTCCGCCTGTCGAGTACCTAGAACTGTCTGGAACCATTCAATGTTAGCAAATTGTAGCTCTCAATCTTGTAAGCTGTTACAGGTGAGGAAGCAAGGCCCAGACTTCAGTGGGCGACTCAAGCTGAGCGCTTAACATCAACAGGACCTACCACACAGGCTTGTTGGGAGGTGAAAGGAGTTAAAACATACTTAGAACAGTGCCAGGTACATTGTAGGGGCTCAATAAATGTTACCTGTCATCCTCATTATTGGTCTGTGTTTAGTAAGTGAGAAGCATTTAATGAGGACCACCATGGGCCCTGCACCGTGCTCACCGCAGTGAGATAGAAAAGCAAGACACCACTGGTTCCATGGTGTCGGACCAGAAGGCACCTCCTCCTGTCTCCTGTTATTCACGTGAGTAAACAGAGGCCCGGAGCTAAACTGAGCTGTGCAAGGGCACACAAGTTCGTGGATTACCAGGAACTGTTAAAAGCTAAGTCACATTGCTATGGGACAACAGGAGACCCATTCTTAGGGAGAGCCCAGCAGGTTGCCTGGCTTAGAAGTAATCAGAGTAGGGGCTCGAAACGATCAAGACTCCCTCTTAGTGAGCGTGTTTTTCCACTCCCAATTCCAGGAGCAGAGTGAAGGTTTTATAGCCACCAATTCGATCTCATACTTCCTTACTTTCAACCAGATCCAGCTTTTCCTTCTCTTCCCCCTCTTTATTCCACCTTTCCAGTTCCCTGTGAGAATGTCACATTATACTAAATTAAATACGACCAAAGGTCTAGCTTCCTTTGCTCCTGACTTTGAACACTGAGCTTTTTACCCTGTCAGAGAAATTAAGTCAATGAAGCACAACCTGTCCTGAGAAGTCCCTGTTTGCTTTTCAGCTTCTGCATCAATTTGATTCCTTTTCTCCTGATGGTTTTGTTAATGACTCTGTTTGGTTTTGCTTTTTACTTTGCGTGTTTTTAGAACATGCTGAAGTCAGATTGTAAAATTGGAGATCCCCTCCCCTTGGTTTTGCTCCCAATCCCTGTTTGAAAGTTACTATACTGTGTACTCCCTTCCTGTCGAGTCAGGTCTCCCATCCATCCGCACAGAGCCCGGGTTGTATGCGCAGAGCCTCTGTTGCTGCGTGCTTTTGGGGGATTGGAAATGAGTCCTTTTAGAGGCCACCTGCTAAGTGGACCGATGACTCTCCTCCTTCAGACAGCATTGTTTATGGTGATGGGCGTGAGGCTGTGCATTAACAGAGGGAACTGAAGCCCACACACGGGATTGATTCTCTTTAAGAGCCTGTGGCACTGTTTGCATGAAATACTATTGTCCTCAAGAGGTCTTGGCCAATGTCCTTCTAGGCCATTTGTGTGTGGACTCTCATGTTCCTCATTCAGAGTTCCACTAGATATGTTTTCCAATTCCCATATTTATTTTAGGGTGACGTGGCTGTTAAGTGTTTAATGGCTCCTGACAAGCTTCATATCTTGGAAAGTTATGAAAGATGAGAGAAAGCAGGGGTGTGGAGACCTGTGATGGAGTCCCCTCCGCTGATGAGTCGCTGATGAGTCCCCTTGGCCAAGTCTAACCTCTCTGAGCCTCAGTTTCCCTTTCTCTAAAATAAAATTATGATAATGTACCTTACAAAGTTGGTATCAGTTACTGTTGTTGGTGGTGATCTATAACTGTGTGGACTCCATACACAGGTTTGTAAGAAGCAGAGCATAGAAATTACTTTGCAGATGGTTAAGAATGATACAAATGGATATATGTCTGTGTGTATATGCATATATTTCAATTTCCCCAGCCCACCAAAATTTTGCTTTGCCCCATGCCTTTTTTTTTTTTTTTTTTTTAATTTATTTATTTATTTTTGGCTGTGTTGGGTCTTTGTTTCTGTGTGCGGGCTTTCTCCAGTTGCGGCGAGCGGGGGCCACTCTTCATTGCGATGCGCGGGCCTCTCCCGTTGCAGAGCACAGGCTCCAGACGCGCAGGCTCAGTAGTTGTGGCTCACGGGCTTAGTTGCTCCACGGCATGTGGGATCTTCCCAGACCAGGGCTCAAACCCGTGTCCCCTGCATTGGCAGGCAGATTCTTAACCGTTGCGCCACCAGGGAAGCCCTGCCCCATGCCTTTTTGAGTAGTACTAATTATTGCAAATAAATATCAACTTATCTCCCAAACAGGTACTTAGCATCAAATACTCCCAAGACATTTCTCTAGTAACTCAGAGTGTAAAGAATTCAGAAGATTTGATTCTTGATAATTAAGAAAATTATCATGATGTTAGGGAAAACCATATATTATTAAAAATATTTGGGTGTTTTCATGCCAGGCACTCCAATAAGTATTTTACATATATTTTTGTCTTCACAATAACCCCATAAGGTAATATTATTCCTATTTCACAAATGAGAAATATGAGACTCAGAAAACTTAGGTATCTTGTCTTATGTCATACAAGGCTAAAAGTGGCAAAGTCAAGGATTTTTCCAGTGCCATCTGAATCCAAAGCTCATGTTTTGACTATGAAAGATAGCATCATACAAGTGCAGGTGAGTGATACACAAAGGAAGGTTGGGGTAAATACCGAAGTGAACTTGAGAAGGAACTCTTATCTATGAGTCTGGTTTATTAGGAAATCTGCTTGGAGGAGGCTGAATTCATGTACAATTCTAGAAGAGAAAGTCCCTGAAATATCAAATTGTATTTACATATTTTGTTTGATCCTGATAGAATTTTTTTTAATTATTTATTTATTTATTATTTTTGGCTGCGTTGGGTCTTCACTGCTGCGCGCGAGCTTTCTCTAGTAGTGGCGAGCCAGGGCTACTCTTCATAGCAGTGCGCAGGCTTCTCATTGTGGTGGCTTCTTTTGTTGTGGAGCACAGGCTCTAGGCATGCGGGCTTCAATAGTTGTGACGCGTGGGCTTCAGTAGTTGTGGCGCACAGCGTAGTGCGTAGGCGTAGTAGTTGCTCCGCAGCATGTGGGATCTTCCTGGACCAGGGCTCGAACCCGCGTCCCCTGCATTGGCAGGTGGATTCTTAACCACTGCGCCACCAGGGAAGTCCCTGATAGAATTTTAGAAGAAAATATAACAGCTTCCGAGCCACGAACCTCACCACTCCCTGTTGCCTCAGACCATGCCTCTTTTTACTCTGTGTTAGACCTGCCTGAGCCTGAAAGCATTTGGGTTTCTGAATCCTGAGGAGGGAACAGTGAAGGAGGTGGAGATAGATCAGAGGGATAGATCGAGAGCTCCATTGGAGAAGGCCTGAGTGTCAGGTTGAAGAAAGTAGATTTTCCTCTCTTGAGTGTCATTTAACACCCATCAGTGATAAAGCATTTTTCTAGATGAGTGAAGTGATAAGCTCAAAGCAGTCTTGGAAAAAAATCAGATATGCAGATGAAACATCACCAGTGTATGAGTTGTTGGCCCAGGTGGATTCTGAAGCTTTTTCCCTTTCCCAGTCACCAAAGGTGGTTCCATGCCTAACTCCCTTTCCACAAAGCCCCCATCCCTCTCATTACTCTAAGAGTAGAGATCAGTAGTGATGAATTGTCTCAACATCCCTCCCTGCAATATTATCTGCGTTCTTACCCCTCCTTCACTGTTTCCTTTATGTCTCTGAGGGAAAAAAAATCTCTGTGCCAAATCCAGTGCCCTAACCATACTCTTCTCCCTGCCCACCTACCCTTCCTCCTCCCACACCAGAATGTTATTCATCTGTTTTTCCCTTTCTTCTGGGTTTAGACTTTTTGCCTCCACTTTTGCATTTCAGTTTGAAAACATGCTGTATCCTGTCTACATCCCCTCCTCACTATTCTTACTCGCATCTCTGTGGTCTAGGTTTTCCGTCTTTCTCCTATGCAATCTCCCATGATCCAACTTTATGGCTCTCTAGGAAATCATTCTTTTGTCATTTTAAACCAGACTCAACCAGGTCACTTCCTGCATTTAAAAAAAATGAAATATGTGTGTGTATATATATATGTGTGTATATGTAGATGTATGTATGTGTATATGTATATATGTATATAAATAAAACCTACTGGATGAAGCCCAGATTCTTAAGCTTGGCATAATCATTCCTCATCTTCATTTTAGCCATTCCTTATATCCATCCTATTCCAAAACCTCAGCAGACCACTCTCGTTCTTGTCCCAATATTCACCTAGTGAACTTTTAGTAATTTTCAAGGCCTAACTCAAATTATTCCTCTCTTTCCTACATTCCTTGGACCTTTCCAAGCAGAATTCATTTTTCTCATTCTGTATTTTCTTTGCATTTTTTTTTACAACAAATGGCAGCTATTATTGTTAATATTGTAAGACTTATCATTTGGTTACACATTCATCTCCCTTCCACCAGCCCAGAAACTCCTCTAGGGTAGAAAGAGCATCTGATTTATCTTACCACCTATAGCTGTGTCAACCCAGTGCCTGGCATAAAATAGACATTTAATAAGTGTTGATTGGATTAAACTGAGTTTGTTCTTCCTTTGATAGGCTTAGCCCTGAATTTAAAGCCGTTCTTCATTTCCATTGATAAGAATATTTTGATTAGTCCTTCAGTTTCCTGATTTGCCTCCTTTTCATGAAACTCATCCTATCCTTTCCTATCTGCAACTTCTTATAATTACATTCCATTGATAATCAAGTCTCTCTTCCTGTCTCATTCTTGGAGAAACCCCATCTTACTTTTTTAAAAAATTCCAATTTTGAATCTGTACCAAGCCCCCAAATGCCATCTTTAAATGTATTGGAATGACAGACTCTCAGAATTTCGCAGGATCCAGAGTCCCATGTTTCCTTCAGACAGGTCTTCCCAAAGATGTTTTGGCAGGCTGTGTCTGGATCTCCGCTCAGTGCCAAGAGTGATTGTCACCATGTCATGGAAGCTTGCTGGACCCACTGAAATTCAAGAGACAGGTGTTATTTTGTAGGGTGGAAAGAATAGTCTTTATCTGAGAAGCTTCTGTTTAGGGTAGCAGGGCAGGAATACAGAATGTCACACCGTAGCTACATTTTGTGCTAGTTTGCCTGTGTTTCACAAGTAACAAAGCGTAATACAAATATAGCATTATGATTTCAGTCGTTCAAATGTCTGGACTTGGGTGCAACAGTGCTAGATTGAATCCCAGCCCTTCATGGCAAATTAGCAAACCCCAAACTACCTTAATGACATTGGTACTATCTCAGAGATTATAACTGACACAGAAGAAATGAGAACAGTGAGTGGCTAAAGTTTCTAATATGGAGCAATTTTGACTAACAAAATTGGCAGTTGCATTAGATAATAGTGGAATGATGTATCTTCTATAAAAGAAGTAGTTAATAATAGGTAGAGTAATATTTTTGAGAGTTTCCTAACATACAAGGAGCAGTGTCAAACACTTCTTATGCATTAATGACTCTAAGGAGAGTTATCCTTCTTTATATATGGGGAAAGTGGGCAGGGAGGTTCTGAATCCCTCAAGCTCACACAGCTAATAATGTGCAGTGGATAATCCAATATCAAGGGAAGGATTCTTCTGACCCAGGGGGTTGGCAAACTTTTTTTGGTAAAGGGCCAGATAGGGCCATTTGGTTTTACAGGCCATATGGTCTTCTCACAAGTACTGAACACTGCCTGTGCAGCATGTAAATGAATGAGGTGGCTGTGTTCCAATAAAACTTTATTTACAAAAACAGGCAGCAGGTCGGATCTGACCCACAGGCTGTAGCCTGCAGACCCCTATTCCAACCTCTTCCTTCCTTCCTCTGCCCAAATATGTTTTCTCAGTGATGGTTATAAAAGAAATGTAGAAGCCATAGTTTTCAAAAACATGTATTACTTTTTTCCTTTTAGTATAGTCAATATAGAAAAATTAGAAAATACACACACAAAGGAAAAATATGTAAAATTCCCTTTTAATTCCAACATCCAGAAATAATCACTGGTACAAACATTTTGATGTGCGTCCTTTCAGCTTGTTGTCTCTGCACACACATTTGTAAGAAATGGCATTTTACCTTAGTGGAATAGCCTTCTCTTTTCCACTTAAAAATATATGGCAAATGCATTTCTATGTCAGTTGCTGAATGCAAGATATTTTCTTTGTCTGTTAATGGTTATTCTCTGGATGTTGTGTATGTTTCCACTTTCCAGATAAACTGTTTATCTGGTCCCATATGCTTCTCTTTCAACACCCCATCCTCCCCTCCCTGGCTATGCCTGTCCTATATTCTTAGTTCTATGCTGAATTCTTCTTCCTCGTACTCTAACACACACACAGGCACGTGCAAAACACTGCACTTCTCTCCATGTCAGTAGCCCTCAGTTGTGCAGTTGTGAGAGTCACAATTTTCTGTCTCTAGCGTTGGTACCTCTGATGTTGATCGGATTCCTTCACCGTTACCCCACTTGGGGCCAGCACAGTAGTGAAATCAGCCCCGGAGGTAAATGGGCACCAGAAAAATAGTCCATCTGCAAGTCCCTCTCAATGTCCTCTATAGCTGCCACACTTGAGGGCAGCATAAATTCTTTGTTTTCTTTCTGTCGGCCTCCCTCTTCCCCAAGGCTGCTCCAGAAGGGGAGCTTGCACAGCTTTTCTTAAATTCATTAAATTTTCGGTGTCCTTCCCCAGTGGTTGGTACGCAGCAAGTAACACAAGACAGGAGGGCCTTAGAATTTCTTCCAGGGAAAGGATATACCACGAGAGTTTCAAAAGGTCGCATGTTGCCACAGTGCCCTTCAGTCTTTCAAGGGATGCCGAGACATTTCTAGAAGGGGCTCATTGGGACAGCTGTAGTCATTCGGGAAGGATCTTAACTCCAAACCTGCCATTGGGTGGTAAATTCACAGTGCTGATCAGATGAGCACACAGAAAAAGGGGGACAAGATATAGTTACTTCTGGTTTTGCAAAATATGCTCCTACTAAATTGAGGTCAAAGATTAGTCTCTCTCCCAGCAAACGTAGAAGGCTATAGAGTGAAAGATGCGGTTATAGCTGAGTACAGACAAAAAATGCCCCTGTAGAATATAAAAGGAAGACCACTTTGTTTCTCTAAACAGTGACTTGAATGTGTTCAGTTAACTATTCTGAGAATGTCCCCAGAATCTTACAGATTTTGTTACTCATAAGAAATTTCCACTGATATTCATATCACACTTGAAATTTATAAAGTGATATTTCACACATATTATCTAACCTCGGAACCCTGTTGATATAATATTAGTGTGAATCTCTTTTCAGATGAGGAATGTAAAACTCAGAAAAGAAAAATGACCCAGACCACATAGCCAGTAGATGGCAGTACTCAGCTCCTCTGACACCTAAGACTCCATTTTTTCTCCAGTCCAAGGCAATTCCACCTTCCTTACTGCCCTCATTCTGCCCTTGTTAATTAAATGCTAGGCACAGTCATATTTGTCTGTTATAGAACATTCTGTGCTATTCTGTGCTACAGAACATGCAAACTATAGGGAAAGATTTTTGAAGCCAAGGAGAAGATTGTTTTAGCAGATTGAGAACTCTAGAATAATCTATATAGCCCAAGCATGGCTGTTCAAGATCACTTAATACCAAAGCTACAATACTATTCACCAAAAGACATTGTTACCTTTAACTAGAACTAGTAGAGAAAGGAAAATTACAATGAAACTCTTTTGAGATAATTAGTAAAATGTCAGGGACAGATGGACTTGAAACTATGGAAAAACATATGTTTTACTGATCATATTTTAGATGCTACAGTGGGAAAACTTGTCTCCTGATTGGAAAACTGTCCTTGTCATTTTTTTCTGCTTTTTATTGAAGAAATTGGCTGGCTTGCTTTTGGAAGTTTTTGTAGTCTGTGTCCTTCCCTCTTATTTATTTATTTATTTATTATTTTTAAAAAATTTTTGGCCGTGCCGCGGGGCATGTGGGATCTTAGTTCCCCGACCAGGGATCGAACCCACCCTCCCACACCCCCCCGCCCCCCCCCCGCACTGGAAGCACAGAATCGTGTCTTTTTTTTTTTTTTTTTTTTTTTGCCGTGTTGGGTCTTCATTGTTGTGCGTGGGCTTTCTCTAGTTGCAGTGAGCGGGGGCTACTCTTCGTTGCAGCGCGCAGGCTTCTCATTGTCATGGCTTCTCTTGTGGAGCACAGGCTCTAGGTGCACAAACCTCAGTAGTTGTGGCACGTGGGCTCAGTAGTTGTGGCTTGTGGGCTCTAGAGCTCAGGCTCAGTAGTTGTGGCACACGGGCTTAGTTGCTCCGTGGCATGTGGAATCTTCCCGGCCCAGGGCTCGAACCCGTGTCCCTTGCATTGGCAGGCGGATTCTTAACCCCTGCGCCACCAGGGAAGCCCTGGAAGCACAGAATCTTAACCGCTGGACTGCCAGGAAAGTCCCCCTGTCCTTCCCTCTTTATCACTTCTGGCTGTGCACATTTAAGTTAGATTTTCTTAACACATTAAAAAAGAAAGGCTAACTATGGAGATTCCTTAAAAAGCTAAACTACCATACGACCCAGCAATCCCACTACTGGGCGTATACCCTGAGAAAACCATAATTCAAAAAGAGTCATGTACCACAATGTTCACTGCAGCTCTATTTACAATAGCCAGGACATGGAAGCAACCTAAGTGTCCATCGACAGATGAATGGATAAAGAAGATGTGGCACATATATACAATGGAATATTACTCAACCATAAAAAGAAACGAAACTGAGTTATTTGTAGTGAGGTGGGTGGACCTAGAGTCTGTCATACAGAGTGAAGTAAGTCAGAAAGAGAAAACCGAATACCGTATGCTAACATATATATATGGAATCTAAAAAAAAAAAAAAAAGGGGGTCTGAAGAACCTAGGGGCAGGACAGGAATAAAGACACAGATGTAGAGAATGGACTTGAAGACACAGGGAGGGGGAAGGGTAAGCTGGGACGAAGTCAGAGAATGGCATGGACATATATACACTACCAAATATAAAATAGCTAGTGGGAAGCAGCCGCGTAGCACAGGGAGATCAGCTCGGTGCTTTGTGACCACCTAGAAGGGTGGGATAGGGAGGGTGGGAGGGAGACGCAAGAGGGAGGAGATATGGGGATATATGTGTACGTATGGCTAATTCACTTTGTTATAAAGCAGAAACTAACACAGCATTGTAAAGCAATTATACCCCAATAAAGATGTCAAAAAAAAAAAAAGTCTAGGAAATGAACAGGTCTACTCTGCTGCTTGGAAGCAGTATCAATAGAAATGATTGTTGTATGAACCACTAAGGGTAAAACCAGGTCCGGTTCAGAAGGTAATGGATACTATAGCTACTATCTTTGAAACTTCATTGCTTAAAAGGATAGCTGTTACAATCATACCCTCATTTATTTGGGACCCACTACCTCTTAATTCACAAGAACTGGTCTAGCCCATCAAAATGACACATGGTAGGCATTGAAGAAACAGGGATTGAGTTAATGGCAGGCAGAAGAGATAGAAGAAAAGAAAAAGCTGACTAGAAAGAAGGCCAGCTATGTGCTAGCCAAGTAAACTTGGGTAGGTCATACATCGAAATGGGGCTCCAGTTCCGCATCTGCAAAACAATGGAGTTTGAATAGAAAACCTCTCAAGTGTGTTTCAACCATAAGATTCTAAATCGGGCGTTTAGCAGTTGAATATTAAATCTTTGTTAATAACAGGTTATTATGCAAGATGGCATGGTGAATTGCACTGCTCACTAATTTATCTAATTTTGTTTCAGTGCCCATTTATATCTTACAGTGTTTGAAAATAATATTTCTGTTGCACATATTCTCTAGTTTGGACCTTTAATCCTTAGGGGAAATCTTCCTTTTTTGATTCTAGCAGTTTGTTTACTTACTGAATATTTTATTTTTATCTCTATTGAAGTTTAATTAATTATTTACTGATTAACTAAATAATTTGTAATGTATTATAAATTGCTAATTTACAAGTCATTCATTACCTGCTAATTGTTTAATTATCTTTAAATTAGTGCTCATTAATTTACTCAATAAACATTTGCTGAGCAATTACTAGATGGCCAGCTCTAGCAGAATGGAGATGCAAGCCCATGTGGGAAGGAGGTTGGGCTCCTTTAAAGAAGGAATTCACTGTCGCTTCTGGGAAACTGAATCTTCTTTAGTGCAACCATGTATGTTCACAACATCTCTTCATTAACCTAATTCCATTTAACTCTGTTTAAAAAAGTCCCCAAGAGTATGATATTTAGAAACTTTCATCTACAGTTGTTTCTAAGATTGGGCAAAGGAAAACACCTTTGATAATCCGTAAGACTGAAAAATCAAAATGAAGTTGATGGAATCATCAAAGTTAGATTTGTGTACTATATAATCACAAATGATTTACATATATTACTCTTCAAGTAAATAGGAGTTAACTGTGTTTGAGGGATGAAAGAAAAGAGATGGATGAAGATATTGAAGGGAAAAACAAACATGGAAAAGTTAATGAGGTTAAATGAGGTTGAAGGATTATCCCATGATTCCCTTGTGTTGATTTTTCTAGGTGGTACTAAGTCAGGCTAATCAAGCCCAAATGAATGAAACTGTAAACCACGAGATCGTTCGATTTTTCACATAGGACAGTTCCTTCAATCTGGAATTTTGGCAGCTACAACATTCAGTTCAACAGCCTAAATGTTATTTTAGATGAAACCAAGTCTTTGTTATTTGATTCTGTCCGAGTTTAAAGATCTCCTTGATTCCAGCTGACTCCCTAGGGCATATTAGAGATAGACTAAGTAAAAGTGTAGCATCATTGATTATCCTTTGCCAGAATTTGAGTAACACACCCTGAATAAAATATTAATGCCTCTTGGCCTAAACTCTTTCCCAGATCTGATTAACTTATTACAATTATGGTTAATAAGAATAGTTGATGCTGTTAATAATAATATAATTATGAAGCTCATCACTTCATACAACATTTTCTCTCTGTCTTTCCCTACATTCAGCATTTAATGCCATCCTACTGTGACTTAGACGGACAGTGCATATTGCAAACTGCCTCCCTGATTGCAGTTTAAGAGGAACTATTAAACTATGATTGGCACTTCCCTGATCTAATAGAAAGAAAACCCTATTCTCCTTTCATAACACTGAGCATTGATGTCTTTTCTTCACTGTGCTGCATTTTTTCATGTCTCCAAAAACTTTAAAGGGAAGAGGGGAAAGCCACACTAGATAAATGAGAATATTGAGATAGTGTTAATGGAAGATCCCTTTGAGTCATCTGAGGCCTCAGGCACTGTTAGTCTGATGAAGCCCTCTCCAGTTCTAGCACAAAACAGGCAGATCCTGACTTGTGAGTTGCCACTTCTGAGTGTGCATTGTGCCCTAGAGGTTTGCTTATTTGACTTACGTGGGCAGATTGGTTAGCGCATTCTTAACGCATACTTGGGAAAGGAGGCTGTCAATCCTAGAGGAGAATGGTTACTGAAGACGCTAGGCTACAACGAAATCTCCTCATTCCTTCTAATCCTTTCAGAACCTCACAAGAGTCAAATTTATGGTGTGCTCATCTTGAACAAAAAACGCACTCTCCAAATTCTCATTCAGGCACAAAAAATGTTTTCCAGTTACTTGCAACCTTTTATCAAGAAGTGTATTTTCTCCCTCACGTCATTCTCAGAACACAAAGCAACTAATTATTGGTAACAATCTACACACAAGAAAGTACTAGCTTAGAACAGGGTTATCTTCATTTTTATAGTGGTTTTTCCTCAAGTTTGTTGAAGGAGATGGGTCTTGGCTGGTGACAGGGCACACGTGGAGGTACAGTTTTTTATATATGTCTTATTTCACATGAAAGATACCAGTTAAATAATAAAATAGATGGAGGCCAAAAAAACCTTTTGTAAAATAGTCTTTTTCAGAAATGTTTGTAAAGGATTTTCTTCTTTTGTCCTAAAAGAGTGCTTAGTCTTTTCTTCTGAAGGACAAGAGCTGGTGATGGAATTTTCCAGTTGAACTTTGCAGTTGGCCATGTAATTTTTCAGTTGAATTGTGCAGTTGTTTTGAGCTCCTCAAGGGGGAGCTTTCACACAAGCTAACTGTAGTAATAAACACCTCTGAGGTTCCACTTGGACTTCTGGTGGGTACCTCCTTATCCATCCATTTAGTCCTGGTAGAAGTCTTCATATGCAAGTTTTACTGTTTTAATTGACATGAGGGAAGTGACAGACAGCCACTGACAGCCAATGATAATCTTTTAAAAAATTCTATCAAATTGTAAATTAATTGTTTTAGTTGTGAATTAATCAAATTCACTGCTAGGTGGTCCTACTATATGTAGGACACATATACATTACAAATGTGGTCTCTCTGGGCAGTGTCCTGCACTGAGTCAAGAAAGCAATGACAACTGGGCCTTAGACATGTACTTTTAATTAGAAAACTCTCTGTAGGGTTATTCAAACCTACCATTTCATACTGCCATATAAGCGTGCCATTTTTTTATGGTTAATATGAAAGGGATTACTCTCATCCTTTAATAGATCTCAGGAGGTATTCCTCACCCCACCTCCAAACCATGTCCCTTCAACACAAATCTATTTCAGTGTGGATTACATATTTTATTCTCATTTTTAATGTCTGGATATAAGGACTGAGTAAGTCCTACTCAGACTCCTTTTTCAAAAATAAGAAGGATAAATTAATAACTTTGTTTAACCTCTACTTGGAGTTGAAATTGAAATAGATGGGGTATGTAGAAGAGTATGTAGACCTTATTTTTTTCCAAACAGATGCTGAAAGGTTATTTCCTATTGCTCCCTTTTTTTAAAGAAAAAAATTCAGGTATGATACATTGTCACTAAACAGTGATTTTTGACAGGTGATTATTTGCTCTAATTCAGCCTCCCCCTTTTCTTCCAAGGTAATTTCCCTGGGGAGGAAGTTGGGACAAAGAAAAGATGCAGAGTAACACTTCTCTTTATGATTCTTGGAAATATAATACCCTTTCATGAGAAATACAACCATTTAGAGGGAAATGGTTCTTCTGTTTTAACTCTGAATACAGTGGGAGGATTTCTGTGGAATATAAATATTTGCAAACCCTTTATGTAAGCATGCTTTAACCAAACACCTGGTAAATGTTGCACAGTTTATTAATGACTTGCAAAACCTCAAAGTTGGGAAATACAACTATGCCATTATGATCAGTCATTTGGCAGATAGTCAAGCCTGACAGCAATTGTTTAATACCTTTTTACCCATAAAGCCTCTGAGTCACTGAAAACATTCAAGATTTCAGAAGATTTCCCTCCCACCCCCCTGACCCTGCACCAAATTGCTCAATTATCTTCCATAAAAAGTTCTATTATTCTTTCAAATTTGAAGTAATAAAAAACGACTGTGAGCAATGTTATAAAATACATATTATGTTGTCTCTACCTGTCTGAGACCCTTTCAAAAGCTATGGCACATTCTTTGCTTTCTTTCTATATTCATTTAACACCTATTACGTGCATGATATTAGATTATGTGCTGTAAGGGCTGGGAAGAAGGGTGAGAAGCAGTATGACATAAGATACCACCCTTCTGAGCTCCTAAAGTACTTTTGTGTTTCATTCTCCCCACCTGTGAGTTACGTAGCATTGCAAAGCAATATACAGTTAATTGTCAAGAAGATGGTTCAAAAGGTGAATTCTCCAGGAATCCGGAGGTGAAGCTGTCGTGGGATGGAGTGGTCTAAATTGATTCTGGGGTTACAGAATTTAAGCTAGACTTAAGAATATGTAGGATTAGGAAAGGCAGAAAGAGGGTGAAAGGGCATCACCAGAAAGAATAGTGGTTTGAATATCCCAAGTGTTTTAGAGACAGTACACAAAACTGTGATTAGAAACTGTGGGGTTTTTTTGTTTGTTTGTTTAAGTATTTATTTATTTATTTATGGCTGTGTTGGGTCTTCGTTTCTGTGCGAGGGCTTTCTCTAGTTGTGGCAAGCGGGGGCCACTCTTCATCGCGGTGCGCGGGCCTCTCACTGTCAAGGCCTCTCTTGTTGCGGAGCACAGGCTCCAGACGCGCAGGCTCAGTAGTTGTGGCTCACGGGCCTAGTTGCTCCGCGGCATGTGGGATCTTCCCAGACCAGGGCTCGAACCTGTGTCCCCTGCATTGGCAGGCAGATTCTCAACCACTGCACCACCAGGGAAGCCCCCGAAACTGTGGTTTTTATTAGGAAAGTGCCTTGAAATAAAAATTCTTGTTGTACTGATTATCTCTTGTTACTAAAGGTATTACATAGTACATGCATACCCTCCAAAAGAGTGGCTTAAAACAAATATTTATTTAGCTCACAAGTTCACAGCTTAGTGATTTAGGCTAGATCTGATGAGCAGTGCTTCTGGTTTTAGCTGGGTTCATCCACTTGTCTGTGAGCCAGCTGGCTGTTCGTTTGCGTGGAACAGACTTGACTGGGATGGCAGGGACGAATGGGACCTCCGCCCTGCTGCCATGTCTCTCACCTGCCAGCAGGCTGGCCCAGCATGTCTTCTCGTGGCAGTGGTGGAGGTGCAAGAGAAGAGAACCCCAATCTTACAAGTGCTGTCCAATCTTCTGCTTGAGTCACATTTGCTAACATTCCATTGACCAAAGCAAGTCACATAGCGGGGTTCACAGGACCACCCCACCATGGAGTATGTCCTAGATATACACAGTGAACTGTGCCGGTTATCTATTGTTGCTTAACGAAATATTCCAAAACGTAGTCACTTAAAACACCACTTATTATACCTCCCAGGTTGTGTGGGTTAAGAATTCAGGAAGGGCTTGGCTGACCTAGTCTTCTGATCCTCATGACCTTAGTGGTACTCATCTGGTAGATAGACTGTTCTGGATGATCCAAGGCAGCTTCACTCATATGTCTGATATCTTGGCTAGAAGTCTGGGCTCAGCTGGACTTTTGACTGTGCTTCATTCCAGCTTGATGAGGTCTTAGGGAGACTCAGAATCCTCACGTGGCGCAGGCTTTTCCCAGGGCCAGCCTCCCGAAAGAACCCGGCGGAAACCACATGGCCTTTTCTGACCGTGCAGTAAGCTCTGCTGTGCTCAAAGGTCAGAGCAGACACAAGCCCTCCCAGATTCCAGAAATGGGGACACAGACTTTACGGGAGGAGTATAAAAGAATTTGCAGACATGTTTTGAAACCACCATGGTCATTCCACAAACAACAAATTACTTACGTTTTCCATGTGTGTGAATTATACTCAACCCCTCGTAAGACCCGCCCATCCAAAGACCCATCCCATCATGGTATCAAGCTTAGGCACAAGGTCCAGCTTCTTATCTAAATCAGGTGCAGCTGAAACCCCCATCTATTCTTATCAGAATAGAATATTACTGTTACTTTTACCAATAAAATTTTCATTGGAATAAAAAGTACCAGTTTCACCATTTTCTTGGATTTCAAGAGCCATTTAACTTTCTTGTCTATTTTGTGTAAGTCAGTTTAGTTAAAAGTAAATGTTATAAGCTACAAAGCCGTTTACCTGGCACCTGTACATAGGGTATGTCCTAGTACACTGATCAGAATCCAGGGATGTGGGCAACACTGCTATCCCCCAAGCCTATGGAATTCTCACTTTTCTCTTGGGGATACTTTAAATACACCATAAGCTTCCAAATAATGGAGTCTTCTTTTTTAGGTAAAAAAAAATTATGAATATGGAGTCTTTTTCTTACCACACCCTAGGGTACAAACACACCATAATGAAAGCAATTGACATAGAGGAGATTAAATAAATATTTGCTGCCTTAACAAGAGAAAGAGTCTTTCACAAAGTAGGGACTCAGTATTTGTTGAATGAAAAGGACATTGCTGTATCAGCAACAAAAACTAAATTGCAGAAATCTCAGTTGTTCTCAACAACTCATCTCCTCAATGATGGAGTCAAAACATTGTGGAAGATTGAAACTTATTTTCCTATAAAGTGCATTCCCACTGGAGGCTGACTTGAAAAATTAACTTTCGGTATCAGTGGAGATTAACAGCTTTTCCTCCTTTCTACACCCTTCCCATTTGTAACTTCTTCTTGATGCCTTGGGTTTTACGTTTCATAGCAGCCTCATAAATCATTTAATTCCCTTCAACAATTAGCTGAGTTGAGTTTGTAATATTAATATCTTTTTTGTTCTTTTTAATGAAAGAACTAAGGCATATTGAGTTGAAATTTCTTGCTTAAGGCCACCTAGAGCATCAGTAACCATGCTGGGATTAAATTTTTTAAATTCTTACAGGCTTTACCTGTGTTCCTTTAGCCACTATGGCCATTTGATCTTTGCTTGAAATAAAAGAATTCTTGATGATTAAATAAGTGGACTTTCTTTTAAATAAGCAAATAATGGAACTTTCAAAACTAAAAGCAGTTAGCCTAGAGAATTCAATAATACTATTTTATGGAATAGAGTTGCTACAAAACAGCCTATTAAGTTGGAAAAAACAAGACAGCAGACAACGATGGTTCTTCTGAATCCTTTTTAGGAAGGTGGAAGGTGAATATTTGACTGCTCTGTCTGTTGGTTGGTGTTAGAGTAGAAAGTTGAAGGAGTTCTCTTCTATCAACCCCCAGGTTTCTCTGCAAAGCAGAACACTTCTAACAGTGATGGTAGGTAGTGGTTGGATAGGGAAGGTTAGGATATTGGAGAATTCGGAATAGCAGTGGTGCAGATTCACAGAACTGTTGAGCAGGTCTGAGGGTCCAAGTGAAGAGATGGAGACTATGACTTAGATTGTAGTGGCTGTGGTCCACATTGGTGCAACTTCTCTCCAGTAATGTGTAGGTTGATAAGGCAGATGGTTGGTATGATCTTTGATTGGCGTTTAGCTGGTCTTTTGAAGCATAAGTACAAGGGATGCTGAATTTGAGGATGTTGTCAAGGGAGTCTGTATGCAATTGAGTATAGGATTGGAGTAAGAAAGTGAACTCACATGGGAATTTATAGATGTGGGGAAAGGGGAAGTAGAAGACACTTGAGTGTGCATAAGGTTGAAGGACAAAATGGCCAGAGTGAGAGAACAACTGGGCAGAGAGGAGGTTGGTGATGAAGCTTGAACTTGAAGAACATGAATAATTCACAGTGATAACAAAGTCCAGAGTGCGGCTATCAGGGTGAGTGGCTGAAGTAGGGTAATAGTAGGATAGTAGATTCATTTATACAGTGCAGAGTAGGATTTGATGTAAAATTGAGTCTGAAATCCAGGTGTCATATTCCTCAAGGGATGTGTGATTGAGAAGGTGGATAAAGATAAGAGAGGTAAGGATGAAATTGGAGGGTGGCATAAACACCAAAGGAAAAGGATCTCTTTTATGAGAATAGAGTAATAATCTGGAAGTAGCCATAGGAAGCTCTTGTCAGCAATCACCCAGATCACCTGTCTGTCCCTCTGGTGACATTTGTCAATGAGGCAAGGAGGAATTCCTAGTTGGTTATTTAGAAAATAATAAAAATTTAAAAATAAAGTTGAGGTTTTTGTCCATGCATTGTCCTTCCTGGTTTAATGAATACAGAAATACAGGGCTGACCTCCCTTTTCTCCCTTCAGAGTTTTCCCCTTAGTTTATTTTATCATTTTGTGATTTATTTTCCTTTAGGAATGCATTGTGTTTATTTTAACCTAATTGCCTCATAGGAAATATTGGAGCCAAGCATTTCAGGGAAGGCTTTGTATATTTTACTTCCTTAAGACTCTTTTCTGGTCAGAGGGAAATACTTAAATCTGGTTTAATCCAGCTTATATAACCTCGTTAAATCAACATTCCCCAGCCTCCTGAGGTCATTGAACCTTGTAGTATTCATCCATGGAAAATACTTTCCGTGACCGACCATAGAGACAAAACAAAAAAAAATGTCAGTAAGACTTGTTATCTCTTTGCACATAACGATTTCCATCGATTGTTAAAATTTATTAACAGGAAATACTTACTCCATCTAGCTTTCTTTATAGTCTGGAACATGATGGCTGAGAAAGAACGTAATAAAATCTGTGAAGTCATTAGTGGCAAGGACCAAAGGGCTTTCAGAATTGTTTTCCAAATTTTCAAATTCTAGGACAAAGTGATTTATCTCTTCTTTCTTCCTCTCTCCCTCCCTCCCTCCTTCTCTCACTTCTTTCTTTCTTCCTTCGTTCCTTTCTTCCTTTCTTTCTTTCTCTTTTTCTTTCTCTCTTTCTTTCTTTCTCTTTCTTTTTCTTTCTTTCTTTCTTTCTCTTTCTTTCTTTCTTTCTCTTTCTTTCTTTCTCCTCTCCTATCCTTTCCTTCCTTTCCTCCCCTCCTCCCTTCCTCCCTTCCTTCCTTCCTTCCTTCCTTCCATACAGTAAAGCACCCAAATCTTAAATGTACAGTTCAATAAATTTTTACATATGTGCATACACTCATGTAAACCTTACTCAGCTCATAACGTAGAATCTTTCTATCTTTCCAACAGGGTCCCTTCGGCCTCCTCCCAGCTGACTATCTTCAGAGTGAACCATTGTTCTTACCCCTGCTATCATAGATTAGTTCTACATATTTTTAAAATTCTTTTATTTCTGGCTTTTTTCACTCAATATTTTCTCTGTGCAGTTTCTCTACATTGTTGAGTATAACTGTAACCTGTGGTTTTTCACTGTTGAATAATATTTAATTGTATGAATATCTTCTAATTTCTCTATTCCATTGCTGAGGGACATTGGATAATTTCCAGTTTGGGGCTCTTTTGATTAAAGGTACTAAGAATATTCTTGTACATATCTTTTGATAGAAAGAAGCACTCACTTCCATACCAAGGAATGGAGTTCCTGGGTCTTTTAGCCTGAATAGATACTCCAAAGTTTTCAAAAGTGATTATTCTAGTTTACACTTTGACCAGCAGTTCATGATAATTCAAGTTTTTCCACATCCTTGTCAACACTTGGTATTGTCAGTGCTTTCAATTTTAGCCATCCTAGGAGAGTTGTAAGAAAAGTTTATTCTTAAATTAAAACCAAGACAATTTTAAGATGAATGAATCAAAGTATAGGTTCAAGCAGAGGGCCATTAATCTTACAGAGCTTATTGGAGTGCCACAAGTAGAAAATAGTAAGAGATTTGTTGAGTTGATGTTTATTTAAATATAGCCCCCAGACCACCTGCCTCAGCTTCATTCAGGATGCTTGGTAAATATACATACTCCTGGCTTTAACCCTGATCCACTGAGTCAGAATTCCTGTCCTCAAATTCTACATGTGTACCAAACTCCCTTAGTAACCCTTATAGACATTGAAGAGTGTATGTACACCACTACATACATATTTGAATGACAGAGATCTCAAATGGCAATGTAGAAACTGGGTTAAATCTATGTTGACTGTATTTTGAGGCTAACAATTGAGGTACTCTGAAATCAAGACAGCCTCAGAAAATCTCAGTCACCCTTGATGTCCACAGATCTCACATATGGATAATTGGAATTCTGCAGGGAAAAGAGAATGAGGCCAAGGAAATATTTGAATTTTCTTCAGGAGGCTGAGAATTTTCCAAAGTTAGTGCAGACACAAAACCATAGATCCTAGGAGCTCAGAGAACACAAAACAGGACAAATACCGAAAATCAATCAGTCAAACAAACAAAACACATGTAGAAACTGAGGATAAAGGAACTTAAAATATTGTTCAAATTGACCAAGCAAATACGTGAAACAGCTAGAATTTAACCCCAGGCAATCTGACTCCAGAACTCCTACTCGTTTTCTTTCCATCTTTATTAAGGTATAATTGGCAAATAAAAATTATATATATTTAAGGTGTTTGACTTGATGTCTTGATATAGGTATGTATTGTGAGGGAAAGAAACTTCTACTCTTAACCATTCTGCTGTACGCATCTTCATTTAAAAAAAGAAACCACACTACCGCACACGCACATAAGATCATATATTATGTGTAACATAAATGTGTAGCAGACTTTATTCCCCATTTCCACTGAGAGAGCCCAATTTGCTCAACAGGTTAGAGCCCATTTTATCTCTTTACCTTTGTTTTCATTAACCCTGTTGCAACAGCAACCTGGTTGAAATGAACAAATCCTCTTTAACTCTTGGAGTTGCATTGAAGGAACTGGCAGGCTGGCATGAAGATACAGTATTTCCTACACTGGCAGATGCTAGCCTCATCTCTTCAATGTGTGGAGAGATGCAATAAATCAGGAAAGAGGCTCTGTACACAATTCAGAATGCAGGGTGTGTGGGTGGACTCTCGACAGGGATTCTGATAAATTTTAGAGATTGCTTACCAGCAAGTTCCTTTTACCCCATTTCACTGTTTTTTGGTAGGTTTCTCCTTTTTAAATGGCTTGTAGCAACTAGTTACTAGTATCAGAATTTTTTTTTTTAACAAAGGACAACAATAAAAGACAAACAGGACCAGGCCTTACAAAAGATTTGTCTAATCAAAGGTCATATGGTGAAATCTAAAGATGCTTAAAATTTTTAGATAATTTTTAGATAATTCTGCTCTGATTATTTGGGTAAATGCCAGCATCTGCTTCTTGTTGTTTCTGCTGTATCAGTCCAGTGCCCCTACTTCCATATCTCCTCTCTCCCCAACTCACGTGCACACTCAGAAGAATGTTTACTACAAGCCATTGCTCTTTACTAGGAGGGAAACAGGGAAGGAGATTTCTAAGGATTAGGTTACATTCCATAGATGAAAGGTTGTGGTTTTACACACAATAATATCATTCAGCCTTTGACCCCTCTGGCTCTTCTGGCTGTAACAGTTCCCTTGTAAACCCTAATCCCTGGACACTGTCAGTGTAGATACCATACAGGACTTGCATCTCTGTCAAGAAAACTTTCAAAGTTTTATCTCCTTGATGTTTCAGTGTTATTTCTCCATTTGCCTCTCCTGCATCTTACATATTTCTGTCTGATATTCTGATCTATGAGGACTTGCCTTTGATTAAGGGCCTTGCTCCTTAAATGTTCTTTTTCAGTTTCTCCACTTTATCAAAAGATTGGAGGCACCTCTGGTGACCCAACATCTCTGGCATGCTAAATCTGGGTGTCAAATGCCAACTTTGATTTGACAAGCCTCTTCCATTTCTAATTTCAATACTGATTTAGCAATACTGAATTATTTCTTTTTGTAGGCATATGATTTTCTTCTCCTCAAACTTCCCTGTGTTACATAGGTTTTTCATAATTAAAGGCAGTGGATTGTTTAGAATCTAATCTTGGACACATGTGCCTTTTTTCTTATGGAAAGACAAGGAAATGGAACTTCATAAATCAGAATATTCGGCTGAAATGTAATTTATAAAGAACAAATACAGGAAATGTAAATCATGCTCAAGAAAGGCTTACTTTCATCTTACAAGTTGGATTGAAAAATCATGTGGCTACATTTCTAAGTGATGAAAAGACATTCTGAAAATAAAATGTCAAGGTTAAATGTAGAGGCATATTTAGTGGATATTTGAGCAATCCCAATGTCCTCAAAAGTTTGTGTGTGTGTGCGTGTGCGTGTGCGTGTGTGTGTGTGTGTGTTCCCAGCGATGAATCTCATGACTTAGCTCATTTAAAAGGTGAATTCTCATCAGGGCTAACTTCTGTGTCCTCATGAGCTTTTAACGTTTCAGTATTTTAAAGAAAGCCTAGAGCTGTAATAATCCAATCCAGAAAATATACAGGACTCGAGGCAAAAAGAAGCCTGGAAGACTACAGCTTTACCGTCAAAGAAAATCTGAAAGAACTGTTATAGATTCAAATTTCAACTGTGTCCAGATTTCATAGCACTCTATGATTAAGGGAGAAATCTAGGAATAGTCACTACAGACACTTGTGTTCCTTATGTTAGAAGCAAGATATGAAAATGGTTCAGATGGCTAGGACTGGGATGACATGCCACTGGAAGATGCAGCCCAAACCAATAGAAATTTGATGCTTGGGTAGAGATTCATGATTTTAGAATCGACAATTCTATAAAGTCATTTCTAAGGATGGTATCATCTTATTCTTCAGTTTAGGCACATTTTGAAGCTATTCTTTACTGTAATAGTGAAGTTGTAACATTTGACATCTTTATGTAGAAGACTTAATTTAACCAATATAGTTTTTGTCGACTCCAAGCTGTTGATGTTATGATAGCAATGCGTTTATCAGTTATAAGATGTTTTTTCAATCTCAGTTCTGTTTTTATGGGCTGATCAGTACTCAGCTCTTCCTTTGACAGAGACTGTCTCCTGGCTTGTGAGGGTGTATGTTCTCACGGTCACAACATGATGGAGTGTGTGTGTTGATTTACAGATTTTTGTAGCTGAAGGCATGTATTCTGCTATGCTCCGTTACTCTGCATACAAAGGAAAACATTTCGATTGTAAAAAGCAAGCTCACTTGAGTTACTGAGAAGATGTAGCTTCTGCAAGGGGTAAAGGACAATGCTACATTTCCCTGTGGCTTTGTTGTTTGTGAATTTGACTTACTTGTGTATCCAGGTGTCTCCTGATTTAAGGAGACCCAGTATACAAAATCTAAATTTGTAAAATGAGGGATCCATGAGTCTGTATTTGTTCTTCTTATTCTCTTGTTAAAGTCACAGCTTTTTACAATAACTTTGACAATAACTTTTTACAATAGTGCCAAATTAATATTCAGTGTGGTACAGGGCTTGAAGTCTGGGAGTGCCAGATTTGACCCAAAGCATCAATTCTTCTTGCTGGGAGGTTTTTGTCAGGATCTTTAACTTCTCTGGGCTTAATTTTCTCATCTGAAAAAATCGGAGAAGTAATTGTGCTTATATGTAAGAATCTGATGCGATAATTCATGTCAAGCATATAGATATTTGTATGTGTATGAAAATATATGTGTATCTGCATATATACATATGTATTTATGATTTACATAGTGCTCAAATACAGAGTGCGCTATTATTACATAGTACTCACAGTGTTTTATGGAAAATGAGACACACGTATAAAATCAATAGATGATGTACACATACAATTTTTAGCAGCAGATTTATCTTAGTAATTATGTATTGCAGAGACCACTATTCATTTTCATTCCCTGCACACACACTTACTTACTATGGAGGTGGGTGACCTAGAGGCGTAGTGGATGGGGCAGTGAAGCCATCTGGGCTGTTTTAAAATCATCACAGGCAACATGTCATGTTCATGTCAGAGACTCGATCGGGCACCCCTTTCCCCAGTAAATCCCTGTCAGAGTTTGGGTTCCCCAGAAAGCAGGCTCAGAGAAGGAGATCTGGGTGTTAGGAGTTTGTTGGGTGGTGTCCTCCTATTCGCCACCTGCTGGGAAAGTGAAAGATGCAGAATTCAGGCTGTGATTCAGTCATGACAAGATCTCAACCAGCCCCAGTTCTGGAGCTGGGGTTGACCTTTGGAGTTCACTGGGGGCTGGGCTAGCTGGGAGCTGGACTTTTACACCTTCTTCCTCCCACCCACCCCACCAGTCATTGGATCCTGGCTGCTTTCAGGAAGAGGGTCGTGACCTCGGGCAAAGTGGCTCTTTTCAGCCCAGGGCATTGCCCAGAAGGGCCGACAGCTGAGAGCAGTCAGCAGGCAACTCTCACTCCCAGCAGCTGGGGAGTTCTTTAGGCCTTACGGGGGATCTGAGTGACATGGCACAGAGTCTCCCATTCAGTAGAACCGATTATTGTCAGAAATTGATTTGGCCTAAGTTATCTGGTCTCTACTTTTCTCTTGTCTTTCTCCCTCTATTTTTTCCTTCTCTCCCACCCTTCCATCAGTCACTTATCGTTGGCCTGCTATGCAGCGGGCACTCTAGTGAGGTCTAGAAATTAAAATATTTTTAAAGAGAGATTCTCTTCCCTTTCCAAAGCTGCTATTCACATGCAGAGACAAGCCAGGCAGCAAAATGGGCAGAAGCGATGAACTATGGAGTTGGAAAAATAATAATTCAAAATTCTGCTGTCTCTTACCATCTATGTGATTGTGTCAGTAAAATTCTCAAGCCACATTTTCCTCATTTTTAAAATAGGGATAACAGTTAAACCTATCCAGAGGACTGTCCCAAAGAATAAATTAAAGAATGAGAAATTATTCACATTTATACCCAGCCCATCCTAATTGTCCAATAGATTATTGATGTTTTTATTATTGATAATAATGATGATGTCAAAGGTTTATGAATCCATTTCCATGTAACTCCTTTACCTTTGTTGAGTAAAATAAAAGATACCTCAGCTAGGAGGAAAGCTCAGTGATTGAATGACCTGATGTGTTAGACTCTACCCTTCACATACTCTGTACACTAGGGGTGCTGTGCGTCAAGGGCCTTCCATTGCAAGGTATGCTCTAGTGACTACTCCTGGCTGGACTCCTCAGCGTTCAGCACAAATGGTCCCTTCTCTTTTTTGAACCACGCTCATTCTGACACCTCATTCTCCCAGATTTTTTCCCTGTCTCCAGTCATTCATTAGCAGTGTGTCCCCGTTGGCCTGTCTCACTGATCTACCCACTCAGTGCGAGAGGTCCTCAAAGGATCAGCCTTAGGGCCTCTCCTCTGTCCATTCCCCTTTCTCTTTGACAGTGGGTTTATATGTCAACTCTATGATGGTGGCTCCCAAGCTAAACTCCAGACCTGACTTCTCTTTGAAGCTCCAAGCTTATACTCCACGCCCATTTTGCATTTCTCTTGAATATCTCATAGGCATGGGCAGTTCAGATTTATTCCGTGTCCTGACCAGAAGTATTGATCTTTTCCTTCTGACTTGTTCACTCAGTGTTCTCCATGTCAGCAGTGGCCCTTTCTTTTATTTTATTGACCAAGTGAGAAACACAGGGATGATTCTTGCTCTCCATTTCTTTCTTGCCTCAATACCTAATCTACCACCAAACCCTTTCATTCTACATTCAAAATATCTCCTCTCTTCACATCTTTATCACCACCTTCTAGTAGAAGCCACTGTCATCTATGGGCTCAACAACAGCTCCAGTTTCCTAGCTAGTTTCCCTCCTTCCAGATGTCACCTAGACCCTCAACTGGGACATTTTTTTATAGCCAAAGAGAGTTTTTAAATATAAATTGTATCCTGTCACTGCCCTGCTTAAAACTGTATTTTGACTTCGCATCACAGTTGGAGTAAGTAATGGGATCCTTGATCTTGCCTCCAAGACCAAGAATGATCTTACACTTGCCTGCCCTTCTATCCTCATCTCAAGCCACTGACCTCTTCTATCCTCATCTCAAGCCACTGACCTCTTCTATCCTCATCTCAAGCCATTGGCCTCCACCCGTCCCACAACCCTACCTCACCTTGCTGGCCTTCTTGCCTTCACTGAAAGTAGTAGTCTACACAGAATATTTGCATATTTTTTTTCTTCTGCCTCCACCCTCTTTCACTTTACTCTTCACCGGTCTTTCTCATCCTTCAGATAGTAGTGTACTTCCCTCACTAAACTGCAGCTCTGTGAGTACAGAGACCATATGGATTGTATTCACTGCTATACCCAGCACCTAGCCTAGTGGCTGCATTAGAAGATCATTGTTTTGTTTGTTTGTTTTGTTGGGTTTTTGTTTTGGTTGCGTTGGGTCTTCGTTGCTGTGCGTGAGCTTTCTCTAGTTGCAGCGAGCAGGGGCTACTCTTCGTTGAGGTGCGCAGGCTTCTCATTGCGGTAGCTTCTTTTGCTGTGGAGCATGGGCTCTAGGCACGTGTGCTTCAGTAGTTGTGGCTCGCGGGCTTCAGTAGTTGTGGCTCATGGGCTCTAGAGCTCAGGCTCAATAGTTGTGGCGCACGGGCTTAGTTGCTCTGTGGCATGTGGGATCTTCCCAGACCAGGTTTTGAACCTGTGTCCCCTGCATTGACAGGCGGATTCTTAACCACTGTGCCACCAGGGAAGCCCCAAGATCATTGTTTATTAAATGAAGGCTGAACCAAAGCAGGCATAGCCTTTCTAGACACAGCGTGAATTTGAATCAGGTGTCTTGGTTCTAGTCTCTGCTCTGCTAATTACTAGGCATGTGACTTTGGGCAGGTCCTTTCACTTTTCTGGGCTGTTTTTTTACTTTCATAATGGGGATGATACCATCTCTTCTCCCTTTCTCACAGGGCCATTCATTCAGCAAAACTTTAACAAATATCTACCATGTGCCGAGCACTGGAGCTACTCAGTTAAATGAAACCCACATTCTCTTTATAAAGAGCCTAGAATTTGGAATGGAAGAGAGTCATGTGAACAAATTCATGATTATATTATAATATAGTAAGTGTAATGCTGGAAACAAGGCACACCTTTATGAAATCTCTACTTTAATTTGAAAGAAATGTATTGAGTCAGGTACTATGCTAGGCACTTTCAAATTTACTGCCTAATTTTACTTTCACATAGAAAGCTCAAAGCGTTGAAAATCCGTATTCTCATTTTACAGATGAGGAAACTGTGACTCAGTGGCCTTAAGTAAGCTGCTCCAGCTCATAGCGCTAACCCAAGCTTTCTACTCCAAGTTCAGGTTGCTTTCCCAAAATCAAACAAACAAACAAAATTAAACTAAGTTGTGATTATATTATTGCTAGAAGAATGAGTTAACTAATATTGAACTGAAGTATTTTATAGCCAAATCTAAGTCAGAAGAGAAAGTTGTAACAAAGAATCTCACTTTTCCTTCAACTTCCACTTTTTTCCTAGCTTTCTCTGGGTCCATTTTTATTATCACTTATGATTGATTATAGAAAGAGTCTATTATTGGCTATAGTGTGTCTTTATTTGTACCCACAGTAAACAAAGTGTTTCCTACAACAATGATTTGAAACTTTCTGAGGTTAGAGAACCCTTGTATGTGACATTTTGCTCCCAAAATACTGACCCTAGTGTGTGGTTACTGGAGAAAACCCAAGTGGGTATTGCTTTGTTTTCTTTCCAAATAATTCTTGAAATGTCTTATTGCACCTTACAGTTCTTTAGAGAGAGCTCAATTAGAGATTAAACATATGAGATATACATCCTATAATAATGGAATTATAAAAAAAAGGAAGTAAGGACAGCTAAGTGACCTGAGCCCTCAAGCAGTGGCTGAGAGTCACAGTGAGGGAAGCAGTGTACAATGTAGGTATTGGTATAATTATAAACTGGCTGTACTGTGCAAGGCGGATGTATAGTACATTTCACCTGTGGGAACAGAGGGACCCATGGCTCATCAGAAACTCACCTGTAGCAAATCCTCAGTCTTAGGACTGGTCATCATCATCATCATCCATTGATAACTTCTGTTGAAAGCTTATGGGCCAGGCACTGTGCTTTCTATGTATCATCTCATTTAATCTTCATAAATATGCCTAGGACAGAGATAGTGTTATCATACTCATTAGTAAGGTGAGTAAATGAAGACTTACATCAGGTTAAGTAACTTGTGTAAGGTAGCATGACATGTAATTGGTGGAGACGTGTTTTGCACCCAAGCATCTGACTCCACGTGTGTGCCCTTGACCATCATAAAGCCATTGGTCCGTGCTGTCAGGGTCATCCAGTTCCCCCTTCCCCTGTGCTGCCAGTCTTCAGGGGTGATCTAATTCATCACAGCAAGAGCTCTCTCCCTTCCTCTTTCACTCTGTTCTTCCCACCTGCCTCCTGCTCCAGCATCGTAATCCCTGGGATGAGAGAAGGGAGAGAAGAAAGCTGTCATCCATGCGTGTCTCTAGTTCCACAGTCCTTAGCACCATCACTCACCTGGGCTACCAGGGGGCTGTTGCAACCCTGAAAGTCTTTTTGCAAAGTCAAGGTACTGGCACTACAGACGTGGCATCACATGTACCTGCAGTTGCAACATGGGACTGTTCCCTTCAGAGTCTACCACAACCTCTAACTCGAGTTTCCCTTGACAAAGTTCATTTTGACACTGTCCAAATCTTATTTCACTAGGTTATTAAGCAGTATTCTGAATGTTGGCAATAGAAAAGTGAAAAGATACACCCTCGCTTTAAGGACCTTTAAGTAGGGGAAGAGACACCTGTAACAGCACCTTATACTTTACCTGTAGGTTCCGAGGGAAGCCAAGGAGAAAGTAAGATCTGAGCCAACCCTTGAAGCCCATCAGACAAGAAGTGGGGAGGGAAGACATGAGAAGGCAGAACATGTAGGGAGACATGGATAAAGCAAACACCGAAGACGGTCTGATCATGCTGCTTACCTTATTCCAGCGTAACTTTTAGTGATGTAACCTGTTGACATCAAATTTTGGACTTTAAGTTCGGTGAGCTTATTTTTTTTTTAGTATCTTTATTGGCATATAATTGCTTTACAATGGTGTGTGAGTTTCTGCTCTATAACAACGTGAATCAGCTATACATATACATATATCCCCATATCTCCTCCCTCTTGCGTCTCCCTCCCACCCTCCCTATCCCACCCCTCTAGGTGGTCACAAAGCACCGAGCTGATCTCCCTGTGCTATGTGGCTGCTTCCTACTAGCTATCTATTTTACATTTGGTAGTGTATATATGGCCATGCCACTCTCTCACTTCGTCCCATCTTACCCTTCCCCCTCCCTGTGTCCTCAAGTCCATTCTCTATGTCTGCGTCTTTATTCCTGTCGGTGAGCTTATTTTTACTCCCTCTTGGAGGACAGAAGGGAACATTATGTAGATGTGCATCCTTTATTGTCTCTTCAGCATTGAAGCAATGCCAGATAGTGTCAATTTTTATGGTCTTGGTTTCCTCAAAATTTTGTCACATCAAATAGGAGAACCTTATTTCACTTCCATTACTCTTTTATTCATGAGGACCCTTCAGTTAAACCTCATTGGAAGTGTTGTGGTTATGGGCTTTGAGGCATTTCAAGATCAAATGCATGGAAATTTTTACTTGTAGAACTGAATTGGGATCCTTGTTCGTCTTGTACGCTTTGGAACTTTATCTCCATGAATGTGTTTCCTCATCCTTAAAATGGAGAAAAGAATGCTTCCCAGGGTGATTTGTGGATTAAATGGAGTAATGGATGGGAATGGGCCTAACACATAGTAGGTGCTTTTCTCAAAAGTATGTTTTGTGTTGGTTTGCCTCCTTATCTACCTGAGTCCCATGAACGTCTCTTGGATTAGCATTTTGAGAATCAGTTAGTTGAAAGCAAACATCTACATCAGTGGTTCTCAACCAAGGGTGAATTTGCCCTCCAGCAGACATTTGGCAAAAATCTGAAGACTTTTTTTTTTTTTTTGGCCACACAACGTGGCATGTGGGATCTTAGCTCCCTGACCAGGGACTGAACCCTTGCCCCCTACAGTGGAAGTGCGGAATCTTAACCACTGGACCGCCAAGGAAGTCCCTGAAGACATTTTTGACTGTCACAACTGGGAGTAGGTGCTACTGGAATCTAGTTGGTAGAGGCCAGGGATGCTGCAAAACATCCTACAGTGCCCAGGACTGCTCCCCACAACAAGGAATTACCCAGCCCCAAATGTCAGTAGCACCCAAATAGACAAGGTCAAGCAGGTAAGACCCACTCTACTTGCATGTCATATTGATGACTTCTGAAATTTGGGATGTAGTAAATCAAATTTTCTTTTCCTTTTTACCACTACCTCCTGAGAAAGGATACCCACTGTCCTCATGAGGATGCCATCCTTTCAGGTGCTTCCATCATAGTTTCGGAGTGAACTACAGCACTCCCTGTAAGATTTTGGGTGGGACCCTTAGCTTTCTTTAGGTCTACTTCCTAAAAATGGCAATGACACTCTCTATTCTACTGCCTTCATTGAGTACTTAATCAGCACAACATGGGGGAGAGGGTATCATTTCATCCCCAGTTTACAAGTGAAAAAACTGAAGCCTAGAAAGGTGGATCATCACAACAGTAACCGTGGAGCAAATAAACGGTCAATCCAGCCCTGACTTTCAACTCCAAACCCAAGACCTCTTTCTTTTTCACCAAAGCTTTCCTAATAGATCGTATGGTCCTCATGGTCATTGCTATAGGTTTTATCACATAATTGCTTTTAGGATGTTTAATACCTGCAGGTAACTCTTCAGCTCCCCAAAGGCAGGAGCACTGTTTCCATCTCTTCTGCTGAATGTTTCTGGAGCTGGGCTAGTACTCACTTGTTAATCTTTCTACCAAAGAAATCCCTGGTATTAATAAAGTCCAACATTGAAAAGCTTAAGAAAAAAAAACGAATCTCTAGGTATCAGGAAGAGAAAGTCGAAGTAGCTTTGAAACGTTTTTAAACATCCCTTTGGCATTGGGTCACTGGCTCAGATGAATTCGTGTGGAGAGGCCAGCAAGCCCAGTGCCTGCCTCTTCAGCAGATGAGCACTGTACATGTCGGGCTGTTATGGCCATGGGTGGAATATCGAGGGGGAGGGGGAGGCTGTCTGCAGACATCTCACGTGCTTCCTGGTAATTAATTTTAAAAGATGCCTGATGCATGGTGGGCTGCTCACCTAGTGACATTCAGTTAACAGAGAATCCCCAAGACAATGCATACAAATTCTGACAAATAAAAGCAAATGTACCAAGAGGTCTGGTTTACCTATCAAAACCAGAAAAGACCTTGAAGGTGGTTTATGATATCATAAATCTTCGGCTATAGTCTCCGATATGTTGATACTATACTTCTTCGCTTGGAAAATCTGCTCTGAGGTACAAGGGAAGTAATTACTGAGTCTTCCCAGGGACTAAAACGGAATCCCCAAACAAAATGTTTTAAGGTTTTCTTAAATTAATTTTTGGAGGGGATTTGGTAACTCTTTGTGTTACCAGCAACATCAAGGATTTAACCTTTAATTTACTGCCTGGAAGCTGTGTATTCCTTCTTGGAGAGCTGAAAAATAGTGCACAGCCATATTTCCCCTCTGTTTGAAAAGCACTATAAAATTTCTTTCTGACTTTATATTTCGGGTGAGAATTAGCATTATTTTAGTTTCCTCCTATTAACATCATTGGCACCTGAATATATTCAACCAAAAACCTAGATTGTCTAAAACCGTCTTTTTTATCCTGGGATAAAACATAATGGAAAAGAATATAAAAAAGAATGTATGTATGTGTATAACTGAGTCACCTTGCTCAACAGCAGAAATTAACACAACATTGGAAATCAACTATACTTCAGTAAAAAAAAATAAATTAAAAAAATAAAAAAAGTCTTTTTACCCAAGACTGGTTTAAGAAAATCAATATACAGTTCCCATCAGTATGGTAAATTACTTACAGTGATCTCAATGCAAATGTCCATTAACCCTTCTCTTCCTCAGCACAGGGAAGGGGCCTTTAATTTACTGCTAATCGTTCTGAATGTAACCAAGTAAGTGACCAGGCTTGGCAGTGGGCTGCCTTCTCAGGTAGGAGTGAGAGGAGACTTATTGGTCTTGGAAGGTTTTGTGCACATTCTCGTCAGGAAATGAAGCAATGGGTTGGCTGACCTCAGAGTCTGTTCACTCCGGTACTGGTGATTTGCAGTCGCCCTCAGGAAATCAGGCACTGGGTTGGGGGTTACCTAAGAAGATAGGTTTGCGCTGCACGTGAGGTTATAAAAAACGGAAGGCCTGTTCACACTGGTCATCAGCCACCCTTGGTCTCGTTTGCTGTTAATCTAGAACAGACCTCACAGGGCGGAATCTCAGAACCTGAAGTCCATTCCAAAAGTCACTTGAAACCCTGAAGGCAAGGTTGCCTGAATCCCTTTCCATTGCAAGTGGGAGGGACATGGGGGAGGAAAGGTTAAAAGTCAGATGTTGAAAGTGGCAACTTGTGAGTCAAATATGACCCATGTACATGCTTTGTTTAGCTTTCATAATATGGGGGGAAAGGGCAAATTTTAAATTGGGAGGTTTTGTGAAACTTCTGGATTTTCCATTCTTCACTTAAAAATAGGAGCAGTAGCAACACTCAGCCTGTATTCTAGCATAGCAAAAATGGGTTAGAATTGCACATTTTAGAAAAAAACAACGACAAAATATCCCATCCACTGTCATCCACCAAGTCCCAGTGGTCCCTTAGATTGGTACTCTTCACGCAGTTATGTTATCCTGACGACATTTGAGTTTGTAATAACCTCAGGTGTAATTGGATAAGGAGGTGGCCCCAGGTGCATCAAACATACAGAAGTATGCAGTTGGACTTAAGATGTATTCCACATTGTATAATAATTAAAATACCAAAATTTGCCAGTGATTAACTTTTTGAAAGTAAGTTACCGTGGCTTCTCATTATTCTTACTTGCCTACAGCCTGATGGGCTTTCTTGAAATGATGATAAGCAGAACAGTACAGCAGCTCAACTGAGAATTACAGATAAGCTTGGCTCTGTAAGTCAAGATTCTCTTGAGTACACGTGGTACAAATGAGCTCAACTCGCTCCCCGCCCCTCCCCCTCCATATTGACTCATATAAATGAGAAGCCCAGGGGTATCTGACTTCAGGCAAGGCTGTTTTTAGGAAATCAAATAATGTTATCTTATTTACCTCCCTCTCTCCCTCCCCCCCCACCTCCCTCCTCTCACCACCCCCCCTTTCTCTTTCTCAGCTCTGCTTTCTCTGTTGGCTTAATTCTCTAGCAAATTCTCTCCATATGGTGGCAGAGACAGCCACTGACAGCAAGTCTAAGCTTATATTGCCCCTTGGGACGTGATCTAAGTAAGAAAGGGAGAGAACTTCCCTCTTAGAAACCATAGCAATTCTACTAAATTTTATTTGCCCTGTCTGGGTCACACACCCAGCATTAAGAAATTTGTTCAGTGCCTCCATTGAGTCAGGCTCTAGCTAGGTGGTCGGAAACATCCTTACATGATGGGAGGAGGTGGGGGGGGAATCAGAAAATAAAAGGTAAACATAAGAAGAAAAGTATGTAGTCCTTTAGAAATGAAAAGTCCTGTAGTAAAAGCCCCACCAGTTGAGGAGGAGCAGCCCTCCCTGCCAAAGGCAAAACATAGCCCCTTTCACCAGAAGTAGGCAGGGATACAGTGCAAGGCAAAAACGAGGCATTCGTAATCTGCAAAGGAGTGTTTTATGACTGTGCACATCGTCTTGTGTCTCAGATGTGCTGCTTCAGGTTGGGCAGAAAAAGGAAAAAAAGACTAAAACTGGCTGCCCTGTAAGGTAGGCACCCCGAAATGGCATGTGAGACTCGTATGATGTGCTCCCCGCCCAGCCGTGTCAAGCTTCCCAGAGTTCCCTAAAGTGGACCATTTGGTCGTCATTTCCGTCTCTGCCGAAGCTGTTTCCTGTGCCTCCAGTGCCCTTCCCCCTCCTACTCACTCTCCTGACTTGTGTTTTTTTTTAATTCAAGGACCTCAGCTAAGTTAGGTGCCCCTCCTGTGGGCTCTGGAAGAATCTGTACTTGTCCCACTGGCAGGGAAGTTACCTTTCTGCTCCTGGTTCTTCATCGTGAAATGTGTCCAGTCCCTGGTACAGACCTAGACCTTGTGTGATGAAGGAAGGATGAATTTGTTTCACAGCCCCTCGCAAAGGCCCCTCAGTCCCCTGTCGTTCTTCACTGTGGGAAGACTGTAGGGCGGTGGCCATCACAGCCTTGCGCATCGTGAAGTTATGCCCGTGTCCGCACTGCTTGCCTTTCAGTCCTCAGAGACAGTGACCTTTTCTGGCCCTCAGGCTCCCTACACGAGACTTGGCAGAAGCCTGGTTGGGGAGCATGTCAGGCTATGGGAAGGATTCCTGGGCAGCAGTTTAGAGAGGTAGTTATAGAGCATGGCTTCTACGTATATTTGTCTCCTAGATCTGCAGCTTAGTAAGTATGTGACCTTTAGCTATGTTTAGTAGCTATTGATCAATTATAGATAATAAAAGTGTCTTCACAGAATTGTTGAAAATGAGGTAATCCGTGTAAAGCTCTTAGAACAGTGTTTAACACTTAGTAACGGCCCGATCAATGTTTGCTATTATTATTGTGATGATGAGAAGGAAGGAGGAGGACGCATCCTCAGCCAGCCAAGAATGGTAGTGCCCAGACTGCGTCATCATGGTGGTTCCAATTTACAGAGGGTGTGTGTTTGTATTATGTCATTTGATCCTCACGGTCACCCTATGAAACAGTGTCATTTTCATTCCCATTGTAGAGATGAGGAGATTAAGACTCAGGTGTGATTTCCTGGGCATTTATCTATACCCTTTAGCTCATGATCCCATGCTTTTGTGATTACGCTTCTCTCCTTATATCTCTGTTCCACAAATTCTGATTTTGGAGTCATGGTGAGATTGAAGAAACATGGGTTCAGGCTGTGGTACCCTGATGGTATGCCCAGCACCTGTCACTCTGTTCACTCTGTTGCTCTCGCCCAGCCAGGACTGGGGTAGAGCTGGGGGCATCTACCTGGTGTGTGACACAGACCTTTACCTGGGATCAGATTTGGAGCTAACCCTGTGCACAAATGGCCGTTTGTTTGGGGAACTGTACAGTGACCTCTATTTCCAGAAGAAAAGAGGCCCTGTAACTCACACTCTTTGGGAAAAGTGGCATTCCCCAACCACTTGCAGGGGCACCAAGACTTTCCAGTAGGGTAGGAGCTGAAGTCACATCCTTTGCCCCCCTCCAGTTTACCCTGAAATTTCCTGTTGGGCCTTATAACATGTGGTCATTCATCTTGGAAAGCTGTGACAGGGCTTCTGTTACAATTCTCTGAACAGAATATGGGGGTCATCTGAACTAGAGACCACAAACCAGATTGGGCCTGAAAGTCAGAGACACCTGCCTAGACCCAAGTCTTCCTGCCGTTTCCTGTATGGTTTTATACTTTCTCTGAGACTCACTTCTCCGTGGAACACAATGAACCCTGTGCCATACTCAGAAATCTCAGAGGTTCCTTCCAACTTGTAACAGACTGCATAGTGGCCATTCAGAGATACAGGTCCTAATCCCTGGAACCTATAAATGTTACCTTATAAAGAAAAAGGTCTTCGTAGATGTGAAGATGTAAAGATCTTCGCAGGAGGAGATTTTCCAGGATTATTTAAGTGGGCCCTAAATCACATCACGTGTCCTTATAAGAGAGAGGCAGGATGAAATTTCATACACGGAAGAGGAGAAGGTGATGTGAAGATAGAGGCAGAGATTAGAGTGATGTGGCCACGAGCAAAGGAGTGCTGGCAGCCAGCAGAAGCTAGAAGTATCAAAGAACGAATTCCCCCCTACAGCCTCCAGAGGGGTTGTGGTCCTGCTGACATCGTGATTTCAGCCCAGTGACACCAATGTTAAGCTCTGGTTTTTGAACTACGAGGAGTAAATTTCTGTTGTTTGGAACCCCTGTATTTGTAACGTGTTAAGGCATCTGTGGGAAACTAATACACTGCTCCCTAAGTCTATTGTCAGTTACCTGTTCTTGCCGCCCATCTGCTCAGCAAAGCTTATAGTCTCACTTGGTGCTTGTTCCAAAGCAGAACAAGACACTTGTCTTTCTTTAAGCCTGTAGGAAGGTGAAGTGGTCATTTAGTCTCAAGTTCTCAATGCTGTTCAACTTGGCAGGTGTTCCTGTGTTCGACACCAACAAAATGCCACCTCCTTCCTGTTACGTTCAATTTCTCTTTGTCGGTATTGTCCTATCTGAGAGTCAGTGTCCAATCAAGTCTCTTGAAACAGAAAAGCCACTAATTTAACAACCTTGAGATCATCAGTAGTGAGTAAAGACAACAACATTCATTTAGTGGCTCTAAGTATATCCGTTCAATAAATATTTCTTGTGCACCAGCACGTGGGCAGCAATAGGGAACCTGTGACAGTGGAGAACCTGACAGGAAAGATACTTATTCTTATGGAGCTGGCATTGTATTAGGCCACATGCAATAAAGCTTTTGTGTATATGCTCACGCTTCAATTGCAGCAAAATTCTTATTTCCAAGATTGCTAGCAGAGCGTCAGATCCATGTTTCTACTGGGTGAACCTCCTCTTGGAATATTCCCTGTCTTGGATTTGTACAAGGAGTCCTGGGAAACAGTTTTAGCACCCAAGACAACTGTTGGGGTTAAGCAATACAGACCTTAGGTCATAAGAGGTCCCTCTGATTTCTCTAAATTCCATCACGACGTGCCTGTGCTCACCTTACCCCAGTCAACTCAGAGCTTTGGGATTTGAGGAGAGTATTGAACGAATGAAAACATTCTGGGGAGAGAAGAAGACTATCGTAACTGTCCTCCTTTGTTTAATTCCATACTTTTCATTACTTCTCTGCATCCCAGGTGCTCTCAAAAGAAAAAAAATAATAGCACTAATACTACCATGATTTCCTCCCTCTGGTACATCCTCTCTTGGAGCAGTGACTCAACTTCCTGCCCTGAAATGGTGCCCCCAGCCATTGGTGGCTCAGGTTGAAAGCCTGAGTCATCTCTGATGTCTGCCATTCTTTCATGCCCCACTTCTAGGTATTGTAATTCAGAATTCTACTACTTCTCACTATGTCTTCACCTCCACCCTAGTGCAGGGCACCCTCGCTTCCTGTTTTGACTGCCCTGGTGGTGTTCTGACTCTTCCCATCACTGCTACACCTACTCTCCACCCCCAGTTCGTTCCCCACATACTGACCAGAGGAATTCTTTTCAGACATGAGATTATGCCCAAGTCATCCCGTGCTCAAAACTTTCCCCATTTAGAATAAAATCCAAAGTCTTCACCAAGGCCTAGGAGGCCCTGTATGATCTGGCCCCTGCCTTCTTTTGGACCGCATTTCCTACATACTTATCTTGCCTACTTTGCCCTAGTCACACTAGCCTTCCTGCCATTCCTCTCATTGCCTTGACACTTCTGTGTGTTCCAGGATCACCTCTTCAGAGAGGCCTTTTCTCACCACCCGAACTACAACAGCACCATCCTTCCAGTAGGTGTCCCTGTCTACCCCTATATATCGGTTTATTTCTGTGTTGTCTGCCTCTCACACAAATGATAAGCTCCACAAAGGCAGAAGATACTACTCATCTCTATAGCTCCAATACCCAGAGTAGGGTCAGGCATATAATGGTGCTCGGTAAATACTTAATAAAGGAAAGAAGTAGAAGGCCCGGGTATGATCAATATGGAGGACTTTAAGCTTCTTCCAACTCCAACAATCTATGAGTCTGTGAAGGGCCCAGCAGCCTGGTCACCGAAATGCCGTTTAGAACCAGTTTGGAGTATCAGGAAATTTAGCTGGTGCTTCTTTTTTTTTTTAATTTTTTTTTTTTTTTCTTTTTTTGGCTGCACTCCGAAGCATGTGGGATCTTCCCTGACCAGGGACCGAACTGGCGCCCTCTGCAGTGGAAGCACAGAGTCTTAACCACTGGATCACCAGGCCCAGTGCTTCTTTTTTGAGATTGGGTTGACTTTTCTCTCCTTGATCCCTCCCTGTGTAGGCAGCTGACCGCAGAGGCAGGTGGTTGTTCAAGACACTTGTGTGAGAAAAGGCAGGAATGTAAAAGCCATAATAGCACTCCTCTATCTTCTGCCTACCCTAGCAGCCTCCTGCATCTACATGGTTACTGGACTCTTTAAAAAAAATCTTGGCTTTATCCCGTAGTCTTGGTCTAAATCTTACTTACTCCCTAAGTCCCAGGTTAAATATCCTTTGCTCTCTGACAGCTCCTTGATACCCAGACTAGTTTAGCTCACGCAGTTCTGGGCTCCCATATTTGCTCTTTCTTAGGATTGACTCATCACATACCTGTAAACATTGATCGTTAACTGCCTTCCTTATCAGTCTGAAAGCTCCAGGAGTGGCCCTGTCTTGTTCCTCATTATCCCCAGCATGAATAACAAAGTGACAAGGACATAGTGCTCAAAAAGTGTTTGTTGAATTAACAATTGGATTTTTATGATAAGCAACAAAAAGTGACAGTATACATTGAAAAAAAAAAAAAAGATGCAATTGATGATTGACTGCTTATCACCTCCCTGACCCACACTTGTTTGGACACTCTTTATTTTGTGGTCAGCAGGGGGTGGTGGGTTAGGAGATGGCTAGGACGTTTGCTCCTGTAAATGATCTAATGTTTGTGAAGAGTTTTCAGAACCACAGACTTAAATGGCTCTGTAGAAACCATCCAAGAAAGGCAGCAAATCAGATTTTGTTCATAAATTCCTTGGTGTACAGATCACGATCTTTTCTAGAAGTTGTTTTATCAGGAAATTCTTTTATATAATTTCCCTTAATCTTTCTCCTGTCTAAGACTTCTATTTTCTTACCGCTGAAGATAAAGCACACCTAAAGGTGTAGTAGTAAGAATTAGGAAAAGCTCTCATGTTTTCAGTATTCTTTAACTTTTCTCATTTTTCCTTTCTATCAATGGAAATAATGAAAATAACAGCAAGAACATCTTTAGTCTCAGGGCTGAAACAACTTGAACAGTCAAGCCTATAAGAGGTGAAATGTTGATAGGTACAATTGTTTGTACCACACAATGTGAAATGCACAAACTTATATAACTGGTAGAGTTTTGTTACTTGTACATTCAGAGCTGATGCTATTAACCCAGGTAGGAGATAAAATTCTGATAGGGCTCATGTATCCACATTTTGATCAGTCAGAGGCATTGATGGAACGGTTGAAGTTGGAGGTTCCTGGGGGAAGGGGGCATCTTTGTTTCTTTGTCTGCAAAGAAATTGAACCATGCACACTGGAATAAAACCCTCCCTCTGCGCACTAATGATGGACCAACCAACCTCTCAGGACCAAAGCTCCCAAGTGTCTTACCAACACCTCAGCAACTCTGGCTGCTGAATGTCCCAGTTTGTAAAACCACAGCCCAAATAGGACCAGGAAGGGGAGGAGGAAGAGAATTAGATAATCTGAATTTCATGGGTTTTTGCAGTATTTGTTGTTGAGTTGAGGGCCTATAGAAAGAGCTAAATATCTGCTATTTGGAGACCAATTATCCACATAAATGATACCCAAGTCCCATTCAGTGTTTTCTGAACATCACTTCGGGATCAAGGTCTGACAGCAGAATACTTGAAGGCAAGGCTGTCCCGGAAGCCTGGGACTCCGACTCACCACTCCTTAGCTCTGCGCCTTTGAGTGTGCCAGTGCCCAGAAATTAGGAAAGGGATAGCAAAGGAAATCTGAAGCCATCAGTTGACTTTTTATATATATATATATATATATTTATTTGTTTGTTTGTTTATTTGGCTGCGTCAGGTCTTAGTTGCAGCACACAGGATCTTCGTTGCGGATGGGGCATCATTCATTGCTGTGCACGGGCTTCTCTCTAGTTGTGGTGCGTGGGCTCAGTAGTTGCAGCACACAGGCTTAATTGCCCCACGGCATATGGGCTCTTAGTTCCCCGACCAGGGATTGAACCCACATCCCCTGCATTGGAAGGTGGACTCTTAACAACTGGATCACCAGGGAAGTCCCTCAGTTGACTTCTTAAAAACATGTTAAGTTCCAGTTGCAAGGCCAGTTGCTGCTGTAACAAGTTACCACAAACTTAGTAGCTTAAAACAATGCAAATTTATTATCTTACAGTTGTAGGGATCAGAAGTCCAGAATGGGTCCTATGGGCAAAAATCAAGGTAGAGCTGCATTGCTTCTGGAGAGTGTGGGAGAAAATCCATTTCCTTGTCTTTTCCACCTTGTAGAAGCCTGTCTTCCTTGGTTTGTGGTTGCATCTCTCCAATGTCTGCTTCCATTGACAGATCTCTCCCCTCTTTGGCTCTCCTGTGTTGCTCTTTCACTTATAAGGACCCATGTGATTAGATTGGACCCACCTGAGTAATGCCAGGTACTCTCCCATCTCAAGATCCTTAACAAAATCACATTTGCAGCATCCCTTTTGTCATATAAGATAACAAACTCACAGGTTCCTGAGATGAGGATGTGGACGTCTTTGGCAGAAAGAGCATCATTCTGCCTATCGCAGAAGACAGTCAGAACTACCTGAGTCTGTGTGTGTCCTATGCTTCCTTTCTCATGGCCGTCATGATCTGCCCACTGTTGCCAAGCTACCTCAGGTTCCCCTTCCCCCACCTCTTTTTCCTCTTCCACATGCAAATTTTTTACTGAAGCTTCAGACTACCACCCACCTCCACAACTCCCTGCACTCACTTCCTTGCCAGGCACCGGTCCAGAGCCAAATCGATATGGGTGTGGTTCTCATCAGTGCTGCCCATCAAATATATATCTTCCCCCCTACCACCTTCCTGGCACGTGATGGAAGCACAGTTCATGTGTGGGCCCTTGGTGGGTGGGGAAGTTCATGTGATTAGTTCTGGCCAAAAATTTATAAGTGACTCTAGGCTGAGCATTTCATTGATACTATGAGACCTTCCAGCCCCTCTGTTTTCCCTGTGGTACCATGATCAACAATGTTCAAAATGGATGGACTTGCAGTCGACATGTAGAATAAGCAGGAAATAAACTTTGTTGTAGCCACTGATATTTTGGGGTTGCTTGTTACTGCAGCATGGACCCTAATTTATCCTGACTGATGCATCTAGCAAAGCTTAAAAGTATGCACAGCATGGGTTGCTCTTAACTGGTTCTCCCTGTTCACCTGTCTCTACTCACAGGCCACACAGGCTCCCCTGTTCCTCAGATTAAAATGCCCACTAACCTCACCTTCTGGCTGTTGAGTTTATTTTTTGAGGAGGTAGAGAATTTAGTTCCTGAAGCGTATATCATAGTATACCCTAAGACTTACCATTGATCTCTGGTGGACTCTGTTTGTCATCAATTAAAATGAAAAAAGACCTGCAGGTCTGGTGACTGGGAGTGTTGGAGGGGGAGTACAGGGCCGTGCTATTCTCTTTATTTCTTGTGCAGGTCAAGCACAGAGTAGAGAGAATTCGGGAATTTGATGGAAACCACAGTAGCAAGGGAAGCATGCAGACCGCCCCACCACCACCCCCCCGCCACCACCCAGGAAAAGAAAGAGGTTGAAAGGAAACTATGCCAGGCTGCCCAGGGCCCAGGGTGTCTGTTCTGAGGGCACTCACACCGGAGGCTCCTTGTTTTGCCCACGCTCAGCCCTGCTGGAACTATTGCCTTAGGCCAGTGATTGGGTTAAGGCGTAGCTCCCACCAGCCAAAGATGGAACTCCAACCTAGCACCAGGGGTGCAGCAGGGGAGGTGGGTGCCCGCCGATTAAAAATGGACCTTCAAATGCATGTTTCACAGAAACGTTATCGTAGCCTGGTTAAACACTGCCGGAGTTTCTCTATAACCACAGTTAGAGCATCTAAGTCTTCAGCTGGCTTATCAGTGACATGGGCTCTTATGGGTGAGCCTCAGAACCCATCACCCAACAGAGAGCATTGTTTCTATGGAAACATGCAATCTGTGACCCAAATACCCAGGTTAAAATGTTGCTGATTTATTTAACTCGATGTGTGAGTCAGTTGGGGATTGCCAATATTAGATAAAAATTGAAGTTCTTTTTTTAAACTTGTGGATTTTTTCCATCCTGCCTATCCATTCCAGTCAGCAGGCATAATGGAGGACCCTCTATTCTAAACTGCCTGTGTTTAGATGGAAACTTCTGTTATGGCAGGATCAGCCCAGAGGAAGATGGAAATCCTTTTCCAGCCATTGTTCATTTGCTTTTCCTTTTATTTCTTGTAAACCCTGCAGGGCGAGCCCTGCTGAGACTTACAGACAAAAAGCTTGAGCGAATGGGGATTGCCCAGGAGAACCTCCGGCAGCACATCTTACAACAGGTGCTCCAGCTGAAGGTGCGAGAAGAAGTCAGAAATCTACAGTTACTCACACAAGGTATTCTGCTGCTGCCTAGTGGGTGGATGGAAGGGGAGATGGGAGGAAAGAAACCCTTACCGTCGTGACAGAAGGGAGCCAGGGAAAAACTGGCTTGTTTTGTTTTGGTTTTTTGCAGAATTTTCTTTCATTAAAAAAAAAAGTATATAGATTTAAAGGCCACTTCCCTCCTAAAACTTCTCTTTTTCTTAGCTCACTAGGGGGAAGGATGTACAGATAAGTAACGGATAAGCAAACAGAATTATCTGAGCTAACTTCAAGGTCATCACATACAGCTATATAGGTTGTGCACTGCACAACCCCCAGAGTACCAGTTACATAGCTCAGTATACGATTGCACCACCTAGAGTTGTACAGTGTGCAGCCTGCACAACTGTACAGTGCAGCCCCAGCTATTTTAGTCTGACTACCAATTTTGAGGGGGCCTTGGAATTTGAGTGATTCCATAGTTCATACGGCCATGGTATAAGTGGAATTTTTTTGTTGCGTTTTGCTTTACTTCACTTTTCACTGAGAGAAAAACATTTTAGAAGTATGTGTCTGTCTGTGTGTGTGTGTGTGTGTGTATATATATATATATATATATATATATGTATGTATGTATATATAAATGCATACATATATATGTTTACACACACTCTCTAGAAATTTTGAGAACCCTATTTATCATCTTAAAAATAGAATCGTTTTTTAAATAGACTATAGGGAATTTAAAACTGCAGTATTACAACCATATAGTTCTAAACAAGAATCATTAATAATTTCAATATGTTGAAATCACTTAAAAGCCCTATAACTGGAAGTAACAGAATAAAGCTGGATCTTGAAGAAAACCTTAAGTTACACTGTAAGTTATATGTCTAGGTAAGATTTGGTTGCTGTCAACCTCCATTAACTATAACCCTTATTTGTTTTATTTTAATGCCCATTGTACACCATTTTAAATGAAAGGATGATAAAATATATATTTTTGAGAGCCTTGGGTATTTTTCAATCTGCAGACTATTGTTAATTGCATGCATACTGATATTGGAGAAATCTGGATCAGCCAAATTTCATGTTATTGCATCTAGATTAACCCATTAATAGTCTATTTGCCTGGAGGAAGTAATGTACTGCCTGAAAGATGACTGTTCTAGAAGGATAAATATAGACTTCGAGTGATATGAAAATATATTGTTTATTTGATATGCATTGTTTGCATTGGTCTCCAGAGACTTCCAATGGTAAATTCACAGATACAGGTACACTGAGTGACTTAAATGTGAATCTGACGTACTGATATACTTCTAAGTTCTTTTAAGAAGTAAACAGAGGTTCAAAGGTTTATCACAAGAATGTCCATTGCGGTGCTATTTATAAAACTGAAAAATTAGAAACAACCTAGATGTTCAGCAATATGGAGAGAATCAGATAATTCTATTTGAATTCAGAAGATACAATATAATATAGTCATTGGAATTATATCTTCAAGGGATATATGACAACATGGGAAAGTACTCAAGAAGTAATAGAAAGTAGGGGGGAAAGGCCATGTATAAAATGTTATTTATAATATGAGCCCAATTTTGTAAAAAGAACATATTTTTATATGCACACAGAAAAGGGGGATGCAAATGGTTTTGCCAGTATTTTGATAATGGTTCTCTTTGGGTGGTGAGATTGTGGGTGATTTTAACTGTTTCCTTTATATTTTTCTAAATTTTCCAAATCTTCTACTATAAATCCATATTACGGTTATAATCAGAAAATGCATTCACATTTTTTAAGCTTCAGTCACAAGCGTCGTTCTGCCCTGTTCTATTTAACGTCTGGGGTTTCTTCACCTCTTTTGTTTTCCTCCCTTGGTGATATATAGAATGAGACCTGAACTCATCCCGTGCACCTTGGACTTTTTTTTTTTCCCCTCTGCTACTGTCAGCCTGCAGTGTGTTTGCTTTGCAAAATCATTTTCTACAGCTTTCATTGCCCTAGATTCATAATATATAAGATTTTTCCTGAGATAGTACTCAACTCTATTAAGCTAAATATATGTTTGTGTTCTGGATAGATAATGCTAAGTTCAGCCTTTTCAATTCAGTTGTTGTCATTTTCTTTAGCTTTGAAAAGCTTTGCCTTTAGAATTCTTTCATTCCATTCCCTTTAGAAGAGATCACATTCTCTAGCTCTTGGATATTTTGTCTGCACTCATACTACCTTTTTTTATTGCTTGTCCTTTCCATGTTAATGTTCAAACTCATTTCATGTCAGACAGCTTTTGAAAATCTATTGCCTTATTGAAGTGATGGTTTCTTTTTAAAAAAAGTGAAACAAAAATTGACAAGTCGTTTTTGTGACTGATAGTAGAAGTTCTAAAGACAGCTGGAGTGGCCTTAAAATATTTTGGGTCTAGGTTTGCTATTATAAGAATTGTAACTCCATTCCACCCAAGTGAACTGAACTGAATGGCTTAACATACATATCATAAGGAAGTGTACCAGGGGGGTGATATGTGATTCGGTATTGAATATTTGATTCCTCATCTCGGAAGATATTAATCAGTGGAAATAATATGCTAAATAAGTACAAACAAGTGTCTTAGAATGTTACTTAGTTTTCAGAAATCCATGAACTTTCCCCTTAAAGAGTGTAACTCACCCCTCCAGTCTCTAGAGGTACATTTTCTTTCCCAGCTCACATGGGACGGTGACTCTGGTGTAATGCAATTAAATTTTATTTGTTTTTAAGAAATATTTTCCAAGTAACACATTTAAATGAGGGTTGTTGCCTTCAAAGTAGCCAGTTTTTGAGGAAAGGGACTTATTTCACAAATGACTGTATTTCTTACATGTTTCCTTCTTACTTTTGGAGGCAATTTCAAAGCTTTAACTGAATCGCAAAAGTTTAGGAAGAACCTAAGTGTCCATCGTTAGGAGACCAGCTAAATGAGTTATGGTACATCCAGGCACTGGAGTATATTTGGAAGTTATAAACGCAAAAATGAAGAATAATAATATGGAAGGCTCTCTGAGATGCCAGGTGAAGTGGAAAAAACAAGGTGCAGAGCAAGGTAGAGAGTATACTGCATTTGCGAATGAGAGAGGGAGAAATAGTAATGTATATCTGCATGTGCTTTGTTTACATAAGAAAATGCTGATGCACAAGAAGCTAATACAAACTCTACCTATGGGACAGGGAAGAAGATGGATAGAGGACATATGCTTTTTAAGTCACTTTGTGTCTTGAAATATGTGTGTGTTAACTATTTAAAAGAGTAAAATGTTTTAAAAGAAATAAGGAGAAAGAATGAATTTTAGCATCAGACAGGCCTGAATTTTAAATCTCGGCCCCAACACTTACTGCTGTGTTATTTCAGGGAAGTTACTTAATCTGCGTGTGTTCCAGTTTCCTGATCTCTGAAAAGTGAGATCAGCAAATCGACTCACCTCATGGGGATGCTGTAAGAGTTAAACGAGCTCAAATATATACATCACTCAATGCAGTGTGACAGTAAGTACAGAACATAGTTAGTTATCAGTAATAGAAGCCACAAAATTAAATCAACCTCATTAATTTATATGAAAGCTTTATTTTTATAATATCGTTTATTGAGCAATAATTCACAGAATATACAGTCTCCTCAAAGTGTAAATTCAGTGATTTTTAGTATCGTCACAGAGTTGTGCAACCGTCACCACAATTAATTTTAAAACATTTTCATCACCCCCAAAAAGAAACCTGGTACCCATTAACAGTCATTCCCCATTTCCTCCCAAGGCCCCCCCAACTACCAGCCCTTAGAAACCACTAATCTACTTTCTGTCTATTCGCCTGTTCTAGACATTTCCTATGAATGGAATCATTCGATATGTGGTATTTTGCAATTGGCTACTTTCACTTAGAATAATGGTTCTAAGGTTTACTCATGTTGTAAGCATGTGTCAGTATTTCATTCCTTTTTATTGCCAAATTGTATTTCATCGTATGAATGTACCACATTTTATTTGCATTTTATATGCAGTATACTCTCTACCTATACATTCATCAGTTGGACATTTGTATTGTTTCTGAATCTTGGTTATTATTCATAATGCTATTTTGAACGTACATTTTTGTGTGGACCTGTTTTCATTTCTCTTGGTTATATACCTGGGCGTGGAATTACTGAGTCATATGGTAACTCCCAGTATAAGTTACAGGAGCTGCCAGACAGTTTTCCACAGCAGCTGTACCATTTTATATTCCCACAAGCAGTGTATGAGGGTCTCAGTTTCTCCACATCCTTGCCAACACTTGTTATTGTCTGTCTTTTTTATTATAACCATTCTAATATGTGTAAAGTGGTATGTCGCTGTGATTTTTTTTTTTAAGGAAATAGCATTTTTATTTTTTTATTTATTTTATTTATTTATTTTTGGCTGTGTTGGGTCTTCGTTTCTGTGCGAGGGCTTTCTCTAGCTGTGGCAAGCGGGGGCCACTCCTCATCATGATGCACGGGCCTCTCACTATCGCAGCCTCTCCCGTTGCGGAGCACAGGCTCCAGACGCGCAGGCTCAGTAGTTGTGGCTCACGGGCCTAGTTGCTCCGCGGCATGTGGGATCCTCCCAGACCAGGGCTCGAACCCGTGTCCCCTGCATTAGCAGGCAGACTCTCAACCACTGTGCCACCAGGGAAGCCCTGTCCCTGTGATTTTGATTTTCATTTCCCTGATGGCTAATGATGTTTAACGCCTTTTCAAGTGCTTATTGACCATTGTGTATCTTCTGTGGGTAAACATCTATTCCGATCCTTTACTCATTTTTTAATTGGGTTATTTGTTTTTTCCAATCTTTATCTTGGACCCACCATGTTTCTCCATGCTTGATTACCCACTTTATTTACAAGATCTAAAGCTAAATATCGGGCTGCCATTTCCAAAGAGGAACCCCATCCTCAAAGAATGAAGTCTTATTTATCCCCACCAGAGGCGTTCAGAAGAACCTACCACAAACTTGGAAATCAACTCCAAGATGAAACAAATGAACTCTGAAGATCTCCTCTCAAGGAAACAACATTCTTTTGGTTGTAGAAATTATACACACATCAAATCAGTTACCTCAGTTTGTAATCAGACCTCCAAATTAGATACACCCATCGGAAAGCTCATTCTACTGCGTTTCTAGAAGAAATAAGCTAATAGATAATTAAGGCTAATTTTCCAACTTTTAATTGATGTTTTAAAACTTATCTTAAGCTTTTCATTCTACACCAGTCATTGTCACTCAGTTACCAGGAGCCCAATGACAGCAATACGGCCAAGATAGTCACAAATGGACTAGGAGAGCTCTAGCCAGCCACTGTGGATTTTCTGAACACAGGGAAGGTGAAGTCTCTGCCCTCCTTTTTCTTGCTCTCCTCCTTCTGGATACCGACCAAAGACAAAAACTATAAGGTGTTTAAAAAAATGTATATGGTGGATTCATAATAAATACATCAGTTTATAGGCACTATCAATGAATCATGACAAAAATTCCTGAAACAGCTCATTACCTAAAGCCAGAACTGTCCTTCAGCTAAAATGCCGGCCTCTGATTTCCCTGCCTTTATTCACAGTGGCCCTGTAACTACCTGACATTTGCAAGCAACATAATCAGTGTTTGGCCCTGCTTTACTGTCGTTCCCTCTGGTGCCTTTGAGGTAGTTCTTCCTTCATTCAGCCTTTTGGTCTTCTGTGTCCTGTCTGTGGAGTGGCCAGGATGTCCATCTGGTGGCCTTACTTGCTTGCACATTCCTGCAGGAAACTCAGCCGTGTCAGGGTACCTCCAGCTGTCTTTTGGGAAATGCAGTACAGAGCTGGAAACGTCATTATTATGGTTTCCTTCTGCTTAGTTCATGAGCGACAGGGGAAAAAGTTGCCTTATGTAACACGCAGAAGTGGTGCAAGTTATTTTGGCGTCTGTCAAATTAATCCATAATCAAGCATATGTGGGGCATCCTTACCTCTTTAATACTGGATATTTCTAGGAAGAAAAACACCCAGGGATACTGAAAGCTATTTCTCATATAGCTAATGAGTATAAAATGTTTACTGTATGCAAAGCAATGCACTAATTGTCACATCAACTCCTGACATTTACCCTACCATAATCAGTACTGTTGTTAGCCTCAATTTACATATGGGGGAACTGAGGATGGAGAATTTAATTAACAGACCCAATATCAGACAACTAGTAAAAACGCGTAGTACAGGTCTGTCTGACTTCACAACAAACTTTTATCCATTAAACTTCATCACCTCTGATCTGTCAAATGAGTAATTCCTATTTCATAGCAATAATGTGATGATTACACGAGATTTTATGTGGAAACTATATAGCATAGTTCATGGCATACTCTGTGAAAGTGGGTTGGCCGACTTATTCTATAAAAAACTAGATAGTAAGTATTTTGGTCTTTGTAGGCCATAGAGTGTCTGTTGTAACCACCCCATCATGGGAGAACAACCACAGACAATCTTAAATGAATTGGCATAGTAGTGTACCAATAAACTTTTATTTACAAACACAATTTCTAGTCCATAGTTTGACCCTGCTTCACAGGGTCAAAAATGTAAACTTTTCTCATCATCATCAAGATTATTGTTTTATTCTTAGTATCTTCCCTTTTGAGCTGTATACTCTTCCCTCAACCCCAGGGACACTATAGTATGGAACCACTCCTGGGGTGTCGTTTTCGGTATCTTTCTTGGCTACAAATGCATGGATAGTGTAAAAATGTAATAGTAACTCTGAGGGTTGGGTAAATGTAAGCAGTAGAAAACAATGTTCCAACTGGAGGATAAGGCAAACGAAGATAGTAAATGCTGCCATCTTCAAAGGCCTTTTTAAATTAGTGCCTACAAAATGAAAAAAAGAAGAGTATGATTGTTTACCAAGGCCAGTTATAGCTCATTAAACATTAGTGTTTCCCGAAGGGCTTTTTCCACATTGTACAAATATATGTGTCAAATTTTAGTTGAGAATTACATGACCAGATGGACTTTCCCAAAGCTCCACGACACAAATTAGGAACACTATTTTCTAATCCAAGAAGGCTTTTCAGAACCATGTGTACAGATTGAGTATTTTAGTCCAGTCACCCTCACAATGATACTTTAGCAACTGAAGTAGGCCATCTGAATTGAAATAGGCCATCTGGTCCACCACCTTGCTTAAAGAAGGAAGTCTTTGTAGAACACAGCAATAGACTCTTTGAGAAAGTTTCCAATCTCACTTTACAGTTTTGGGCACCAAGACCCAAAGAAGGTTAGAGGATAGTCTGTGGTTACACAGCTAGTCAGTGGCATAACTGAAGCTAGATCCCAGTCTCTTAATTCCCAGGCTGATATTCTTTTTTCTCATTGTTTTTATTAAGGTATAATTTACATACAGTAAAATTCACTATTTTTAGTGTACAGTTCTGCAAGTTTTAACAAATGCATACAGTTGTATAACCACCACCACGGTCAAGATATAACAGTTCCATAACTCCAAAAAATACTCTCCCTGGTACCCCTTTGTTGTCAACCCCTCTCATTACCTCCAGCCTCTGGAAGCCACCGATATGTTTTCTGTTCCTTTAGTTTTGCCTTTTCCAGAATGTCATATAAAGGGAATCATGAAATCTGGCTGCTTTCACTTGCTATGATGCATTGAGACTTACCGAAGCTGAGGGTGTGTGTCACTTGTTCATTCATGCTCACTGTTTAGTATTGAATTGGTTTGATATACCACAGTTTATCCGTTCCCCAGTTGAAGGACATCTGGGTTGTTTCCAATTTTGGCAACTACTGATAACACTACTAGAAGCATTCACATACAGGTTTTGTATAAACATCAGTTTTCATTCATTAGCTAAGTACCTAGAAGTGGGATTGCTGGGATGAATCATAAGTATACATTAAACTTCATAAGAAACTGCCAGGCCAGTATTCTTAGGATAATAAAAATAGAATAACAGCATTAGAGACTGGCTTTAATACATATAAAAATACTGGAGATTTTCTGAAAATCACTGCGTCTTTGCAGATGTCCTACCTAGCACTTCTTAGAGCCACCATTATTTTAAGAGGGCCCTGCTTTCCTGGGAGTTTCTAATAAATTGTCTCAAGGTAAGTTTAGGTCAAGTGTGTTTACAGTTCACTCATTAATTCAATTAAAAAATTCTAGCATCAATGTACAGGCAGTAGGATATGGTTTTCCCCAGTCGTCATTGAGAAACGCTTCCTTTGTCTCTTTTCTGAGGAAGAAAATCTAATAATATTTGCAGCTCCCGGGAGAGAAAACATGAGCCGGTCAGATTCCCTCTTATGCGTTCATGAGGTATGTCTGATGGCCCTTTCTAGTATCTCTCAAATTACACTATTTAATTTCCAGGCTCCTCCACATCTTTTATTCAGCTGTGCCACTGGTGTTACAAATCTGATGCTCACATATCAGTTCTCTTCATACTCGGCTTTGCTGCTTCATCATTGGATAGCCTTAAGCTTTTCCTCCTTGGTGTTCATCTCTTCCATGAGCGTGATAATGATTCTCTTGGTTCTCCCCTTCTGTTTCTAGTGGCTCCTCCTTGGGCAGGTGGCTTGCCGCCTTCCTCTACCACTCCCCAAATGTTGATGCCCCCTGGAGATGGGTCCTCTCAGCTCTTCTCATTTTGCATGCTCTCTGAAGAGTCTCACCCACGCCCATCGCTTTAACCATCCCCTACTTCAAAGTTACTTTCAAATACATCTTAGACCTCTATGAAGCTTAAAAGATGTGAACCTCTGAATATTCCACTGACATCTCAAATTTAAAATATCCGAAGTCAACCCGATCATCTTTCTCACCATCTCCCCAGCCAATTCTTCTCCCTGTGTTACTTCTCAGGGTTATTAATGCCTTCCTCACACCATCACCTAAATGAAGAAGGCTTAGCGTCACTCCTTTCCCCACCTACTCATGTGTAATCAGTGACCAAACCCTCTGAATTCTGCTTGTAAAATGGCTTTCCAGTCATTCCCTATCTCATCCCCATCCTTGCCACTGTGTTAAATCATCCCTTGTTGGCTCCTTCCCAGACCATTAGAATAACCTACTAGTTATTATTTGATCTCTAGTCTCTGCTCTGCCCCATTCACTCTCCTTTAATTAACTTCCCACTTCTATTGCCAGAGTTAATTTAAATATATTTCTGACAACGTTATTTCCCTCCTAAAAGCATTTGATGGCTCCCAGTTGCCTACGGAATAAAATCCAAACGCTTTAGCATTCCATAGAAATCCATTCTAAGGCATTTCATAGATGCATTAACTTTGGGCGAGTTACTTGTCGGAGATTAAGATTCCTTAGTTGTAAAAATGGGGATAGGATCTATTTCACAGAGCTGTTGTGAGTATGGTATAATAAAACTCTTGAAAGGACCAAGCCGTGGTGAGTATGACCTCCTCTGAGAAGCCTTACCTTATCTCTCAGGCAGAATCAATCATTCCCTCTTCTTCATCCCTAAGCACTTTGTTCACACTAATAGTCTATTCATTACACAGTGCCTGTTGAGTATCTATTTGTTCTTCCATCCAGTGAGTAACAGGCTCTGTGGTAGGTACTAGGGATAAAAAGGAACACCCAATCTAGCAGTAGGAATAGGATATCAATGCCGTGGTAGAGATGCGTAGATGTAGAGTCGTGGCACAGAACTGGAACTTAACCTCATCTGGGAATGCGGGGAGACTGGGAAGGAAAACTTGCTGAAGGTATAGCTCATGAACTAGATCTCGAGGGATAAAAGTTTTGACAGATGGACATGAGCTGGCATGAGGCAGGAGGAGAAGCTTGTCCAAGAGCAGGGGGGCATGCAGTTTCTTTGTCTCCCCTGCAGATCATGGGCAACCACAGTTGTCTTCTGATTTTGCTGTGCTCTCCTACCTCCTAGTACAGTGTCCCACAGAGAGTGGATCCTCTGTTTAAATGTATTTTGCTGATTTAAATGTAATTGTTGCCCTTTTCTCTTATTTACCAGCTCTATTTCATTTTCAACGTCATCTTCTCAAAACAGTGCATGCAGTATAATTTTTAAATGGATTTGTAATAAACGAGAGGGGCTACAAAGCCATTTTGCATTATCCATGAGCAAAATTGCCAAAACTATCTTTTATTCCTTTGTGATCTTTTTGTATTGACTAGTAAAAACAATGGCAGTGGCTCTTAAATGTGTAAACCTTTGGCAAGGGCTCTTAAATATATAAGCCACCCCACCTACCTTGAGTTGTTTGGCCTAATATTTTGAAGTCTTCAGTGTTCTCCTGAGTGACACTGTCAAGTGACTGTAGAATGAACCTTTTCTCCTAAAACCCAGTTAAATTGCCCAGGGGCTCATGTTGGGTGAGGACGTTGGATTCATAATTTTATAGGATTGTGTGCAAATTATTCTTCTGTCACTGGGGTCTTTCATTGACACTTTTTCACTCAGCGTTATTTGATTATGACCTTTCCCAGTTGCCTCCAAGACAGCATTTCTTCAACCTGCTACCTTCTTGGGCTTTACCCGCAATACATTTCCAAGTCTTCACACCCTGTTACACAAATTTTGCGGCTAGGAATATTTCTAATTTTGTCAGGTCTTTGAGCCTTCAGAAAAATTCTCCTTGGTATGAGCTTTATATTTAAAGACTTAGGTCTTTAAATATAAAGCTCGTAAACACAGACTTCTTTGGGGGAGTATTAAGCTCACACATCAGTTCATTAGTAGGAGTTAGCATTGTGACAGGTACACCGTAGCTAACATCCATTCCTATTTCATTTTCATTCTGGAGTCCACTGTGGCCAGTTCATTCAAGAAGGTGTTTTGTTTGAAATGAGGCTTGAAGTGGACCCTTGCCTTTAATCTGTTGCAGTCTTCATGGCTGAGAAATAATCTGCTTATTCCGAGTACCGCGATGGTCCCTCTAACTAGCGTATGGTAGAAGTGTTCACACATCTTTCTAATTTGGACATGCTCTATCAGGAATTATCCTTGTCATTACTTCTTCACAACTCAATGTTTTATGGCATCTTTTGCATGGTGAAGAGTTCCCATAAGGGAACCACAAAGACTCCAAATGCTTCATGTCTGCCTCTGCAGAAATCACCAACCTTGAAATTCTTTACCATTGATGCCTTTTCATTAAATGTACTAAATGAAATTAAAAATATATTTGAGGGAATTCCCTGGCGGTCCAGTGGTTAGGACTCCACAATTTCACTGCCGAGGGCCTAGGTTCAATCCCTGGTTGAGGAACTAAGATCCCACAAGCCATGTGGCACAGCCAAAAAATATGTATATATTTGATGTTTCTTGTTTGGACAATTTAAGATGGCCATAAAATTGCATTGTTATGTCACCTTGTGGTTTGACTGTGGATTTGGAGAATCTTCAATGACTGATATTGCACTGAAGAAAGATATGGGTTTTCCACAACTGACATTGGTTCATTTCTGTGGGGTATGTTTAGACTCTGAAATCTTGGCTCTATGGTATTCAAATCTCCTATGGGCCTTTAGAAATGCTGTTGTAGTAAGACAATGGCATGTGGACCTGATGAGAGAAAATCAAAGCCATTTTCAAGGATGCAGTGAGCTGTTTTGGCTTTTCTAAGAAGAAATAGAGAAATGTGCCATCTATGTGCTTTAGAATTTCTGTCCTTAAGATTGTACATGATCTACTTTCTATGTGGCTTTTTTCTTTGGGGCCACTAATTCTCGGTGCCTGGAGTAAAGTTCTACATAGTGTAGATGTTCAAGGTTCTCCTTGCATCCAAGTTTCTACATGCCAATTCTAGAAGGCACCGCATACATACACTGTACTATGAATGGCCCAGCCAAGAATTAAAATCTTCAGTTCATCTCTGAAATAACCCCTCCATTCTTCATATCCCTTTTTTGTTTCTTTATCCCTTTATAGTAGCAATAATCATTCAGTAATTCATCTAAAAAATGTTTATTGAGATTTTACCAGGTACTCAGCAGTATATGCTATGTGTTAGGGATACAGGGATGAATGTGACATTCCTTGACTTTGAAGTCAAGTGAAAGAGACATGAGGAGTAACAGAGGTAAATGTAGAATTCTAGAATCATGTAGGAAGGTCACCTGATTTAGGAGGAATTTTTTTTAAGGAACCTCCATACTGTTCTCCATAGTGGCTGTATCAATTTACATTCCCACCAACAGTGCAAGAGGGTTCCCTTTTCTCCACACCCTCTCCAGCATTTATTGTTTGTAGATTTTTTGATGATGGCCATTCTGACGGTGTGAGGTGGTATATCATTATAGTTTTGATTTGCTTTTCTCTAATGATTAGTGATGTTGAGCATCCTTTCATGTATAGCTGATTCACTTTGTTATGCAGCAGAAACTAACGCAACATTGTAAAGCAACTATACTCCAATAAAGATGTTAAAACAAAAAAAAAAGGAATGTATCAGGAAAGTTTCCAAGGGTAAGTGACCTCTGAACTAAGCTAGGTGCTATAGTTAGCAGGGTGTGTTTATTTTCTCTTTAATCATAGAGCAAATATAAAATTGCCAAGATGATAAAAGCTTTGGATAGGTATACCATGCCATTAAAGTATATTTACTAACAAATCATAGATTTACTACTGACTGCCTGCCATGTGTCCATCTTTACTGGATGTTTGTGAAATTCAGGAAGCAAGACAGCCCTGGTTCTCACATACATGGATTTTGTGTTTTAATGGGAAAGGCACTCATCAAAGAAAGAATCATAGTAACATGATGAGTGATGTGAAAGGGGATGTTAATTACACTTTGGGGCGTGAGTAAGCAGAGGGAATTCCCTGACTCTGAGGGATCAGGAAAACCTCCCTCAGGAAGCTGAGATCTAAAAGAGGAAGACGCATTAACTAGGGCAAGTGGGGCTTGGGAAGATGTCCCGGTGGGAGGGAACAGCCTGTTCGCAGGTCAAGGTTGAAAAGGAAGCTTGGTGCGTTCCAGGTGAAGATGGCTGGTATGATTAGAGGGTGGGGAGTGAGTAAGAAGGGAAGAAGCCAGCAGGAAGTGAGGCTGGAAAGGGACCCAGTGGTGATATGAATGCCTTGTTTGTTTGCTCTCCTTAAGGGATTTAGAGACAGTGGGGAGACACTGAAGAGTTTGGGACCAGACACTATCCTGATCAGATTTTTGTATCAAAAGAAGAGAAGATGCACTGGAGAAGGAAAAACAGGGGGCCAGATCTCCAGTCAGGAAGTTGCTGCATTAATCTGTGCAGAAGGTGATGACAGCCTGAGCGAGGGTGGTGGCAGTTGGGGATGGAGAGAAGTCAACTCAAGAGCCCAGGCAACCTAGGATGGTAGATCGAGACCCAGTGAATGAGAGGGTTGTAAAGTAGCATCCTTCCCTCCTCTGCACCACAGTCTGCCCTCTCAAATCCATGACCCACCCCCGCAGCAGAATTTTCGGGGCATGCTTCTTCAAAATGTAGATTTCTGGACCTTACCTTGGAACTGTCAAGTTAGGCTCTCGAGCCAGGCGTCAGTATTTTAAACAGCTTCATCCCCAGATGACTCTTACGCTTATGAAAGCTTGAGGGCCATGGCCCAGCACTGTGTAGATTCAGCACACCCAGTGCACCAGGTACTCAGCCCTCTTGTAGCATCAGAGTAAAACTCCCTTTGGGCTTAATGAGTTTGCTTGTTGTAACCATGTGAACTCAGAGGGAGGCTTCGGCCCTTGGAGTGCATGAGGGTTTCTCATCTTAAAGTCCAAAATGGAATGGAGCCCATCTGACACTCTCACCTAACCTTGCAGGTGAGGTCCTCAAGATCTAAGAAAGTGGCCCTTTATCTGCAGTTCTCAGGAGACAACACCACTGAAATCCCTCATCTACAGTTCCCCAGGTGAAATGAAACAAGTTCTCCTGGTCAGTCAATCCCACAGGGCGACAAAGAAGGTACTTTACACAGAGCCTCCACTATTTCCTGCACGTAGCAGGTATCAGGGCAAAGCTGTCGTGGCAGGACCTCCAGTAAAGCTAGAAGAGGGGAGGAGAGACAGGAAAGTACTTGCTTCAGCTCCACCAAGAACAGTTTAGGCATTCATATTGGAAATCATGGAGGTTTCATCGTTGGCAGCCATTTTCAAAATCATTAATACCTAATATTAGTGTTAGATACTGTTTTTATTTCTGTACAGAGGCACAGGTTACCAATTTATCACAATATTATCTCTAATGGAGCTAATATTGATTGTGCACCTATTTGCACATTTGGCATTTTAAATTCCATATTTAGTCCATACAATAATTTTGCAAGGTAAAGATCATGAACCCCATTCTACAGATAAAGAAACTGAGGCCCAGAGAGCTGCAGTGCCACACAGTTAAAAAGTGGGTGCACAGGGTTCTTCAGAGAAACATAACCAATAGGAGATAGATATATAATATTGTATAGGAGGTACATATATAAGCAGGGACAGAGAGGGAGGGGGAGAGAGAGATGGATTGACTGCCTGATTGATTGACTGACTGATTGATTATAAGGAATTGGCTCACATGATTATGGGGGCTAAGAAGTCCCAAGATTTGCAGCCAACAAGCTGGAGACCCAGGAGGGCCAATGGTATAGTTCCAATCCAAAAACTGGCAGGCTGAAAACCCAAGAACAAGTGTTTCAGTTCAAGTCCAAAAGCAGGGAAAAAACCCAATGTCCCAGCTCAAGGCAGTCAGGCAGGAGAGGTTCCATTTTACTTGAGGGAGGATCAGCCTTTTTGTTCTGTGCAAGCCTTTGACTGATTGGTTGAGGCCCACCCACACTGGAGAGAGCAATCTGCTTTATTCGTCTACCTATTCAAATGTTAATCTCATCCAAAAAGCACACTCAGAATAACATTTGACAAATATCTGAGCACCCCATGGCTCAGTCAAGTTGACACATAAAATTAATCACCACAGTGGGTAAGATAACTAGTTGTCTTCAAAACCAATGCCCCTCCTTTCCAGCCTACCTGCCTGCTGTGAAGTATCTCTTCTTTCAAAGATGCAATTTTTTCTTGTATAAAAAACTCTTGATGCCAATGCATTTTTAAATGTTAACACTTGAGACTGTTCAAATAAAAGATTTCTCTTAATAGCTTGCTTCTGACACATAGTTATCACTGCCCATCCCCCATTTTCCATTAGTTGGGGCTGCTAGGAATGGGAGGTGCGTGGTTTTGCTGGGCCGCCTCCTGCGTACCTGCAATTTGGGGGCACTAAGAAATCAGATTTGTTTATCTCCCAACTTGACATCATAATGAAGCAGAGATGCCAGCCCAGCATTTCCTGATGCCCCCAAATATCCTGAGTAATCTTAATCTTGTTAGATCAATGACGTGAAATTTCGCTAGTTGCCATTTTAATTGATTTAATTGAAATTGATTTGGCATAAATGAGCGCACAGAAAATTATTAACAGTGACCTCCAAGGTTTCAAGTGTCTGCTATGTAAGACGTGATGGGGCTTTGATTTACACATCTGAAGGCTCACTCTTTCCAAGCTACGCCAGAGAAGTGAAACGGATGTTTAGCACTAAAAACCATTAAACATTGATGAGGGTAGTAAACGGAGGGTCTGAAAACATATGAGAAGCATTTGACTATACTTTTCAGTTCATCCCTTTCCTATCACGTTGGTTGGTTGTCATGAATCATGTTTACTATAAACTACATATGTGGATATTTATTCTTCTAAGTATTGGGAAATTTGATTTTTGTTATTTGAGTCCCTAAAATTCAGACCACACCATGGAAGGGAGGAAGAGATGAAATAATAGTAGAATAAATTTCATTGACTTAAAATTATTTTGTATTTTTTTTTTGAAATTAATTGATCCTCTCCTGAGGCTTGGATATTTGTTTTGTTACACAAAGAGTTTTACTATAATAATTTTGATCTAGCAGGATTTGCATATATTTAGGCATAAATAAATGGCCTGTAATTTTCTTTCTAGTTCTGAAATTTTAGATATGCATTAGCTTTTCTGCTTCCTCTCTCCCTTTCCCTCTTTTTTTCTCCCCAACTTCTCCCCACTACCCACTTACTTTTTCACTGGAGACTCCTCTCTGCCCACAGAAGCACTGTTAGAAATTTATTAATTGAAGACCAGTTTCTGCTTCTTTGTCAGGGACAATCATTTTTAGAGATGATTTTCTGGTTTAATTAAATGAACATGTCACTCAGTCAAATGAATTCATTTATATTTATTTATCTCGTTCTTCAGGCTGGAATTTCTTAGCAGGGTCTTGGGCCCATCACATTTGTTCACAGAATGAACTGAAAAATGTCTCTTACATCTGTTTAAAAGGCTCACGAATAATTACTCCTCCCCGTAGAATCTGTATAAACAAAGCCAGGACTAGCAAATGTGCAAATAGTTGTTTTCTCGTGTCGAGGTCATCGAGGGATCCATATTTGAGTATGTCTGTGCACACACATGTGTCTGTGTGTGCTAGGGCAGGAAAGTGAGGAATACCCATCACCACAGTCCCTTCAGACCTTAAGAAAGTGCCAGAGGTAATGTTTTAACCACCTGTGTGTCTTTACTTGCCTTTTCAAAATGCTAATGGATGGTGCAAGGTGTAAATGCTACCCAATCTTTCCCATCAGATTTTTGGACAGATTACCTACTGAGTATAGACTGTGTCTAACATTATAATAGGTGCTTTAGGGTATGAAAATGGAATGAACATACTTATTCATTCACTCATTCAACAACTTTTGTTGAGTACCTACTATGTGCTGACACATAGTATTAGGTACTATTAGGCTAGGTATTAGGACTCAGTGATAAACAGTGCAATCCTTGGAACTGGACAAGTGGGGCAGCTGCAAAAGACTCACCAGAGTCTTTTTGGCATGAGCGAATCATGTTCCCTTTCCAGAAGGCTGACGCACTGGTTCTTAGGAGTTCTAATCCGCTTTTCTAGAACACCTGAAAGGGGTAAATGCCACCTTGAATTCTTCCAGGAAGAAACATGTGCAGTTAAAGCAGTTCTCCACCTCACTGAGAGGACAGAAAAGGACGGTGATGCCCACCTGACCTCCGTAGACTTTTATTTAGACTTTCTGGTGATCTCACAACCACAGATATGAACTCCTTAATCACCCGTCCTTTGTGGCAAAATGCTCTGTGCTAAAAAACCGTGTCCCTCATGACACACGTTGCCATTTTCACTTCTGTAGTACAAACAGGCTTTGACTCCACCTGGGGTTTTTGGGGTTTTGCTTTTTATCTTAAATGGTCTGGAGACAAAACTGGGTTTAAAGGGCTTGAACGTTGAGTTTCCAGCAGCTTAACGAGTTACTCCATAGTGGAATGGTCACAATTTTAATCTTTAAGTCATCCTTTTGTTTTCTTCTCTGCAGCGTAATAAGAGCTGAAATTATGATGATTTGGCAGTTTTTATACTGTGAGAGACAGTTGCACTGTGACCCAACTGGTCCCTTGAGTTAACCCAGCACTGGGGTTAAGAATTGCCAGTACTTGAGTTTCCTCATCCTTAAAATAGTTCCTGGTAGATACAAAGTGCCGTGACAGTAAAGATAATTGAAATAATTATTACTTAGACTCTGGGGAGCCTGTCCTATTCAAGCCCTGGGCTTAGAAAGAAAAGACTGGGAAAGAGTTGACTTCTTTGTCCCTTGACACAGGTGTAGGAAGTGTTGACTGTGGTGGAAATCCCACTGCCCAGGTGGAGAGGAAAAGGTGATTGGGTGTCTCCAAAGGTAGGAGAGTGGCTTCAGCTTAGGAACTCCTTCCCAGACCTTATAAGGGCAGCTCATAAAGTATTCGATTGGATATTCATTCACTGAGCATATTAGTATATGCTAGGTACTGTACTAGGCCCAAGATAGTGTCTGCCTTCAAGGATCCTTCAGCCCAATGAATATTCCAAAATATATCATTCATTATGTTTCTTATGTATCAGCTCTGTTCTAAGCACTCCATTTACACTGTCATTGTATCCTTCCAACAACTGTATGAGACGGGAGCTATTATTATCCCTGTTCAGCAGATAAAATAACTGAGGCACAGAGAATTGAAGAGACTTAAACCAGGTCACACAGTTTAAGAAGTGACAGAGCAAGGGTTTGAACCCAGGCTCTCTCCAAAGCCCTGCTCATAGACACCGTGCTAAGTGTGTAGCTATAACTGTGGCTACCCTGTGAATATATTTCGTCATTCGTTTGTGCCAAGTTCCATGCCAGGTACTAGAGTTACAGTTGGGAACAGCGTAGAAATGGTCCCTGCCCTAGGTGATTTTTAGAACCTGGGGGGGAAGTAAATGTGAGGAAAGAAAGAAGCCTGCATATAAATATAGTCTCATCTCATTTAATGCCACCCCCTAAGGCACTGATTCATTATAACTACTTCTTTCTTAAATGTTTCCTTTAAAAAGATTGTTTAGACCTATAACTATCCATATAGTATTACTAACCTATATTTTATCCCTTCTCTGAGCACTTCCCCACTCTGTCATCCAGTGGGCTTCTACAGAACACTTTAGTGTACACGCAGCCCGTGAACATGGGACTACTACTCTGGAATATTTTCAACCAATCAGCAATCTTTCTTCATATTCTAAGGTAATTGTGCTCCCTTGGTTATAGTTATTCTGCTTTGGCCTCTCTTCTTGCCATTTATTTTATTATCTGGTGACCAGTTTTGACTATAATGGCAGAAAGAAAAGGCATGCAAGGGAGAGTGTTGGAACTGAAGCAAAAAAAACAACAGAAACCCAAAAAAGTACATCATCACAGGTGTAAAACTTCAAGTTCTATAGAGACTCACATTTGTTTTCAAGGTTTCAGGTTTGCTTTCTGTAGGGACTCAAATTTGCTTTCAAAGAAGCAAAGGATAAAGATTAGCAGGAAATTAGGAATTATCTGGACCTAATGAAAGCCAGTAGGAATATCACAAAGTTGGCCGCTGGTTGTTGGAAACAGTCTACGGCAAAAGTTACATGAGACTTCGTTAGATTTGGAAGAGTGGCCGCCATTGCCCAGTGCCAGAGGGGCATCTCCAAAGGAGCTGTACTGCACTGCCCCCTGCAGCATTGTTCAGTTAGCACATCCCTCTCTGGGGTCCTAGCCACCAGAAATGAGGGGTGTGTGTGTGTACTGTAAAGTTGTGTCAAGGGTAATGAAGGAAAAATTGAAAATGCAAGGAGAGGCTCTAAGTTAGACTGGGGCGTAACAGTGACATTTAAGTGGTGACAAGATGGAGAAATTAGGGTTGGTAGGTAAAGAGTAGGGGAAGAACAAGGAGGCTGATGGAAAAGCGTGTGCTAAACTCTGGAGCACAAAAGACGTTAACATTACTTGGGAACTGAACACAGACCACAGGTTGGACCTCAAGGGAAAGTCACGTGGCCTGGACACAGCAAGGGCCAGATCTTGCAGGGCCTCAGAGCCACAGTCAGGATTTGGAATAGAGTCTCAATAAGTGTAATGAGAAGCCATTAAAGGATTTTAAGCAGAGAAGTGATGAGGTCTCATTTACATTTTTGAAAGATCATGCAGGCAGCTGTGTGGAAAATGGATTGGACGAGGGCAGGGATGGAACCGGGAAGGTCAGTGACTTTTGCGCGGGCCTCTCACTGTCGCGGCCTCTCTTGTTGCGGAGCACAGTCTCCAGACGCGCAGGCTCAGGTGATGGTTACAACTAGGGTGGTGGCCACTGAACAGGGACAACAGGGTGACTCTTTTTGCGGGTGGGACCAACAGGCCTTGGTGATGGATTGGGTGTGGCCAAGGGGAAATCCAGGGTGAGTCCAGGCTGCTGGCCTGAGCTGCTGCACAGGTGGAGGAGCCTGCAAGGGGCACTGTGAGGCAGAGGCTGGGCTGGGAAGTGAAGAGGTCAGTTTGGAACACGTTAAGTTTGAGGTGCCTTTGAAACCTGGAAGAAAGCGGTCCGGTGTCTGAGTATGGAGCTCCAGTGAAGGCTCGGCACAGAACATGCAGGTTTAGGAATCATGAGAGTGTGTGTATCAAATGTGCTGAAGGGGTGGCGCACTCACCTGACCAGGAAGCAGTCCTGACCTTTACTTACAGTAGGTCTTGTCTTATGTCAAATAAGAGAGCTGCAGGGGGCTTCCCTGGGGGCTCAGTGGTTAAGAATCCGCCTGCCAGTGCAGGGAACATGGGTTCGAGCCCTGGCCCGGGAAGATCCCACATGCCGCAGAGCAACTAAGCCCATGCGCCACAACTACCGAGCCTTTGCTCTAGAGTCCGCAAGCCACAGCTACTGAGGCCGTGTGCCACAACTACTGAAGCCCGTGCACCTAGAGCCCATGCTCCACAACAAGAGAAGCCACCATAATGAGAAGCCTGCGCACTGCAACAAGCCCCTGTGCAGCAATGAAGACCCAACACAGCCCAAAATAAATAAATAAATAAATAAATTTATTAAAAAAAAAAAAAAAGCTGCAGGGATAGGCTCCAAGTGTCCTGGGTGTGCTTCCCTCACTGGGTCGCCCATCCCGGGTCTCTTTTGATGAAGGTTGTTCAAATGAAGATCAGAAAAGGCTTTGAGAGGGACAAGAGGCTGTACTGAGGAGAGAGATCACGAAGCGACATTGTGAGGCTGCACACCACGCCCTGTCCTCTGCCAGCTCCCCGCTCCCAGCATTACTTTTGTTGATATTAGGATAAACTATCACAAAGTGACCCAAAGAACGAGCCTCAGAGTCAAAGAGTCTAGGTTGTGATCCCAGCTCTGTCCCTCCCCACCTATGAGGCAAATGTCACATCCTCTCTGAAAGTAAGTTTTCTCTGCTATCGAATGAGAACAAAAATACCTAGCTCACAGAGTGGCTATAGGATTCAAAGAGAGATTTTTGCAAAGATTTGTCATGGATCTGAATAAATGGTAGACAGGAAGCGGATCCACATCTAAGAACACATTCTTTCCAGAGATTAGTAAAAGGAGGAAGTATGTGTTTTATGAGGCTGTTCCAATCAGCCAAACACTGAATTTCTGTTAAAAATTCTGTAGTCACCTCAAGCCAGCGAGATGAGCAAGAGGGCATTGTATAAGATATGTAGCTTTATCACTGCCATTAAATTGCTTCTGACAGAGGCCAGTTTCTTTGTCAACCAGAATGACAGTCATTAGTGTACCAATACCTGAAGACAGGTTTTCATTGTCTGTGAACAAGTCTGGAGGATGGTATAGAAGCTTCTATAGATAGCTGTGCGTTTGGGTCCTTTTGATGATTTCACTTGATCAGGATATATAACTTGTTAAAGAATCATTCCTAATGTTTCGAGGTTCTTTATGAGTACGTAAGGAGGACATTTTATAAAACAGAGTTTTTGCCTTTACAGTAAGTACCCTACATATGAACCTTCAAGTTGCGAACTTTCAAAGATGTGAACGTGTGTTTGCATGTCCAGTCACGTAAGTTAGTTCACGTGTCTGGCATACATTGTCACGTGCTTGCATCCTCTACAAGTGGTTGTGCTTTTGTGTACTTTACTGTACAGTACTATATAGAGTATGGTAGTACGGTATCTTTATTTCAAGCTCAGGATGTCCAGAAGCAAGCGTACAAGCAGTGGTGATGTAGCTGGTACTACTGTACTTTTCAAGGTACTGCACTGTAAGATTAAAAATGTTTTCTTTATTTTTTTGTTTGTTTTTATGTATTATTTGTGTGAAAAGTATTATAAACCTATTACAGTATGGTACTATATAGCCAGTTGTGTTAGTTGGGTACCTAGGCTAACTTTGTTGGACTTATGAACAAATTGGACTTACGAACGTGCTCTCAGAATGGAACTCGTTCGTATGTAGGGGACTTAACTGTATTGTGGGACTAGAAGAATCCCTACCACAACTACCAGCAAATTGTCCATTCTCTACCATTGTTATACCCTTGCTTCCATTATTAATGGAATGGAATGTGTTTTAATGTTCCTTGTGTTTTAATGTTCTACTGAGAAATAGTCATGCTCATTACCTAGGTCAGCATGTGTATCCACTAAGCATCTCCTGCGTGCCCAGCACTGTTTGGACTCAGAACGAAGACTCTTCCTTGTTTTTCATTGACTCTGCAACTGGAGAACAATACAAGAGTATTTATGATTTGATGCTCATTGGAATCGTACATAATTAAGTGCTCTAGAACAGCTCTGTCCAGTAGAACTTTCTGAAATGATGGAAATATTCTAGCTCTGCACTGCTCAGTGCAGTAGCCACTGACCACCTGTGGCTATTGAACGCTTGAAATGTGGTTAGTGTGACTCAGGGGTTGAGTTTCTAATTTCATTTTAATTTACATTTAAGCAACCATATGTGGCTACTGGCTACCATATTGAACGGTGCAGCTCCAGTATTTCTAAAGAGAGATGGCTGTGGGCTCCAAGAACTCAGGAAGGAGGTAGGACTGCAGCCTGATCTTAGAAGTAGGGAGGAAACTGGAGGACCACTCCATCTAGAGTAACAGCATAAACAGAGGCTTTGAGGAAGGGGAAAGTGTGCGCTTTGTGAACATTGCAGAGGGAAGAGCACTGAGGGAAATTAGATGAGTGAGACTTTCTGAAAGTGTCAGGGAAGAAATTTCTAGAGTCTAGACCATTCCTCTATTTCACAAGTTTGGTATGAGTATTTTACCTGCATTAAACCTCCCATATTTGGAATAGGGTTGCATAGTATTGATTTTGTTATGCTTTTTAATGAATAAATGAATTCCATAGAGTTATACCATATAGTGTACCAGGTGTTCATCGAAACTTTCAATACACATCCGCTGAGAATCTAAAGATAATTAAGAAGCGATTACATAGCAGAGGTTAAAGGAACCCACAAGGGTTGTTTAGTCACCCAGAGGCGAACAATGGCAGAAGCCAGAGGGAGCAAAGCAAGGGACTGTATCCAAAGAGTCTGTGGAAAGCCGGAGCCATGGGAGAGGGGTTAGCTGCCCGGAGACACAGCAGCAGAGAGGTGTAGGCTGTGAAGAACCATCCAATCCAAGCAGGGAGAGAACGAGAGAATAGTGAAACCTCTTGCCTGCTGCCTCCTGCTGGTGCCTCTCACTACATAAAAGCAGCCAGAAGCAAGATGGCCTGAGATCACAGGTAACGCAGTCCACAGGAGTCAGCCTCCCATCAGAGCTGGACAGAAAAAGACGAGAATGGAGCATGGAGAAGGGGCAGGGAAAGGAGGTAGAAATAAACAATTCTCTTTTTCTTAATGTTTAAAAAAGTAGTGTCTTAGTTAGTGCTGCTAAAACAAAAATACCATAGGCTGGGTGACATAAACAACAGAAATTTATTTCTCACAATTCTGGAGGCTGGGAAGTCCAAGACCGAGGTGCTAGCCGATTCGTTTCCTGGTGAGAACTCTCCTCCTGGTTTGTAGACAATTGCTTCCTTGCTGTGTCTTTGCATGATTGGGGGTGGGGGATAGTAGCAGTGTAGGTGGGAGAGAGAAGGAGAAAGCAAGCTCTCTCATGTCTCATGTTATAAGGGAACTAATCCCACTCCTGAGGGCTCCACCCTCATGACCTAATTTCCTCCCAAAGGCCCCACTTCCTAATACCTTCACATTGGGGATTAGAGCTTCAGCATATGACTTTGGGGACAATACAAATATTTAGTCCATAGCAAATGGTAAAGTGGGAACTATATAAATATCTAATATGTTGGTTAAATTATGAAAAAACCATACAATTGAATGTGGTGCAACATTGAAATTATATGCAATGACAAGAGAAAATTCTCACCAGACATTAAGCGAAGAATATGAAAATAGCATATACAGGAAGTTTAAAATGTTATTTTTAGTGTACATTCAGTAAACATACAAATGTGTATTATTCATATTTACAGGGAAAAAAAAGAAAACTGGAAAGAAATACACCAATATTTTAACAGTGGTATCTCTGGATGGTGGTTTGAGGATGCTTTTTATTTTCTTCTTTGCACTCTCCTCGGTTTTCCAAATTTTCTAAAGTGACATAATTACTGCATTTTTCTGATCTGGAACAATGTTCTGTTGTTCTTGAGATATCTGCAGGGCTACACTGAGCAGAGAGCAGTATGTGACCGTGTCCTTTTTATCAGTCATTCACTAACTCTGCAGTTAACTTGAGTCTCACTATATACAGTACCCATTTCTGCAGTGATGACAGGGACCTGAGTTACATTTCTTAGTGCATTAAAAATAGGATGAGTTAATAAAATGCTCTTCTTTTAAAACATGCCACTGAGAAACCCTTAGGTCCTGGAGAATGGCCTGATTTCCTATTAATCTTTTTATTGCCTCAATTATTTCCTCAAACATGGTTAGTTAATTCAGGTCCCCACCTTTCCCCATTGTCTATTACATTTGGCCTCTGTTAAATATGAATCTTTGGTGGCACTTCCTTATTAAATTGACAGTTGCATAATGCTTTATTGGCATCTGTAAGAGTGAAGCGTATTTCTTAGGAACCACGGAGACAGTAGCCATTTCTTTTTTCGGAACCACCTGAGCAGAGCCAGTATTTTGTGCTCTTGTAATCTTCATCTTAAAAACAGCAATTCGTCTGTTTCATTGTTTTATTCTTTCCTGATAAGAAGACACTCCCCACTACTGTCCTCCTGATCTATAATCAGCCGACCTTGATGGACTCTTGTAAATTGAATCATCACCAGTGATCTGATGACTTCTCCTATTAGTTATCATTTCAGGAAATCCACTCCCCCTCCCTGGCTTGCTTTTTAACCTCCAACTGCTACCCAATTATTAGTTCTTCGGATGGCTGCTTCAGCAGCTTTGCTCTAGTACTTGCTTGTAGTAGATATTAATAATAATAAGCAGTTCGTAAATGTACACACAGTGTTGAATGCACATAAGGATTATTGTTCATAACCCGAATTGTAGTCAGTTTTGCCATTAGGTGATTTAGGATTCTTGTGGATTCAAAGAACAGAAAGCTGGGGACTTCTTGGTGGTGCAGTGAATAAGACTTCGCGCTCCCAACACAGAGGGCCCCGGTTCGATCCCTGGTCAGGGGACTAGATCCCACGTGCATGCCACAACTAAGGATCCCATGTACCACAACTAAGGAGCTGGCGAGCCACAACTAAGGATCCTTGGAGCCGCAAGTAAGGAGCCCACCTGCCGCAACTAAGACCCGGCACAACCAAATAAAAAAAAAAAAAAAACAGAAAGCTGAAGTTGGCTTCTGCAAAACAACAGGGCTTGGTGGGGTGTTCCTGATACGCATAGGGAAGAAGTCTTTGACAGGGCTTCAGAGCAAAAAGGCAGCAGGACCTCTCATTTCTCCTTTTCTAGCTACTTCATTTTCTATACAGTTATCTCTACAACTCAAGCCACAGAATGGCAAGTGTCGTCTCACCCCTTTTGAGTTCACTGACTGTGGCCAGAGCCCTCAGAACTCTCCCAAGTGCTCTCAATTTTTCACCTTTCTGCTCCCAATTATTTTCTGCCCCTTCCCAACCCAATTCCTTATTCTCTGGACAGGAACTCTCATTGGCCCGGCTTTGATCCAGTCAACAACAGCCAGCAGCAGGGCTGTAATGTGTCTCCCTCACTGTCCAGAGATATCCCTTGGGGACATTGTGAGGCAGACAGACACCCTAAAAGGTGTTGACCACAGTTGTTATGTGATTGATGCCTTCATTGTACTTAATCAATGACAGAGATATAAAGTTACCAAATTAAAATCTTTTTTTATATTAATATTTAGAGGAAGAAGCATATAGCTCATGAAGATGAAGCCAGAGGGGGAAAAGTGAGCTTTGAAGACTTCTTTCCTACGTGTCAAGAAAGAACAGGTTATGTTCTTGACATAAGAGATTTTCACAGAGAGATGTCAGGGAGATGATGGGATGTGATTAAAGAAACTGAAGTAAAATATCAGAACTAGAAATGACAGCAAGAAAAGTAAAACACGGAAGGGCTAGCTCATAAGAGGCAGGCAGGTTTCCCATAGTGAATATGGCTATTTTGGTACCACGTTTAAGAATCTAGACACCAACTTATGCATATTTTACAAAGCTTGTATCCTGGAAATAAGATCCATTTTGAGGCAAACAAAATACAATTAGCCTTTCTGTGTGGGTCCTATTGCGTTGGATCCCCAAATTGAGACATAATGTAGAACACCCACTAGACTTCAGGCAAATCTTAGGCTATATGGTTATCAAATGAACCTTTAGATGAGTATCAGCATTAAGCTCTGTGCTAGGCACTTGAATAAACACCTCACGTTCTTTAACTCATTTAATTCTCACAAGCACCATCAAATAGGTTCCACAATTCCCATTTTATGGAGAGAAAACTGATAACTCTGAGAGACAGAAATGACATGGCCGAGGTGACAAGGTTAGAATTTGGAACTCAACCCAGATCTGTCTGACCACAAAACGCTTGGCTTTATTTTTTCAGTGTTTGAGTTGCGTTGTTGTAGGTTTTTCAACCTGTTCTATGGATTGTTTGAGGAATTATGTGAGGAACACCCCTGCTGCATCCCAGGCTAGCTCCCAGGCTAGCACTGGCGTGGACCCGTGAATGGTCAGACCATAAGCCACAACAGGATGCTAAATATTCAATACTATGAGGCTGTGACTGAGGCAGCTGGAGAAGAGGCATCTGCACATCCTAGCTATGGAAGCTTGGGCACGTTCCTTTCACCTCTGGGCTTCATCGCCTGCACCTGTAAAAGCAAGGGCATAAAAGGACCTACCTGAGAGGTGATTGTATAAAGAGTTGATATATGTAAAGATGCTAGAGCAGCACCTGAAACAAAGTAAAGGCTCCTACAGTGGTCGCTCTTATTATTACCCACAAAGTGCTATGTTCTGTCAGAATCGGTACTGCCTGCCCGAATGAGGCAGGCAGGATTCAGAGAGAAAAAGGCTTTGACGCATTGGGTATTGCTAGGTAAGGAGGCAAACGTTGAATATTTAAAAGAGAAGGATCTGTGAACGAGTGACTTCGTTTATTCAACACATGTTTTTTGAACCTATATGGTGAGCCAAGCACTCAGCTCAGTGTTACTTAGGGATGGAGAGGCATGGATGGCACAGTGAAAGTATATGGAATGTTCTAGATTCTTACTTCAAAAAAAAGATGAGTCCTAGGAAAATGGCCACAAGGAATTATCTGTGAAAACAATCAGGGGTATGACAGACCTAGGATTGCCTCAGAGAGATAATAATCTAATTTCTTTACCAAGCCCTTGCACAGTTCTTTATTTAGGCAACAGTTTTAGCACACCCAAGTGCACTGAGGGGTCTTCTCCCCCCCCACACACTCTCTATACCCACCTGTGTCTATCGACTCACTACAAAATGTATCACTGTCCTTCACGTTCCAGAATGACACAGCTAACTCGTCATATATCTCAATGAAGGATTATTCAGTTATATAGAACATTCCTCAACTGAAGATAGCTTGAGAAGGGAGAAAGAAGAAGTGTTGAGGCATATTAAAAATTGGCTTTTTCTTGGTGGCAGTTTGTCATTTTTCAATTTAGCATCCTTCCCTGTTCTTTTTTGTACCACGTAGATCTGTCTGGGTCTTGATTCCGAGGGGATTTTCTTGCGAGGTGCCTTTCTTCAACCATATGGATAAAATCACCGGGTTTAATTGAAGGCTGTTTGGAGTCTTGCTCTATTTACAGTTGTTGGCCTCAGTCCTAGACTCCAAGGAAATAGTGCCTCTTGGCTGGTGACGGTCTGCGTCTACTCCCTGGCATGGGCCTTGTCTTTGACTGGCCTTGGGTGTCACAGCTCCCTAGGACCTGGAACAAGCTCCACCTGGGACCCTTCTGGTTCCCTCAGGCCACCCTCATCCTACTGTCCCACCCCTTAGTCTCTGAAGCCACAAGAGTCTGTTGTCTGTGCCCGTCCGTGGTTCGTGGCATAGAGCAAAGGATCAAGACTGCTTGAGCTGGAAAGAACTTCATTTACTTAAACAAATATATGTATCAACAAGCCCATGTGTAGCACTTCCTGTGTATTAAGCACTTTCTCATTTCACAGATAAAGAAACCAAGGCACACCAAGGTTAAGGAACTTGTCATACAGCTGATAACTGGCGAAGCCAGGAAATGATCTCAGTGAGTAATTCAGTGTCTGCACTGTTTCCCCCAACTGTGCCGCTTTACCCTGCGCAGAGGCTACCTTGTCCAACCCCTTATTTGATTGAGTTATTGTATTAAAAACTTTACACACAGTAAGAGCCATGTATGTGCCGGCTGTTGTTATTAGTGTGTTTAATAGCTGGTGAAAGCTGAGGCCAGAGAAGTAATGCAAGTTCACACACTTAGCCCAGGATTTCCCAAATCATATTCTGCAGAATGCTAGTATCCAAAAGGATGTGATAAGTACTGTATTTTTTTTAAAGGATAATGATCAAATAGGGTTGGGAAATGTTGGTTAGAATTTAAAAACAGTCTTTTATACTATAGTACTTCTCAAAGCACTTTCATGTGCTAATGTGTATTATTAATCTCCCAAAGGTGGCCATGGCACACGGTTTTCTAGACTTAATAGACTACTGTATGGGAAAAAATTAGCATAACAGGACTGAGACTGCTTTTCTTAGAAGGTCCTGCCTGTGAGGTTGGCCCCTACTGGATTTCTGGAGAGTCCCCACCACCCCCTGTTCAGAAAGGCCCATGTGCCTAAAGCGTTTGTCCAAACAATATCACTTATGTTAAACACTTGCTTTCTTTCCGGGAATCTAGAAAGTTGGTACCTGCCTAGCCAAGGATGCCTGTGTGACCAGCCCCTGATAAAAAACCTTAGGCGTTGAGCCTCTAATGAGCTTCCCTGGTAGAGAGCATTTCACACATGTTTCACAGTTCACGGCTGGAGGAATTAAAAGCATCCTGTGTGACTCCAAGGGGAGAGGTTGCTCGGAAGCTAGTGCCTGGTTTCCTCCGGACTTCGCCCCAGGGGCCTTTCTCTTTGCAGATCTTGCTCTGCATCCTTTTGCTGTGATGTGATACATCTTAGCTGTGAGCACGACTATATGCTGAGTCCCGTTGGTCCCCCCAGCGAATCAGCAAACCTGGGATGTTCTTTAGGACCCCTGTCACAACCAGAAAACCCTTTTCTTCACGACGCCTTTTAATATCATGTGCTCACTGGGGTTCTACAGCGTACAGTGTGGGCAAGGATAGCTGTTCAGTCCCACAAGTTAGAGGCAGAGATCACCCAACATCACCACTCTGGGCTTCTTGGTGGAAAATGTTAGGGTTCCTGAGGCCCATGTGGAGGTCATTACCAAGTAATCATTTCCTTCCTGGTGGGAATACACAGATTAATTAGACAGTGACAGAGCAGAACTGGCTGGTACTATTTCATCACACTTTTGGCACGGTTGGGTGGCAAGGGTAAGGATGGAACCAATAGCTTCAAGATAGAACCATCTTTCATGTTCTTCTGTTTTTTTAGACTTAGCTCTTTAGCCCAGGATAAAATTATTGATATAAATTTATATTACATTATATTAGCATTTGTATGAAAAATGTATTATATAAAATTATATGTGTGCATAGGAAATTTTTCATATATCTAGTTAGCTCTACTAAAGGGAGGTTTTTGAGCCTCATGGCCGAGCCTGTGGCTTATCCCTTAGTAAATACGACTTCCTTGAGTTCACTGTAGAGAATAAACAGATGCACCAAGCGTCTCCTGAGAGCAGGTAGGCTGCTATGGTGCATGAAAAACCAGATGAAGAGGGTGATCAGCCCCAGTGTGTGTGCCTTCCAGCCCCTTCCCCGGTCTTCCTCCTGCACATTCTTCGTGGCTGACTTGTCCTCCTCGTGTTTTTCACAGCTGCTCAAAGTTATATTTGCATATCCTCTGCCAGGGGTGTACTTCCTGCAGCCCAGCCTGCTCCAGCTCACTTCCCTACATTGTATGTCTAGACCAGCCTACATTGTTTGCCTTTGACCTTGTTCTCACAGCCATGGTTGACCTGTTTCCAGATAACATACAGTCTTATACCAAGAACTGGCCAGTTATTAGTTGGTTTAGCTGGCTACTTGCCATGTTGACTAAACAGTTCGTCATCCTCATGGTCTCAATACCCCAGGCTCATGCTGGATCATGCCTCCGTTTATGTGTTTCTTTATGTGTTTCTTATATCCTTTTTGCTCTTTTTAACCTCTCCAAATCCCAGCTCAGGTCTTACTCTGTCCACCATGAAACTGGCCTTCTCCATTGCACCACTGTGGACCTCCCTGGACCTTGAATTCCCAACAGTATCTCTGTCTGTAGCGTACATGGTTATTTTATCTGCTTATACATCCAAACCCACAGTGGTTGAGCTCCTACGAAGAGGAGTCCCTGCCCCCCCAAGGAGCTTTCTGTCTGTCTGAGCTGCTTCGCAGTGTTATACTATTTTTCACACACGAGTGCTAATTCCTCTCTGCATCTCTAAACAGTCTGAGAATAATGAACTCTTCTTGGGTTTTCTGCATTTCCAGAGTGATGAATCTTCAGTAGTAAATAGTGGTTAACAACTCAGGAAAAGGCTCACTTCCTAGCCCATTTCTACAGTCATGAGCCATATTCGTCTCTATTTCCTCAACTGTAAACTGGGAAGAGTCATATCTGTCCGACCGAGTTGTAAGGGCTGAGGTGGGTAATGTTCATAGCCTAGCACAGGGCCAAGCACATGCTAATCCTGTAAGTACATAGTAGCTATAATTCTCACTAAGCAGGCCTATGACACAAGAGTTTGTCATGGTTTTTCCTGGAACTTTGGCCTCAGAGCAGCACTGGGAGATTTTTCCTGGTGGGCAAGATCCTGGCATTGTACCATCCACCTTCCATCAGGTCCAACCTTAGCAAGATGGGAGGAGTTAAAAGAGAAAGCAGTAGAGACTCAGAAAGTCAACAAAGCGTGTCAAGACCTGCCAGGCTTCCTCTGCCCAAGGACGTGCATTTCCACATCCATTTTTGGCATGAAGGTTGCTGTCCCTAGTTTGTTGTGTTTCCTGACAGTCACTCAGTGTGGAATGGAGGCTGGAAAAAAGGGAAGACTTTCCACGTCCTGACAGAATACCGTGTGCCAGGTGCCATGTACGCAGTCTCCATTTTCACAGCATCCCTGCCGAGGAGGTGACCTTACTCTCATTTGAAAGATTTTATTTTTTTATAAGTTTATCTATTTATTTTTGGCTGTGTTAGGTCTTCGTTGCTGTGCGCGGGCTCTCTCCAGTTGCTACAAGCGGGGCCTTCTCATTGCGGTGGCTTCTCTTGTTGTGGAGCATGGGCTCTAGGCGCACGGGCTTCAGTAGTTGTGGCACGTGGGCTCAGTAGTTGTGGCTCGCGGGCTCTAGAGCGTAGGCCGGGTAGGTGTGGCACACAGGCTTAGTTGCTCCGCAGCATGTGGGATCTTCCTGGACCAGGGCTCAAACCCGTGTCACCTGCATTGGCAGGCAGATTCTTAACCACTGCACCACCAGGGAAACCCCTTGAAAGATTTTAAAACTGAGACTTAAAGAGGTTAAGTAACTTGACCAAAGTTGCACAGCTAACCCAACACAGACCCGAAGCCTTTCCCCTTAACACCAAATGCCCTTCAGTAAATCAAATCCTTGTTAAGTCCTGGCTGAGTCTGGGCTGATCTGTCTGCATTTCCCCTTCTACAAGACCCACTCCCACTCTGCCCCAGGGGTCTGTGGTAGAGGTGACAACTTCACAGCAAGCTTGTAACTCCAGAGCCCTAATACAGCCTCTTCAGGGCTGGGACTAGGGTGAGGCAAATGAGGGGCCTGTTGCAAAATGTAAGGGAGACCCTCACTCCCAGGTTCATGTATGTGTCAACCCACAGTTTTGCTCAACCTTATCCCAGCCCTGCCCTTCCTGAAGCCAGCTGTCCTGCAGTATAGCTGCTGGGATTTGCTAAAGACAGCTACACCTAGACCTCCGTCACGGTGAGAACCAGGATGGGCCTAAGACTGGCTGGCAGGCTGTTTGCTCCCCACGCCCGCCTCCACCTTTCTCAGATTGCACGTTTCTATTTCTGGTCAACTCCTGCCCCTAAAACTCTTCTCCTTCCTCCAAAACTACCTTTCATGGTTTCTTTTTCACCTGATTTTCCCTCCCAAACCGTAATATGCCTCCCAAGCAGGAGGAGGCCACAGGGATCCTCTGCCAGGGCTACAGAAGTGGTCTCAGCCCAGGTGTCAGCTCCATTCTGTTGGACGTGACTGAGTAGACGAGGACTGGGAGGCCAGGCCAGGGCAGAGCGGAGAGCAAGGCGGCCTGGGGGAGTGGGCTTCACCTCAGGCATGGGATGTGGGTAGTTGTGCTGGCCATTGTTATTACCCGGGTCGCACCTTCTCATCATACAGAAGAGGAAGCGGAGGCCACGAGAAGGGGCATGACTTCCCTGAGCTCAGTCAACTAGCTAATGCAAAACCAGGCTCAGAAACCCTATCTGCTGCTCCCAGCACATTTTCTTCACTGAGTCGGGAGATGGAGCCCAATTCCATTACTACCATGGCCACCAAATCGTAAAAGGAGGCATGATTCATACTTTAGCTGTGCCCAGTTTTGCTCTCTCTCAAAAACCTGCCCCTGTAATTGAGTACCAGCAATGTGGTGTAGGCACCACCTACATCAGAATCATCTGGAGTTTTGGTTCAAAATGCTGAGTCTCGGGACATCCCCTAGTTCTTCTGACTCAGAAGGTGATTCGGTCACTAAAGTTTAAAAAGGACTAATGTGGAGATTAGACTGTTTATATCAGTGACGTCTTATTTAGTTTCTGGGCTTCTCTTTGTTTTCCTTTGGGGCATGAAGTCAGTATCATCATCTTGTATTTCTAGTTCTCAGTCAAATTCAGCAAGAAATGGAAATCACCATATATTTCATCAAACTGTGATTCGGCCAAGATAGAAATGGGAGAAGGGAATTCTCAGAATAGGAGACATTCAGTTTTCTCTTGTGGGGCATGATAGAGTTACATAGAAAGATCCGTCATTTACCTACTGGTGTGTTTTCAGTAAAATTCTGTTGTCAAAGACGGTAAAACGCTCTTAAGATCTTCATTTTCAGTTGTAGGCGGAAAATACATGTCAGTATTTTCCTAAAACTCCTTTATAAGAATTTTGTTTAGTGCATTAAGCCCAGGGTACATACTGGTGGGCACGGCCAGAATCTGCAAATGTGCGTGTTTGACACACACAGTTTTTCAGAAAATTTGAATTCATTGCCAACATTTTAAAATATTTATTCCATCGTCTACTTAACTTTTTTAAAATATTTCATATGGGACCACAGTCCCCCAGTGCAACAACCTGATACCCAGTGGCTGGTCTTTGAAACAGACTAAGGCACACTAAAGACATTTGTAAATTCTTTAACATTCCTCCTATGGAGAGGTGGTGTCTGGGTATCCTCCCCTACAAGGCTGAGTGACTGCTCTGACCAGTATAATGTGGCAGAAACTGGCAGCATCTACTTCCTGTCTCTTGAGACACTTGTTCAAGGAAGTGCACCACCATATAACAAGTGCAACTGCCCTGAGCTCACCATGCTGTGAGAAGCCCAAGCCACAAGAAGACGCCCTAGAAGAGACATCATGGGGAGAAAGACAAAGGTCAAGGAGCACCTGGGTGCCAGACACATGACTGAGGAAGCCATCTTGGAAAGGCATCCTCCATCCCCATGACGGGACATCACATGGATCAGAGATGGGCCACCCAGCTGAGCTCTTTGTGAATTCCCATCCAACAAAAGCATAAGCAAAAGAAAAACCCTTGCTTTAAGCCATCAATTCGGTCTAGAGAACCGAAACAAGAGCATGTGTTTCTAGCTTGCTCTGTTCTGACCTCCATTCCTTCCCCTGGCTTTACTTTCTCAAATTATTTTACATTTTGACTCCTGTAGGTATGTGGGTTCACAATCTGTATGTAAACCTGTCTGGAGACCCTTGAATTACGTGAACTTTTGAAAATTAGAATACTAAAAATAAATAAATGAATGAATGAATGAATGAAAAAATTGGGTTCGGAGGGCAGGAGGGCTGCAGGGAGCAATGGAAATGTCTACTTGAAGTGCTTTGTCTTCCACAGACCACCTTGCTCAAGGTGAAGAGAGCGTAAGATCAAGGATTGGTCCGCTCCTCCTTCCTTATCTATAAAAGCAGGTCCCATTCATCTTTGACATTCAGTGAGCCTAGGAGGAAGATAGCTCTGCTTTTGTATTATTTATTTTGAGTGTGTATTTTTGCCTCTTGTAACATATTAGAAAGTATATTGATTCCATGGCAGTCCAACCTGTGGGGCAAAAGAAATGTCTAATTCTTTGTGGAGGCCTGTGCCTTTCTCATCTGGTACCTCTTGCTCTTAGTAAATAGTTGTGGAGTAAATGAATGAACAAGTGAACGTGCGTTAGTCACCAAGGCTACAAAGACAAATGAGATGTAGTCCCTGCCCTTGAGGAGCTCACAGTCTGTCGAACACAGGCAGCAAATTAAATACTGGTTATGCCTCCTGGGTAGCACATTCTTTTATTCAGAAACATCATTTTGTCTGTGTCGAGCCGCTGTTCACACCCATAACCCGATGGAACGACAGGCTTGAGGGAAACATGCTTCAGAGGAGCCCAGGATAGGGCAGGGGGCTGCAAACCACCCACCCTGAAGAGGCACCCTCCCCGTGCTCAGGTCTTAACCTTGGCATGAAGAGGGGAAAGGGAGGTACGTCCTATCAGAGCTGTGGAAGGCCAGGCACAGTTACTCAGAAGCCCCCTCAGGGACCCATCAGAAAAGCAGGAACAGAATCACTGACGCATGGTTCCATCAGCCGCAGCTTGCGTGGACTGCAGAGACGGGCTGCAAGGCCGCTCCGTGGCCGCCACTCCTCAAAGCTGCAGCCAGAGCTGAAAGGTTTCAGGGCAAACACCAGAGTTCTGTTTTGCTTTTTAAGAGAGGTTGAGGAAGTCCCTGATTTTCATCAGCCTGGCCCATATGGGCTTTAAGGAATTATCTTTTTTTTCCACCCCAAGTAAGTTTAGCAAAATGTCAGTTTGTGCATTTTTTTTTTTTTTTTCCTTTTTCTTTCGTTATAATTGAGGACTTTGGGGAAGTGGCAGAGAGGGGAGGTGAACACTTTTGTTTAATCTTAAAGATAAGTGGCTTCTGGTTCTTTATTCAACTGGAGAGAGTTGAGTATCAGTGTCAATATATTGATACAATCAACATTGTACAGAGCGTTGATTACCATGCTTTGGGGTTTTGAAAGACTTCTTTTTGTTTGTGTTAAATAGCAAGACCAGGCGGATGTCAGGAAATTGCTGGGGAGCGATGTCGGGGGTCTGGCCAATTTCCAAGCAGCAGAGCTGTGTTATAGCTGGGGAGGCCGAGCCCCACAGGTGAAAATGACTTTGTGTTTGTCAAGTAGAACTTGGTGAAATACCTAACCAGTAGTTAACTTTTTGTGTTCAATAGACTCTGAGCTCCTTCAAGTAGAAATCCCATAAGAAAAGGTAAAAGCAACAACAATGCAACCCAGCTTCTCTCCCATTCCTCACAATTTAAAAATGTCAGTGTCTTAACGCTTTGAGGAGAAAATGTCATCTTTATCAAGGGTCATTGTCTTTTTTAAAGAGTAGCTTTTTCATCATCCCATCATTGGAATCCAAAGTAAACATAAACTCACTGTCTTGGTAATAAGGTACAACTATAAAAAATAAGGATTTTTTTTTTTAAATTAAATAGCAGCTACAGGAACTGTTGCTAGTAAGTGATGATTAGCTTGTGATTACTAATAACTGACTATGCACCTCATTCAGTTCTGGCTGAAGAGATCCACTTTGAAAGGGGGAAGAACTTTATATATTCCTGAAAGCAGAGCCTGCTTGCTAGTTTTGTTTCTATTCTTTTAAGTTTTGCCACCTTCCTATAATCTGTAAATTGGTTTTGCACTGCTCTTAACCGTGATGAGTGTTTCTGGTGTTATCCACTATCCCTGGTGATTTCATTTAAATCTAGAATCTCATGGCCCACGATTCCTGTCTTTAGATGGGCAGTGTGTTCTTAAGTGAATAAAAAGTTGTATTGCTTAATCTTCAGGAGATGACTAGAAGGTGAAATAAGGTTAAAGAAAGCATGTCAAGATAGCATGCTTGGTCTCCCTGCTTCTAACGGGGTCTGAAATCACTCAATACCTTGGGACTCAAAGCAATGGAAGAGACACTGGTGTGTAAAAGCACAACTGGCATGTGACGTGGATTACTGGTCCCAAGCCAGCAATTACTAGGGACCCGCTTGGTTGCATAGTCTTGTCCCTTAGTCCAGAGAGCTGAACTCTCAAATGAGGACTACATGGATAAAATTCCTGAAGCGTAAGCTTCCTCCTTCTTCCATTCATGAAGACTGTTCTATGACCATAAACATAATAGACCCAAAAAGAACTTTGAAAGATTGTATTGCCCATGCTCCTGACTTCAGGAAAAATGACGCACAACCTACCCCATACAAGATAACTGTGTGTCCGTTGTTAAGCCTTCAAGAAAATGATGGTAGCCAGCTTTCTTTGCTACCTTATCCTCATGCTTAATTACCCTCCCAGAAGGAAAATCCTGGTATGGCTATAGAATCAGTCGGACACAGCTGGATTCCAATGTCTGTGCAATTACTCTCTGGTTCTGTGATTATCAGCAGATTACCGATCTTGCCAGACCTTTAACTAATTTGTAATATGTGAATAAACAGTCTGTGTACATCATGAGGTTTTAGTGGAGTGGAGATCCATGTGACACGTTCCTTTCCTCTTCCTCATTGCCTCACCCAGTCCCCTCCTGCTGCATTCTTTTTTTTTTTTTAATCTTTATTGGAGTATAATTGCTTTACAATGTTGTGTTAGTTTCTGCTGTATAACGAAGTGAATCAGCTATACATATACATATATCCCCATTTCTCCTCCCTCTTGCGTCTCCCTCCCACCCTCCCTATCCCACCCCTCTAGGTGAGCTGATCTCCCTGTGCTATGCAGCTGCTTCGCACTAGCTATCTATTTTACATTTGGTAGTGTATACACGTCCGTGCCACTCTCTCACTTCGTCCCAGCTTACCCTTCCCCCTCCCCGTGTCCTCAAATCCATTCTCTATGTCTTCGTATTTATTCCTGTCCTACCCCTAGGTTCTTCAGAACCTTTTTTTTTTTTTTAAATTCCATATATATGTGTTAGCATATGGTATTTGTTTTTCTCTTTCTGACTTACTTCACTCTGTATGACAGACTCTATGTCCATCCACCTCACTACAAATAACTCAGCTTCATTTCTTTTAATGGCTGAGTAATATTCCATTGTATATATGTGCCACATCTTTTTTATCCATTCATCTGTCGGTGGACACTTAGGTTGCTTCCATGTCCTGGCTATTGTAAATAGAGCTGCAATGAACATTGTGGTACATGACTCTTTTTGAATTATGGTTTTCTCAGGGTATATGCCCAGTAGTGGGATTGCTGGGTCGTATGGTAGTTCTATTTTTAGTTTTTTAAGGAACCTCATACTGTTCTCCATAGTGGCTGTAACAATTTACATTCCCACCAGCAGCGCAAGAGGGCTCCCTTTTCTCCACACCCTCTCCAGCATTTATTGTTTGTAGATTTTTTTGATGATGGCCATTCTGACTGGTGTGAGGTGAAACCTCATTGTAGTTTTGATTTGCATTTCTCTAATAATTAATAATGTTGAGCATTCTTTCATGTGTTTGTTGGCAATCTGTATATCTTCTTTGGAGAAATGTCTATTTAGGTCTTCTGCCCATTTTTGGATTGGGTTGTTTGTTTTTTTGATATTGAGCTGCTTGTAAATTTTGGAGATTAATCCTTTGTCAGTTGCTTCATTTGTAAATACTTTCTCCCATTCTGAGGGTTGTCTTTTTGTCTTGTTTATGGTTTCCTTTGCTGTGCAAAAGCTTTTAAGTTTCATTAGGTCCCATTTGTTTATTTTTGTTTTTATTTCCACTTCTCTAGGAGGGGGGTCAAAAAGGATCTTGCTGTGATTTATGTCATAGAGTGTTCTGCCTATGTTTTCCTCTAAGAGTTTGATAGTGTCTGGCCTTACATTTAGGTCTTTAATCCATTCTGAGTTTATTTTTGTGTATGGTGTTAGGGAGTGTTCTAATTTCATTCTTTTACATGTAGCTGTCCAGTTTTCCCAGCACCAGTTATTGAACAGGCTCTCTTTTCTCCATTGTATATTCTTGCCTCCTTTATCAAAGATAAGCTGACCATATGTGTGTGGGTTTATCTCTGGGCTTTCTATCCTGTTCCATTGATCTATATTTCTGTTTTTGTGCCTGTACCATATTGTCTTGATTACGGTAGCTTTGTAGTATAGTCTGAAGTCTGGGAGCCTGATTCCTCCAGCTCCGTTTTTCTTTCTCAAGATTGCTTTGGCTCTTCGGGATCTTTTATGTTTCCATACAGATTGTGAAATTTTTTGTTCTAGTTCTGTGAAAAATGCCATTGGTAGCTTGACAGGGATTGCACTGAATCTGTAGATTGCTTTGGGTAGTATAGTCATTTTCACAATGTTGATTCTTCCAATCCAAGAACATGGTATATCTCTCCACCTCTTTGTATCATCTTTAATTTCTTTCATCAGTGTCTTATAGTTTTCTGCATACAGGTCTTTTGTCTCCTTAGGTAGGTTTATCCCTAGGTATTTTATTATTTTTGTTGCAGTGGTAAATGGGAGTGTTTCCTTAATTTCTCTTTCAGATTTTTCATCATTAGTGTATAGGAATGCAAGAGATTTCTGTGCATTAATTTTGTATCCTGCTACTTTACCAAATTCATTGATTAGCTGTAGTAGTCTTCTGATAGCTTCTTTAGGATTCTCTATGTATAGTATCATGTCTTCTGCAAACAGTGACAATTTTACTTCTTCTTTTCCGATTTGAATTCCTTTTATTACTTTTTCTTCTCTGATTGCTGTGACTAAAACTTCCAAAACTATGTTGAATAATAGTGGTGAGAGTGGACAACCTTGTCTTGTTCCTGATCTTAGAGGAAATGGTTTCAGTTTTTCACCATTGAGGATGATGTTGGCTGTGGGTTTGTCATATATGACCTTTATTATGTTGGGGTACGTTCCCTCTATGCCTACTTTCTGGAGGGTTTTTATCATAAATGGGTGTTGAATTTTGTTGAAAGCTTTTTCTGCATCTATTGAGATGATCATATGGTTTTTCTCCTTCAGTTTGTTAATATGGTGTATCACATTGATTGATTTGCATATATTGAAGAATCCTTACATTCCTGGGATAAACCCCACTTGATCATGGTGTATGATCCTTTTAAAGTGCTGTTAGATTCTGTTTGCTAGTATTTTGTTGAGGATTTTTGCATCTATGTTCATCAGTGATATTGGCCTGTAGTTTTCTTTCTTTGTGACATCCTTTTCTCATTTTGGTATCAGGGTGATGGTGGCCTCATAGAATGAGTTTGGGAGTGTTCCTCCCTCTGCTGTATTTTGGTAGAGTGTGAGAAGGATAGGTGTTAGCTCTTCTCTAAATGTTTGATAGAATTCACCTGTGAAGTCATCTGGTCCTGGGCTTTTGTTTGAAGATTTTTAATCACAGTCTCAATTTCAGTGCTTGTGATTGGTCTGTTTATATTTTCTATTTCTTCCTGGTTCAGTCTCGGAAAGTCATGCTTTTCTAAGAATTTGTCCATTTCTTCCAGGTTGTGCATTTGATTGGCATATAGGTGCTTGTAGTCATCTCTCATGCTGCTGCATTGTTAGTGTTCTCTGCCTCAGTGCAGAGGACAATGTCAAATGTCTAATCATTCCCTAGGGGAGTAGTTAGTGTGATGTCACTTGAAGACTTGACATAAACTTTAAAGGGAAACGTGCTTGTCCCCTTCAGAACAGCCAGATAAACTAAGAAAGCAGGTAGTATATCGCATTTTGTGTTAGTTTACTAGGGCTGCAGTTACAAAGTGCCCAAAACTGGATAGCTTAGAACAACAGAAATTGCCACATGAATGCCTTAGGGAAGGGCCTGTTCCAGGCTTCTCTCCTGCCTTCCCATAGTTTCTTGTATGGCAGGATAACTGCGGTCTTCACATGCCTCTTTCTCTCTGCCCAATTTTCCCCTTTTATAAGGACACCAGTCGTATTGGATAAGGGGACCATGCTACTCCGATTTGACCTCATCTTACATCATTCCATCGACACCACCAAATCAGGTCTCACACTCTGACTTGATGAGGATTAGGACTTCGATATGTGAATCTGGGGGAGTCACATTTCAACCCCTAATACACTAAGTTGTGGGACAGTTCGTGGTTCCTGAAAATCTTTTGCCAGGTACTATTTGAAGTTATACTTGGGACTCAGGACAAAGTAATTTGTGGCCAGCCCCTCAGATATTGCAGAAAGACAACTCCTTGGAAAACCAACCTCAAACCCCTGGGTATTAGGAGAGTATGGAAACATGTCACAGTAGAGAGCCGCAGAGTCACGTGCACAAATGGAAGGGGAGGAAAAGCCTGGATGCAAGTGGACGAGACAGCCACAGAGGTCGTAGCTGAGCCACACCAAGAATGTCACACAAGGGACTTCCCTCATGGTTAAGACTTCGCCTTCCAGTGCAGGGGGTGCGGGTTCGATCCCTGGTCAGGGAGCTAAGATCCCTCATGCCTCTAGGCCAAAAAACCAAAACATAAAACAGAAGCAATATTGTAACAAATTCAATAAAAACTTAAAAAGAAAAAAAAAAGTGTCACACAATAGGTAAAGGGTCTTTGAGACAGTGGATGTACACTCTTCTTAGATCCAGGAAGTCTCTCTTCCTCTAGCCAAGGCTGTGCCTTTACCGGGCCTAGGAAGCTTCTGGCCCTGCAACTGTGGCATGTGATGCAAAGGCCTTCAGCAGTCCCCAGGAGAAAATATCTGTAAAAGATATATAACCTTAAAACTGGCCTCCATAGGAATAAAGTTAATTGAGATTCTCAACACCACATTTTTTTGTTAGTTGGAACTAGCTGAGAAAATTTTAGAATAATTTTCAAATATCAGAATAGTGGTGAAGAGCAACATTTTGTCATTTGCAAACCAAGGGAGGATCAAGGGGAAGCTTGAATTATGGGAGGTGTGATTCAGATTAGATATGAGAAGAACTTCCTGATAGTAAGAGCAGTCTATTAAAAAAAGTAAAGAAACTGTGGTATCTTCGTTACCTATCTTAGACACAAAGGCGGCCACCTCTCTGTTATAAAATGAGCATAGTCATTCCCGAATATCAAAGAGCTGGGCTTTATCTTTCCATCATTTTTTATGCACCAAAGAGTTATTGTGCTCATAACTTACGCAGGTGCAGAGCTGAGATCTAGGGCCCCAGGGATGACAGACACAGGCTCCATCCTCAAAGAGCTCACCCACTCGTGCCGCTTACCCAATATCTAGTTGTTGAATAAAAACATAAATGAAGATGCAGAAACAGATAACTTCTCATGCAATGGCATAATACTAAGAGCTGCCCCAGTACTGTGTTTATATGTCTAACTGTGGGCAAAGTCATTCAAGAGTGCTTTGCCGAGGAGTTGGCATTTGGGCAACATCTAGAAAGATGACTGTTGTTTTGCAGGGTGGGCATGAAGGGATGGGACACACACATACAAGAGGCACGGTGATGGGCTGTTTGGACACTGAGTACAGTGTGACTGGAGTAGAGGTGACCTAGTGGAGGCTGAGGGGACCAGTGATCAGAGAGGAGGTGGGAGGAAGGCGAAATGCATAAACCCCAGTTCTTCAGAGGGTCTCTTGGGCTCCTAGTGACTCTAACGCTTTGTAAGTGAGGTCCTACTGTATTCAGTACTCTCCTGACCCAGCCTGAAAATAAGACACTCTTTTTTGTCCTTTGTTTGTAAATTTGTAAAACAAAAGGATTATTGCTTGATCATATTGTAAAACATAGGGCTGGGTGAGGAAATTCTTCAACTTGGGAATATTCAACTTCAACAGGTCAGGTCTTGTGACCATCCCCTCTCTTTCAGTAGAGACCCACTTGGGATCACGATACAGAAAACTGAACAAGCCTGGTGCCAGCTTCTTTCCGGAGAGTGGTGGGGCTTTGGGTAGGAGGTGGATGAGAAGGAAGTACAAAGTAGCTAGGCTCTTCAATGAGGGTGGAGCCGGCCACAGAGCACAGGAGCCATGCCGTTGAACTCTTGCCAGCTTATTTTGTTGCATAAAAATCTCATCTGTGCTCCTCCAGGAGAGAGTGGCCCTGTGGAGCTCAGAGAACAAGGTTTGCCGGACGCTGCCTCTTAGACCCTAAAATTGTTACCTAACCGGACTCGGCTTCACTCACCAATCTACCGACACTGGGTTGTGGTGAAGGAAAGTACAGCATGTATTTACCAAGCAAGGAGATAGGGCAGTTAATGCTCAAAAGAGCCAAAGTCCCGCTGGCTTTCAGACAAGGGTTTTTAAAGGCAACATTAAGGGTGAGCGTCACAGGGTGCGGGATCAGTCCCTGGACATTTTTCTGATTGGCTGGTGGTGAGGTCATAGGGTGATGTTTCAGGAATGTCGGTCATTCCAACCAGCCTGGGGTCTTTGTGCTCGTGGTCAGCATGTGGTCACCATCCTCCACCGGCTGAGGGGTGGGGGTCTTGGTTTTTGTAGAACAACTCAAAGATATGCATCAGATTGTTATCTTTATCCCTTCAGGAGGAACTAGGAGGCCTGTGATTCTGTTGTTCTAATCATTAACTGCTTGAGTCTGTTCTCTGGAATTCAAGAGAATGCCAAACAAGAAGCATGGGAAATGGAGGGGCTTGTACCCAGGAAGCCCCCAACAGGGTCCTGCTCGCTTTCAGTCCCCCTTTTCTTTGATGTTCCTCAGTCCTGAGGGGAACAGGGGCAGGACAAGAAAGGGAATAAAGTTTCAGACGGAGGGCACTCGGTTTTAGGGGGACTGGGTTTCAGGATCTCTCCCACCGAGAGGAGAGGTGTGAGCGAGGGAAGAGGGGGCTGGGGGCTGAAGGGAAGCAGCTCAGAGAAGCTCTCCATGCAGCAGTGTCTGTTGAGCACTTTCTACTTTTTGGGCACTGTGCTAATGCGGGAAGGCAAACACCATACTTCCCTGGCAGCAGGCATCCACGTGGTGAGACAGACATTTCCTCAGCAGATGACTAAAGCAGTCACAATACACGAGGTAAATGAGGGGACAGGCAGAGGGGCCGTGGACCCTTAGGAGTGGCCGTTCATTTTCCCCTAATGTGGCAAAGCAGCCCAGGCATGGCAGCAAGATTCAAGAAATGACTTGCTCAGTGTGGCTGGAATTTGAGGCTTGTGGTGGGGCAGTTATGAGAGCTGAAGCTGGAGGGCAGATAAAAGTGTGTGGTGCGAAGGGGCTGAACAGTGAGCCCTCGCATCCTGACAGGGACTGACCCACAGCTGAGGACCCAGTCTCACTTGGCTAGGAGCCGAGGTCCCACACCTTCTGCACATGCACACAAGCAACACCCAAGGGTGCTTTCCTACCGTTGCAGTGGTTATGTTGAGAAAACCAGGGCAGAGCACAATGGTAAAGAATAATTAGTGTTGTGACTAAATAAATGAACACACCACCTGTGCATCCTGTTTGGGGAAATGAGTCAGATTAGTGAAACAAGTCACACAATCACAGCAAATGCCAATCTCAGCCATGGCAGCTAGGCTGGTCATTTCTAGTTTTAATGAGGGCCTTCGTGATCAGCGTTCATTCAGATGAATGAAGAGGAATTTTCGGTGTATGTTTTATTTTTAATCACATAGATGTAATTGCTGCCAGAAAATTTTTTAAAAATTTAGTTAGTCAAACATTTTAAAGTTAAAGTTACTCTAAACACACCATGCAGGAACAACTGTTAACCTTTTGGTGCATATACTTTCAGACTTTCATAAATATGTTATGTTTATAAAAGTCGATTATTTTGTTCTGTCCTCTTAGCTTACATCTGACTTCAATTTTTGGAGTCCTTTTTGTTCCTCCTTTTTTCCTTTTGTAAATGGATGTGCCTAGTTTTGCTCTACATTATGAGTTTATCTTTGATTCCTTCCCCCCTCTGCCTCCTACTCCAGGAATTTGGAAGGTATGGTACTTGTTTAAAGTTCTTCTGACCATTACTATCAAATTTTTAAATAATATTGACACATGTTTAAAACCTATGTTCTAAACCTCTGTTTCTCAAATTATTAATGTCAAGAATGAAACAATATCTACTGACTCACCCCACATACAGATGAAAAGTGCCCACGCTTTCCTTCCTCCAGCTCCGGACACACACCACCCTTTCCCCCCAGTTTTTGTTATTCTACTTTAGGTTTTTATCTCAGTCTGCAATAGTTAAATTGGGGTTTTCTTTGTTTGTTTTTTTTTTGTTTTTGGCTGCATTGGGTCTTCGTTGCTGCGCACGGGCTTTCTCTAGTTGCGGCGAGCCGGGGCTACTCTTTGTTGCAGTGCACGGGCTTCTTATTGCGGTGGCTTCTCTTGTTGCGGAGCACGGGCTCTAGGCGCGTGGGCTCACTAGTTGTGGCGCACGGGCTTAGTTGCTCCGCGGCATGTGGGATCTTCCCGGACCAGGGCTCGAACCTGTGTCCCCTGCATTGGCAGGCAGATTCTTAACCACTGCACCACCAGGGAAATCCCTGCAATAGTTAAATTGTTGATTGTCACATAATCGGACCTCTTGTTTCAAGAATGAGATAGCGTTTACATTCTCCTTAGAAACAATGCTATTTAACAATGTTTGCATTCCTCAACGCCCATATTGTTGGTTGATCTCAGTTACCGTACAGAACACATCAGCATTCTAAAGCCCTTTCCCAGCTGAGAATGTCTTCTCCTTGCCTTCATTTATTACTGATGGTAGAATTTGGGAAGCATAGCGTAACCGTTCTCCCTGAAAACCACATAGACAAATTAGACTGATATTTTTTTTTTCTTTTATACAGGATCTATTTCTTTTTCCTGGATTTGGGAAAGTTTCTTTAGACTTGATATTCAGTGAATCTAAATATTTATCCGTTTTCACAAAGTCCACAGTAAAACTTTAGTGATTTTTTTTCTCTCACTTCAGAGAGATTTTTCTTCAGTATCCATTTTTTTAGTTTGCGTTTATCCATTTTATTATCCTTTTTCTAGCTTATCTTTTTTTAGTTTTATTGAGAAACAATTGACATACATCACTGTATAAGTTTAAGGCATACAGCATGATGGTTTGATGTACATATACTGTAAATGATTTCCACAGTTGGTTCAGCAAACATCCACCTTCTCATACAGATACAATAAAAAGAAAAAAGAAGAAAAGAAGAAAAAATTTCTCCTTGTGGTGAGAATGCTCAGGATTTACTCTCCTAACTTTCCTGTATATCACACAGCAGTGTTAGCTACAATCATCATGTTGTACGTGACACCCCTAGCACTGATTTATCTTATAACCGCAGGTTTGTACCTTTTGACCACCTTCCTGCAATTCCCCTCCCCCTTTCCCCCCTCTGCCTCTGGTGACCACAATTCTGATCTCTTTCTCTGTTTTTTGGGTTTTTTTTTTTTTTTTGATTCTACATATAAGTAAGATCATAGAGGACTTGTCTTTCTCTGTATGACTGTTTCACTTGGCGTAATGTCTTCAAGATCCATCTCTGTTGTTGCAAAGGTTAGGATTTCCTCGCTTTTTATGGCTGAATAATATTCCATTGTTTATATATACCACAACTCCTTTATCCCTTCATCCATCGATGGATACTTAGGTCACTTCCATGTCTTGGCTTTTGTAAATGCTGCTGCTATGAACATGGAGGTGTAGATATCTTTTCTAGTTAGTGTCTTTGTTACATTTGAGTATTTTCCCAGAAGTGGAATTGCTGGATCATATGGTAGTTTTATTTTTAATTTTTTGAGGATCCTTTATACTCTTTTCCACATAGCGACTGTCACAATTTACAGGCCCCCCCCCCATTATTTACAAGGATTCCCTTTTCTTCATATCCACACCAGTATTTGTTATCTCTTGTCTTTTTGATGATGGCCGTTCTAACAGGTGTGAGATGGTATCTCACTGTGGTTTTAATTTGCATTTCCCTAATGACTAGTGGTGCTGAGTATCTTCCCATGTACCTGTTAGCCTTTCATGTATCTTCCTTGGAGAAATGTCTTTTCAGATCCTTGGCCCATTTTTAAATTGGGTTATTTGCTTTTTTTTCTTACTGAGTTGTATGAGTTCTTTATGTTTTGGCTATTAACCCCTTATCAGATACATGGTTTGCAAATACTTTTTCCCATTCTGTAGATTGTATTTTTCACTCTGTTTAGGGCAATTTACGTTTTTGAAATTGGTTCTCTTGCAGTGGTTCTGATTGCTTCCTCAGTTACTCCCATTATGCATATGCTACATATACTGTGTCCGTGATTTCAGTCCATCTTTTTCTCTTTAGTCATTTTCACTTGCTTTTTTTTCTGTCTCTCTGAGTTCTGGGTGAGTGTCTCAAGTTTGCACTCACCTTAATAGTTTCTAAACCAGATCGATTTTCTGAATCACTTCAGGAAATTTTTGAAGTACAAATTTCTTAGCTTCACCCAAGGCCCACTAAATCAAAATCTCCTATATTTAACCCTAGGAATATATATTTTAAGTATCCGCTTCCCCCCCCCAACCATATTTCTATGATCATCTAGGTTTGGAACCACTGTCCTATTTCACTAGTCTAATTCCACTTAATTCAGGAACAATTCTCCTCTTCACTGCTTTTTAGCAGTTTTAAATTCTGCAATGGAATTATTTGCTTCCTTGTATTCTTTTCATAAAATCCCTTTTTTACTTCCATTTGTTGCCTCATGACCTCTCTTTTTAGCAAGTTTGTATTTTGAGTAATTACCTTGAGAATACAAAGTAGTTACTCTCTTAAACTTTTGTCTTTCTCTTATGGCAAATTTTTTCCAAAGTCTACTATTTTCTCATATGTTATGTTTATTTCCTTGGGTTTATATTATATTTATAGTCTGTGGTGTAGAACCTTTTCCTTTAATTCCTTGTTGGGAGCCTATTTCATAACTTACTCTTCATTGGTGCCTTGGGTGACTTCTCTGCATTCCCAGGCACTCTTAATTTGAGGACTGCGTAATATGCATTTACATAATAAGTTTTGTCATTCAGTAGCCTCAGGAGAATGGAGAGTAGCCAATTTCTTGAGTAGACCTAGCAGGAGAGCTTTGCCTTACTCAGCATTTCCTACATGTTGAGGACTCTCAACATGTAGACTCAGCCTGGGGACTCTTGCATCAAGACCCATCTCTCCGTATCTTGGGTACACTTCACTCTACCCACTGTGCTGTGTACCTCGTGTGGCTACGTCTCGTATTTCACATGAATTGTCTATCCCTGTGAGCTGGGTAGAATTTACATGAGTTGGAGCAGTATCCTGTCTAGTTCCAGAATGTTCGTCCTATTTCTTAATGAATGACCACGTTGGTGACAGTTGGGTTAGAGAACATCCCCACTTCACAGGAGTTCTGTGTGGTTGGGCCATGTGCATTATTTTCCCACACTGCATATTCCACATTGTTCCATAAAAATGAGTCTCTCTACTTCCAGCAGACTGCCCTGCCTCCAGAACCTCTCCCCTAGATGTCAGAGTAAGTCCACAAAAAAATCAAGTAATAGCCCCAAACTGGAAATAAGCCCACAATCCATCTGTGGTTATGGTTAATAAATTGCGGTACGTTTGTACAATGGAAAGTAAATCTTAATTAGCCACATGCATCAGTATGAACAAATGTCAGAAACAAAGTTGAGTAAGAGTCAAACAGAAGACATTCAGTATGGTCCACTCACATCCATTTCCAAACAGGCAAAGCTCAGCAGTACGTTACTTAGACTAGAGATATATACGTAGGTGGTAGAGGTATTTTTTCAAAAAGCAAGTTAACAATGAACGCAAGTACCGGACAGTGATGCTCACAGGTGGAGGGGAGGGGACGGAATCAGGAAAAAGCCCTCCAGACATTCGAAGGTACTGCTAACATTCTACTTGCTAAGATCAGTAGCTGATGCACTGGCATTTGCTTTACTGTTATTTTTAATAATAATACTAATTTTTAATAACAATGGTTTTAAATAATTATACATCTAAAGTTTTAAGGTAACAATAGATTCAATGCTATGTTAAATCTAATCCCAACAGTTTTCATAACTTCTTTTTATGAATGACACTTCACAATTTAAAAAAATGAAAAGTAAAAATAAGCCATGTAAGAGAAAAAATAGCTAAGGGTCACCATTCAACTGTCCTCGCTTTCCCCCAGCTGTGGTCCTAGAGGGCTCTGTGTCCATAGTGGGGAAGGGGACTCCATGTGGTGCCCTGTTCCTTCCCCCCACCCACCCATTTAGCCAGGCCTCCTGATTTAGTGATGTTATTTGACTTTCCCAAAATGCCTTCCTCTTACTTGTCACCAAACAACTGTGCTCCACTCTCAGAATGAGAATTTGTATGTCTTCCCTCAGTTTGAGGCTTCTGGATGCTTGTAAATGGCTTTATTAGGTGACCTGGTTCAGCATTAAAGCTAGGCTTTTCCGTACTCCTGCTTCTCTTTAGATTTCTGAAAGGAGGAAGGTCGGAAGCTTGCTTTCACGTGAGACTTCTCCCCAGAAATAGGAAGAATGGCTAGAGCCATACACAGAGCGATATTAACAGTAGTGTGACTGTGCACAATGCAGAACATCATTGTCAAGCAGCACCGCGTGTATTCACTTTCTTCAGAGGTAGCGTTCATGTCATGATGATTCCAGATGAGGACAACAAGGCTCAGGGAGTTCCAATGACTTGTCCCTGTTGCTGAAGCTGAATTCAGAGTCCAGAGTCCACCCCCATCCACTCCATTGCAATGCCTGATGCTTCAAGTCTATAGTCAGCTCTAGTTGAAAGATACTTTGTCATTCAGTAATTATTTATTGAGCACCTATTATGTGCTGGACCAGGTGCTAAGGACACAACAATGAACAAGGCGTACCTTTTCACTGCTACCCTGACACTTAAAATATAGGACAGAACGTAGGCATTAAAGAAAGAATTGCACAAATAACTATGAAGTGACAGTTGTGAAGAAGTGACTGTGTGATAGTGTACAAAGGGGAACCGAGACTACAGGGTCAGGGAAAGGATTTCGTAAGGGAGTGGCCAACCATCTGAACCCCCAATGATAAACAAGTTAATCAAGCAAAGAAGCGGGGAGAAGAGCAACACAATAGAGGTACAGCCTGTAGGAAGAGCCCAGAGTCTGGGAAGAACTTGGTAAACTGAAGAAATTAGCAGAAGGGCCTAGTGAGGCAGGTGGACAGTAGCCAAGACACACTTTTCAGGGCCGTGGTCAGGATTTTGGTTTTATTCTAAAAGTAAGGACCAGTCTGCGCAAGGTTTCGAGAAGAGGCAAGGCATCGTCATATCCATTGCTTTGTCTACTAAAAAGAGGGTAAAGAGAGCAGACCAGCTTATTTTAAGCCAAAATATAATCGGGAATGATTAACATATACTAATTATCTCCTATAGTATTATAGACTTGTTTGTAAGTCTATAGTATCCATAAGGCTCTTTAAATGGATAAAAATATGTCACTCTCACTCTACATATTGGAAATTGAAAATAGATCTGGCACACCTTAAAAGACGTTTCTGGCATTCACAGCTTTTCAAGTTGAAGATCCGTCTTCTGAATAGGAGGTGCCAGGATCTTGAAGCAGCCCAGGGACTCCTACCACAGCCCACCCTTGCCAGTCAGACAACAAAAGGTCAGGGCCAGGAACCCCCAAGACTGCTTCAGCTCTTCAGGGTGCTAAAGAAATGTACCACGTGGTGAAATGAATGGGCCTTTGTTTTAAATCAACATCTTGTGTTTATAAATTCTCACTCAAGGTCTGTAAAGGGCCCATTCAGCAGATCTTTTTAAAATCAGAAAATTAATTTGAATATAACTTCTCTTGATTGCCCGCCAACCTTTCCCTCCTTCCAGTGGCATTTATCCATTGTTCTTCCATAAACTGGGAAATAACTGACTGCCCTCCAGAGTGAGGCTACCTGGAGTGGCGAATGGTGCAGTTCACACCTGTTTGTTGCATACCTGTGCCATGGAGGTACTACATCGTATGCTCTGGAAATGGATGACAGAGATGAGCAAGCCAGGCTTTCTGCCCTCGAGAGGCCTCCAGTCTTAGGAGATGATATCAGAGGATTACAGTAGACTGTGATACAAGTGCTACCGAGATGGCTAACACACTCTGGGTTTTCAGAAGCAAGAGAGGAACGAGGAGAACTTTCAGTTACTCAGATCTCTGGCAGTAGAAATTATGTTTTAGGACGTCATTTTAAAAAAATATATTGAAAGTCCATGCTTCTGAAAAATTGATTACATTAGAATTCTGAACTGTCTGTTCATGTATTCCCTACAAAATGCCCTTCACTGAGTCTGTCTTTTGCAATGAATCTTCTCTGAACTAGCTGTGCATCTTCAGGGATCACTCGTGTGCATGTTTGCACGCCACTGCATGCTTACTCTATGGAAGGGACCAAAATAGCTATTGTCTAGTTGTTTTCATCTTTGATTTGCTTCACTGTAAATGGGATGTAAAACTGCCTATGGTAAGCTAATTATACCTAAGCATTTATCTTCTGCTGCTAAATGGAATCATGTAGAAGGCATCTCCCCACCCCAGAAGAATGGAACATTTAACCACAATAACTATTTTACATTAGATGAATTACCTTACTAACCTTTAGGACCTCGGTGCTATAAAGTATCTGACTAGCCAGGGAAACATGCCGGTCCTGCAGAATGACATTGTGTATTGTGTTTGATACTCGGTATAGAGCCCAGAGGCCCTAAAGTAGCAGCTCCTTTGTGAGAGGGCAGGTTGGGGATGGGAGGATGATTTCCACTAAATATCAATTCCAATACAGATTTGTAACTTTTAAACTCCTCACAAACATGCATTCCTAAAAGAGGCTGAATTGGGTCTTGTACTTGGTGGCTGTCATCCTACTAGAAATCTGAAGCAACACGAAGCATGCATTCATTCAGTCATCAGAAGAGAAGCAGAGGATGGACCTGGGTATTAAAATACATAATGTTCCCCAAGCCATCCCCTAGCCTGGGTCCTGAGGTTTTGGTCTCTTTTAGGAGGTGACATTTCATTGCTTACTCCTCAGTTTATGGTAATTTTATGCCAATCCAGGTCCAGGAATAATTGCTCCCAAATTCTTTATAAGGAAAACTCAGTTGTCATTTGCATTTTAGATGCCTGAAATGGATTGGCAGGCATTAGAGAGTTAATCCATCTTCTAGCTATGATTCATATATATATATATTGCTTTTCATTCTCCAGTTTGACACAGTAGAGCAGGTTGCTGTTATTGAGAAATTGAAGCAGCAGATGTGATTAAATCAGATCACACATCTCATTCTCTCTTTAATTTCACCTTGCTCTTCAGCAGCCGAATCCATGCGCTACCCCCATGGAGTCAGCCAGCGCCATGCATTCTTAACATGCCCAGCAGAGCAGTAGCAAAATGTTTCCAAAGTCAGCCACCCTGCTGGGCTCTCGTGCTTTCCAATCTGTGTTTGCCTCCAAATAAATCAGTATTGCTAGATCTGGTTTATTAATCCATTCATCTCCCTAGAGACTAAGATTTCTGGTTAATTTGCATCCTTAATGCTCAATTTCAACTAAGAGGAGCTTCAAAAAATAAAGACTAGAATCAAGGATAAAGAAACAATTAGGGGACTTCCCTGGTGGCACAGTGGTTAAGAATCCGCCTGCCAATGCAGGGGACACGGGTTCCATCCCCGGTCTGAGAAGATTCCACATGCCGGGGAGCATCTAAGTCCGTGCGTCACAACTACTGAGCCTGTGCTCTAGAGCCCGCGAGCCACAACTACTGAAGCCCGCGTGCCTAGAGCCCGTGCTCTGCAACAAAGAGAAGCCACCGCAGTAAGAAGCCTGCGCACCGCAACGAAGAGTAGCCCCCGCTTGCCTCAACTCGAGAAAGCCCGCGGGCAGCAACGAAGACCCAGCGCAGCCAAAAATAAGTAAATTAATTAATTAAAACCTTGAGGATATTTAAAAAAAGAAAAAAGAAACAATTAGAAGTCTTCAGTCTATCTCCTCAACCTTCCCTTCTTTCTTCTGTGACTTCCCCATCTCTCTCCCACCCACCCTTATTCCCTGCTTCTAGGAATAGGAGTTGGAAATGGCATTTATACGTTTGCTTCGCAAGCGTGTCCTAAGAAGCTATATTTGTGGCATTCCCGTTGCCATCGAAAAATGAAGTTGAAATAAGGAGGCATTTCTCAGATTAGGGTTCAGTGTGCCTGACCCCTGCTGTTTAGTATCAGACAGTTCAGGACCAACAAAAATGAAGCAGTGTCCCAGCACTGAGAAGCGAGCAGTGGTCCTGTGGCATACCCAGCATGGCAATAAGGGTCATCGTAGATGCAGTCTCTCTCTCTCGAGACTAGCGGTCCCTTCCCACCTGGGTGTACTACTCTTCCTTTGCAACCAGAGTCCAATGACTATGACCAGTAATGGTTAACTGCATAGCATAATGTGGCTTAATTCATTCCACAAATACAGATGGAATGTATGCATGTTTGTATGTGCCAAGTGCTGCCCTAGGCAGTGCTGAACAAACACCATCACTGCTATGATGAAGCTTTTCTCCTCTTCATTATCTGACCTCTGCTTACTTCTCCCTTCTCATCCATTCACCCTCGGTGTGCTCTATTAATGTCCAGTACGGTAGAATAACCTACAGTCTCGTGAGCATCGTTCATTATGGTCCATGTGTCTAGCGGACCTGGACCTCCTTCTACCCATTTGCCTGCCTAGCTTCCAGCCAAACATCAGGTCTCATTTCCTCCAGAAAATGGCCTCGCCCCTCCTCTGAGCTCACTGAAATGTGTCTTCTTGTCTTTCATCCATACTTTAACCTTTTCAGTGGTAGAGACTGTGTCAGTATGGTCCACATTATCCCTGACACATAGTGGGCGCTCAAGAAACATTTGTGGAATTAATCACTGAATTCATTTTTATCCTTAAATAAGATCCATATATACTCATTTGCCCTTCATTTAATTTTTGTAAGACCCACAAGATAAGCTTTTAAAAGGAAGTAGAAAGATTGTGACATTTGTAACCTTATCACCCTAATTGTAGTGAGAATTAACACCCCTGTGTACTTTCTTATGAAAATCACCTCCTCTCCCTGTTATGCTTTTTAATAAGAATGGAACCCCTTGGCAAAATTAAATTGGAACTGTTAGAAATATTAGGTGGTTCTTTGTTGGAATCACTTCTGGAGAATTACCAAACCTGTGCTTTCCTTACCAAGTACAAATTAAAATTTATTTTAAAAATAATAATAAGAAACAGATTTACAACTATGAAAAGTTGACATGCATGTACATAAAAGTTCTAAGCCAATGGGTAAAAATGAAAGAGTGTGTTTCGGTGGTGTGAATAAGGGTATATTTTCCTTGTTGCAAAATGTCCTTTAATATCTTATAATTTATTTTTGATGGAACAAGTATTAAAAAAAAAAGCAGTCTTCTTGAAAAAAGTACATATCCAGGAGGTTTTTGCTTTAATTGTATGAGCTCAAGTGAATCAATTAAAAGTTTTCCCTGAGCACACAAATATCTTTACCATGCTTTTGTGTTGTATAGACTTTTTTTTTTTAATCTCAGGCTTTTCATCAGCAAGATGTTCATTTTCTTGTTCAACAGGTAAACATTAAATATCTACTATAGGTCAGGCACTCTAATATGCACTTGTTTTCTCTGTATTAATAAAATGATTTGCAATATATACATGTATCAAATCATCACGTTGTATACCTTGAAGTTACACGATGTTATGTGTCATCTATGTTTCAAAAAAGCTGGAAGAAAATATTGATGACGACAAATTTTTATAGCACTTTCTACCTCCCTAAGCTCTTCCTTATACATGAGAACTACTATCTTTCACAATTCTGTAAAGTAGGTAGGACATGTGTGTCAGAGAAACACTAGTTGCTATAACAAATATATTCCAAAGAGTTAGTGGCTTAGTTCTCTCTTATTTAACAGTCCTAGCTGAAGATTGCAGGTCAGGAGGTGGCTCTGTTCCACACAGTCATTTAGGGGCCCAGGCTGGCAGCAGTTCTGCTGTCTTTAAGATACCATTTTTGATACTACTCCAGTCCTTTCCATTCCCACCTGGAAGTAAAGGGCCTTGAGCAAGAAACAGAGGTGACAAATATCACTTGTGCTTACATTCTGTTGGCAAGAGCTTAATCACATAACCACACCAGCCTCAAGGGTAGTTTGGAATTGTCATCTAGTCTTGTACTCAGAGTAAAGGGAAGAATGGATTTGGGGGCATAGCTAACAGTCTGCAGCACAGCAGATATTTTAAAATTGCCATTTGTTAGATGAAAAAACTAAGGCTCAAAGAGGTTGATCTGCTTAAAACCACCCAGTTAAGCATGAACTATCAGAATCTGGCTCCTGAATGCTAGATCAATATCTCTTTCATCACTTCACATTGCCTAAAATTAGAGTGATAGCAAAAGACTGGCTCGGTGAAAGAATTGCCCATGGCTGTCCTGTGCACCAACTTTGTGAACATGAACTGTCATAGCACAGCACAGAATTTGGTATTCTTCTCTTGTTTAATTTGGTTCAGCCTTGACCAGAGAGGGGATCTTCCTAGTGTTAGAAGAAAGACTAAATGCTGCCTTATAAACATTTTAATGCAAACAATATGTCTGGCTTTCCACCAGCTCCAGGACAAGACTGAGAACAGACTAAAAAAATACATACCCACATTGAAAACTGAAGCACAGTCCCCAAACATGAATATAGCTGGGGATCTCCTTTGTATCTTCAGTTGCTCCCTGTCTGATGGCTCATTTAATGAATATTTATGGAGAGCTTATTATGTGGTAGGTACAGGGGCTAGAGAGAGGATCAAGAGAGACACCACTCCAGCCATTATGGAACTCATTATAGACAACAACTAACCAAAACGGTTACAAATTGGGACAAAGGATGCTGAGAGACAGAGAAATGGTGGGAGTTCTATTTCAGAGATGACTTCTGGAAAAGCCTTTCTAAGGAGGTAACATTTAAACTGAATCCCAAAGGATGAGGAGTCGGTCATGCTGAGAACAGTGGGGAGAGCCTTCCAGACAGAAAAACAGTATATGCAGTGGTTCTGAGCAAGGAAGAATGTTACACGTTCAGAGAACTGAAGGTGTCCCTTTTGCCAAGGGATACTGAGTGAGTGGAAGGTGGTCAAGGTAATACTGGCCAAAGTGTTCTTATGTAACTCTCACAACAACCTGTGAGGTGGGTTACTATTTATCATCCCCATTTTACAGATAAGGAAACTGAGGTATAAAAAAGTTAAATGGTTAAATAACTAGCCTAATGGCACACAGCTAATAAACAGGGGGCCAGGATTTAAACTCAAGGAGTCTAGTTCCAGAGTCCGTCCCTACTTCGCTGCATTATCCTGCCATACTGCCAGAGCAAGACTTAAAACCTTCCACTCTATCATAAACAAAATTTCTCTCCTTTAAAACAAAAATACCTCTCTTCCCTTAGTAAAAGGCTCTTAACCTGAGGTCTCTGGATCCCTCCCTCCTCCAAGGGAACCTTGGCTAGAATTCAGCGGGGCTGATGAAGTTGGAGATATATAATATATATTATTTTTATGTGGAATAAATATTATATATGAAATATATTTCAATCAAAATTACACTTAATTTTATGCTGAATTCAATATACGAATTACACTTAATTTTATTTTTACTGAAATGTAACATTTCTTTCTATTATGACTATAAGTACAAAAAAGCTCACTACTCTTATCAGTTCTTGTGACTTTGTCAGTAGAATCACAGGTAATTTTTAATCACATAACAGTTTGTTGAAGATACCTTGAAATATCATTCACACTCATCACCACTTTCAAACTATGCTAGTTATTATTCTTGCCAGTAAATCCTACCATTTAATGCATCAATAAAGAACCAGCTGTATACTTCTATCATGAGATTTTAAGAACTATTTTGGTACGTGTTTTTTAATATAACTTGATTATTTTGTAATCTTGCATATTTTCCCTTTTGCATTTAAAAACATTCTTGAGAAGGACCATGGGCTTCACCAGACTGCCAAAGGAGACTTTGGCACAAAAAAGGGAAGGAGCCCTTCCCCTGACCCTTTCTGTGTTTAAACTTTTGCCCTCCTTCCCTACATAACTAGATTTCTAGAACAATCCATATGGATTGTACTTTCTCACATCTCATTTTTTCCACAGTCCACTGTTTTCTGGCTTTCGCACCCAACTTCTGTTCACAAGATGGTAACTCAAAGATCACTGGAGTCCTCTGAGGTTTAACAAATACTTTTCAGTATCTCTTTTCCCTGAAATCTGTAGAATTTTGCCACTGTTGATCTCATTTTTCTTCAGGGGACACTCTCTTGCTTCAGCTTCAGGAAAATCACTCTTTTCTTTTCCTTGCCTACTTTGCAAGTGCCTTGACTGACTACTCCGCTAATCGCTCCTCAGAAAATAATGTTCCTAATGTTCTTCTTGGGAAACCACATCTACTTCTAAGACATCAACTGCCCCTGTACACTGATGATTCCAAGTCCAGCCACTTCTTCTAAGCTTCATTTCTGAGTTCCCAGCTGCCCAAAGATAATTTTCACCACCATAGCCCAGAGGTACCTCAAACTCAGCACATCAAAGATGAACTCCTCTATTGCCTCCACCACCAAACCTGCTTTTTTCTCCTGCATCTGCATTTTGTTTATGGACATCAGTCTCTTCTGATCACCCAAACTAAAAAACTTTAGGGTTTCCCTCAATTGCTTCCCCTCCCTCACTCCTACTTCTACTGAACCAATAGTTCCTATTGGTCCATTATTGAGGAAGTCGGGTTGATACAGCCCAAGGATGATGTGTACTACTGGGAGAGAAATAAATGTTCTAGGTATAAGTTTTATGAGTATATTAATTTATGACCCCCTTGAAAATTATGCTGTGGTTTTTATTGAGATATAATTGACATATAACATTACATTAGTTTCAGGTGTACAACATGAATAAATACATGTCTATATTGTGAAATGATCCCCAAAGTCTGATTAACATCTATCATCACACATAGTTACAATTTTTTTCTCTTGTGATGAGAACTTTCAGAATTTGCTCTGTGACTTTTAACTATCTTTCCCGGGCCCACAACTTCTACCAGGAGTCTGATAGCTGAGTTATGACTTAAGATTCCAATTTTAATGGTTTTCCTCTCTTTCCCAGTGTGGAACATGTTGAAGAAATAGGCCACGTTCCTCTGCCCAATGTCACATACAACTTCCCTTGCTGACTAGGGGTGTCTAACCTTTTTCCAATGAGAACAGGGTGAGGAAGGCATGGCGGTCGAGAAAGTTCTTACGTGACAAATACTGTCATAAGCCAACCCTTGCTCTTGAGGGTTGACAAGCGTTTACTCTTTGATGGTTCTTCTGAGGACACCACCCCACCACCCCCACTGATGGAGGTGACTCATCTATGTTCCTTTTGATGAGAGCAAATGCATCTGTGTCCTTCGATGAGTTTATGTTTCTTCACCCCACAGTAGTTCAGCAGCACATCAGCTTCTTGGCTTGAGTTGTGTTTTCCCTTTTTAAGTGGCCTCTTAGAGGAGATCTTAGCTCCTCCACACCAGCTCTCTCGCTCAGGATGGCCCAGATCTGATCCAGGGGTAATGCTGATACAGTCCTTGCACAGACAAATGAGGACAGACTGTCTCTAACATTAAAATCTTTTGTTTAGTCTGCCAGCAGAGCAGTTAGCACACCGCAGGTTCTGGCTCTTTAGCTATCTCACTTTGTCCCACAAGCTCCCAGCAACATATGTCAAGTTGTTTGAAAGTTCCTTGAAGCCTCCTCACTAGACTTGGAATCAGAAAGCAGCCCCTCCTCTCTCTCCCCCCAAGCAAATAGAGGCAAATTAGAATGTCAGGGACTCGTGCCCATCTTTTTTATAGAAAAACTCCATCTAAAACTTTTTGATTGAAGTATACATATAGAAAAGGCCATATACATTAACTGTACAGCTCACTGAATTTTCACAAATTGAACACACCCATGAAACTAATACCCAGATCAAGAAATAGAACATGACTTGTATTCCCAGAAGCCTTCCCTATGCTCCCTTCCAGTGGCTACCCCTGCCCAAGGGGTAACACAATTCTCAATTCTAATGGTAAAGAATAGCATCATCTGTTTTTGTTCATCATATAAATAGAATCATCCAGTATGTACTCTTTGTGTGTGACTTCTTCATTCAACATTATACATGTGGATGATTCATCCATATTGTTGTCTGCAGTTTTAGATGGTTTATTCTCATTTCTCTAAATTGGTCAACATGTGAACATATCACAATTTATTTCTGCATTCTGCAGTTCATGAGTATTTTGGTAGTTTCCAGTTTGCGACTACTCTGTAAAAAGTTCTGTTCTAGATTATATCAGACATATTTGGGTGAACAAAACTATACATTTCCATTGGTACATATTAGGAGTGGATTTGCTGAGCAGGGTAGGGTAGACTGTATTAGTTTGCTAGGGCTACCATAACAAGGTACCATATACTGGCTGGCTTAAAAAACAGCACTTATTTTCTCACAGTTCTGGAAACTAGAAGTCTGAGATCAAGGTGTGAATAGTGTTGGTTTCTTCTGAGACCTCCTTCATGGCTTGGAGATGTCTGTCTTTTCCCTGTATTCTCTCACGGGCTTCCTTTTGTATGTCGCTGTCCAAATTTTCTCTCCTTATAAGGATACCAGTCATAATGGATTAGGGCCCACCCTCATGACCTCATCTTAACTAAATCACCTCTTTAAGATCCCATCTCCAAATATGGTCACATTCCCATGTACTAAGGGTTAGGACTTCAGCGTATGAATTTGGGGATGGGGAATACAATTCAGTCTGTACATATATGTTCAGCCTTAGTAGATTCTTCCAGTGTCTCAAAGTGGTTTTAATAATAAACCCCCCCTCCAGGAGTGTATGAGAGTTCTGGTTGTTCCATATCCTCACCAACACTTGATATTTTGTTTTAAAGAAATCTTTAAACATATGCTCCCAACCTTTATATCTGCTCTTGGTATGACTGAGGGGTCAAGATAATGAAACTGGCTTCACACCTCTTTTGCAAACCTTGCGTTGTATGTGCAAGGCTCGTGGCATCTCCCTTTGGGATGTGGCATCTGTCATCTTCACAGAAAACTTCATTCTCAGACCATGTTAACTAGATCTAGAATTTTTGCTTGCTTGTTTTTACATCCTTAGGCAGAAAGGTAAGTTGGCAATGCCAGTGCCTTCATTTAATTTTTGAAATTTGACTGTCTCTCCCACACCTGCCCTAGGATTTTGAGAGTAACTCACACCAAAAAGAAGATGGTCCCAGAAATCTCTAAGAAGTTAGATCTCTTGATTCTGATGTTGGGGCCGCAGCTCTCAGGGTGAGCCCTGATAACAGTACCTCTCAGGGGATGTTGACTCACCTGGAGATGTCTTACAGCCCCAAGAGCAGTGGCTGTTCATTTGGGGCTGCAGCAATTTTCCCTTCCTCAGACCCTCCTCCATAGCTGGGCCATGCACGTTTGCTTTTGCACCATCATCTCCAATGGGAGCCTTCTGGAAGGACTTTTCCTAACCTTCTGATGACATTTAACGCACATTGAGGTTCACTGCAAAATAACTATTTTAAAACATTTATCCAAATTCCCAAGGTGACACACGCAGTGAGAATCAGAGCTCGGTTCAAAGGCTGTGCTAATGTCAAAACTCCTGCTCTTCGTAAACTGGACTCACAGATGGACACAGAATGAGTGCAGGGAAACTTAGTTACCTTAGTTTGGTATTAAATGAAGTAATAATATTCCCATATTACTACTAAGGAATCTTATCTTTTCTTGATTTGACTGAACCAAATTGGTAGGACACAACCACAGAAAGAAGTTAAAATTTGCAACCACAGAGAGTAGATTATATCACACAGATCTCAAAACTGTAATTGACCCTTTATCAAGAGCCACCAGTACAAAACCATTAATGGAGGTATTTAAGAGATTTCCTTCCTGTTACATGTCTGCTGTGGATTTAAGGGAGATATTTTCTGTCATAAACATCTACACCCCCAACTAGAAATTTATGTAGAACATAAATCACTTTATGCCCCTGTATTGACATATTAGTTCAAAACACTGCTGGCATGCAGGTGAGAGAGCAGCAGGGAGGAAAATTAGATGATCTGCTGGTAATCTGCTAATTTACAAGTTGAGAGAGGGTATTCTGGCTTGACACCACTTATATTTCTCCACGTGGCCAAGCACAAAACAGCAGCTGAGGTGGTGGTTATGGAATTCCTCCAAGATGGAAATGTGAGACCAGCCCTTCTCTCCTCCCTTCCTGCAGGTACTGACCTGCAGAGACTCTGTCGGCAACTGGAAAGTGCCTTATGTTTATCAAGAAATTAATGAAGAACTTATTCTCTTTTTGTTAATAGAAATCATGTTATATTGGAACTATTTGGGAAAGCAGACAGGATGTATAATAAGTGATTTCAAAGGGCAATAGGGCTCCTTCAGGCAGACGGCAGTGGCTGGGGGTAGAGGTGATGTAGAAAGATCAACTTACCTTTCTAAGGAACATCTCTAGCAACCTCATCTAGTGCATTTTTTGCTAAGTCTGAAATATTTACCACTGGTTTATATGATTTGATGGGAAGAACAAATGCTCAAATTCATCAAGATTTTCACTCCTGACACTAATTTAGTATTCTTGGTTTCGAATGTGGCTTATTTTTTTACTACTATATGAATGAATACACTACACACATATGTGTGTGCGAATGTGTGTGTATGTATACATATAAAGAAGGGAGGGAGGGAGGAAGGGAGGGAAAGAGGAAGAAAAGAGGGGATCCCATATTGGTGAATAATTCTGAATTTTTATTTGAAAGAGACTAAAGGTGAAGTGTCCTAAGTAGGTGGGTTTGTCTTTAATCTTGCTGAAATAAATATAAAAGTATAATTCCAGACATCTTCAAATGTCCCTATTCCAGCTCTCATGATCCCCATTAAGGTAAAATTGACAGGAACAGATAAAGGCTTGAAGTCTTCTATACATTTTTCTCTGCATCTACTACACTATTTTAATTCATACTTTCTATAGAATAAACTAAAATCTAAATGCCATTTTAAAAGTAGGATAGTGGGACTCTGTTGCCAATGGAAACATGAAGAAATGAAATATACCAGCTTTCTTTTTTTCAGCTTTTTATTTTGAAATTATTATCGATTCAGAGGAAGTGGCAGAAAAATGTACAGGGAGGTCCTGTGTACCCTTTACCCAGCACCCCACAATGCTAACACCTTGCATAACCGTAATACAATATCAAAACTAGGAAACGGACATTGGTATTATACAATCCATTAGTTTTACAAGCACACAAGTGTGTGTGGGGGTGTGTGTGTGTGTGTGTGTGAGAGAGAGAGAGATTTTATCACAGGTGTGGCTTTGTGCTACCACTACTGCAATCAAAATACAGAGCTGTTCCATCAGCACAGGGTCCCCTGTGCTACACTTTTATAGCCACATCTACCCCCACTGCCCACCCCTAACCCCTGGCAATCCCTAATTTGTCCTCCATCCCTATAATTTAGTTACCTCAAGAATGTTACTTACATGGAATCACAGAGTATATAACCTTTTATATTTATTTATTTATTTATTTATTTATTTATTTATTTATTTATTTATTTATTTTTGGCTGTGTTGGGTCTTCGTCTCTGTGCGCGGGCTTTCTCTAGTTGCGGCAAGCGGGGGCCACTCTTCATTGCGGTGCGTGGGCCTCTCACTGTCGCGGCCTCTCTTGTTGTGGAGCACAGGCTCCAGACGCGCAGGCTCAGTAGTTGTGGCTCACGGGCTTTGTTGCTCCGCGGCATGTGGGATCTTCACAGACCAGGGCTCGAACCCGTGTCCCCTGCATTGGCAGGCAGACTCTCAACCACTGCGCCACCAGGGAAGCCCTATAACCTTTTGAGATGGGCTTTTTTCTGGCTTGTTGCCATGTATGAAGAGTTTGTTCCCTTTTATCACTGACTCATACACCATGGATGGATGTCCCACAGTTCGTTTAACTTTATAGTCAATGAAGGATATGTGGCTTGTTTCCAGTCTTGGGCTATTGCAAATATCGATAAAGCTGCTATGAACATTAGTGTACAGACTTCTGCACGAATAAATGTTTTCATTTTTCTGGGACAAACATCCAATAGCTTTCTTTTTTAAAAGAACATTGGTTCTCAAAAACAGAAAAAAAAAATAACAAGAATTAAATGAGTTAATAATTAGAGAATATTTAACACATTGTTGGACTAGTAAAGTGCTTATTCATGGCAACATGCACTAAAATTTTTCTACTATGTAAACAGGCACTATTCTAGACACAGAGGGTACAAAGATAAAAAGATACAGACCCTGCCCTCAACAAACTCACTCATCCTAATTAGACAGAAAGAGAGGAAGGGTGCCACTTATCAGCCTTAGGCTGGAAGAGGCAAGAAGACGGAATAGTTACAGGAACTTAGAAGGGGACAGTCATGTGGCAAGAGCCACTGACAAGAGCTGTGGCCTTTGGTCAAAGGATGCAACCCTGGAAACCCGCAGTGAGGGAGGCTGGGGAATCAATACCCTGAACTCCCTCTCCTCCCTCCCCCTAGTCTTCTCCCAGCACTTCCCATTGGCAGGACCCACCCCAACTGGAAGCCAGAGGGCACAGGGCCCTGGGATGCCGTCCATGCAGGTCAGTGTCTAGGAGTACGGAGCATGATGGGGAAGGGTGCAGAGCAAAACTAGAGGAATCAGTAGACTAGATCCACCCCACACACGCACACCCAGCTTTGAATCCACTTTTTAACTTTAGGCAAGTTGCTTAATTTCTCTGCACCTCGGGTTGCTCACTGCAAAACAAGTGTCATAATGATAGTTATGCAGGTTATCGAGAGCATAAACTAGACGATGTCTCGAAAATGCCTGGCAGAGCTCCTGGAACGTGGTAGGCATCATTGAATGTGCTCCAGCCCCACCCCCAGCTGATGGCAGTTCTCTGCACTTGTGGCTGTTTTATAGTCTTCATGTATTTCCCAGGAGCATGGTCTCTCCTAGTGTGGTCCATAGACCATGTGCTTTAGAGACACCTGGGATCCTTTTCATCACACAGGTTCATGGCCCCCACCCCAGTCCCACTGAATCATGAGTAGAAGGATGGGAATCTTCCTTTCGGACAAGTTTCCCCAAGTGATTTTCATGCACAATAAGGTTTGGGAACCACCATCCTGGAAGTCCATATTTCTAATTGACGCCCACTTGGGTGAAGTAGAGGTGAGATTTATCTGTACTTGGCAGCCATTAGATATAGCTCCAGCCCATCAGCTCCGGGAAGAGGGCTGTGAGACCAGGACACTAATGGTCTGTCTTGCAGTGTTAGGCCATGCTGATTCTCCATTTTGCTGGCTTTATTAATACCCAAGGAACAATGTTCCCAGGTTTTTAATTAAAAATTCTCTAACATCCAGACTCTAATCATTTTCTAGGTTGGATATGGGCTTGGTAAGTAGCTGGCTCTGACCCCTACCTTTCAGAGAAAACTTAATAAGCAGAAGCTGTTAAAGGGAATAAAAAGCTTTGTGGTTGAGAACAGGTCAATTCTGAGTATAAACAGGAAGAGGCCAAAACTTAGAATAAGACCAGAGGATCTAGGACCTTGCTTTAGTTTGTTAAGGAAAAGTATAAGGGAATTAATCAGCAGTCCGGGACAGACACTGAGCTCATGGCTTGGGTCTTGAATTGGTTAGATCTCAGATGGGCTGCGATAGAGAGATTGGAAAGAGTAGGAGCTTAGACAAGAGGGAATTTTATTTGCTTCTCATGTAAAACTAGAGGCAGGCGGAGCAGGCCTGGGATGGCGGTTTTTCTCCACAAAGTTCTCAAGGACTCAGGGTTCTGTGGCTTTTGGTCCTGCTCTCCCCCAAATGTGGCCCACGTCCTCATGTTCCAGGATGGAATGCCAGTTGTCACATCCGTGTTCCAAACCACAGGAAAGGGGGAAGAAGGTACAAAGAGTGCGGAGCAGCTGACTTCTAAAGAAGGTTTAGAATCTGCCACACAACACATCTGATTACATCAGTTTGGCCAGAACTCATTCACATGGCCGCACCAAACTACAGGTCTAGCTTGGAAACGATATACTACTAAATGGATGATACATTGAGGACAGCTAAGAGTCACTGCCATTGGTTCTGCATCCTGAGAAACTTTGGACCTTCTTTTCCCAATGGAATGGTTATGATTCAGGTTCCATACAGGAACCCAGAAACCACTCCAGGTATATTTAGAAGAGAAAACTTAAGACAATTTGCAGCACAAGTGCAAAAATGAGACAACCCGGAGGTTAACAGCAGTGGGAAGCTTCTACCTTCCCTGGGGCTGGAGGGATAAACGAGGAGACAGAGTTTAGAAGTCAGGGTTGGTTGGCAGAACTTGGAACCCCAGTCGGCCATTCCAGTGGGAGCTAGAGCCATGAGATGCAGTCCCTGCCCTAGATGCCACCAGTAGCAAAGTGATCCAGGAAGAAATATGCTGGCCTTTCCCTTCTTCTGCCCCTCAGTCTCCTTCAAGTGCCTTATATTGGCTAGAACTGCCTGGAAGCCAGAGGGCAGGGACATCTGGGAAGTGTAGTTTCATGCAAACAGAGTAGGCAAAGAAGAGGAAAGTATGGATCTGAAAGCAAACAGGTGACTAGAGCAGCACCAAATCCAAGTTGTGGACCAGGATAAATTACTAATAATTGATACCTGGCTAGACATTTTTTCTGGATGAAAATTTTGCAAAACAAAAGTGTCCTTCTGTTGAAAGCAGGGACTTAAACAGATCTTACTTAGTACATCAGTGTTCACAACAGCGTTGTTCACAATTGCCAAAAAGTGGAAACAACCTAAATGTGCATCAACAGGTGAATGGATAAATAGAATGTGGTATATACATAAAGCTGAATATTATTTAGTCATAAAAAGGGATGAATTTCTGATACATGCTACAACCTGGATGAACCTTGAAAACATTATACCACGTGAAATAAGCCAGACACAAATGAACAAATACTGTATTATTCCACTTATATGAGGTACCTAGAATAGGCAAATTCATGGTGACAGAAAGTAGATGTTGCCTGGAGCTGGGAGTTGGAGGACAATGGAGAGTTATTGTTTAATGGGTACAAAGCTTCTATTTGGGATGATGAAAAAGTTCTGGAAATGGATAGTGCTCGTACAGTGCACAACACTGTAAATGTATTTAATGCCCTGAATTTTACATTGAAAAATAGTTAAAATAGTAAATTAAAAATTTAAGGTAAAGCATAAAAATAATGAGGATCCCTCTGCTTCCCAAGTGTATTTCCTGATCGCAGAACCCTTTATGTGGAAGGCATGAATGTTGGTAATCAAGCAATAGAAGCCAACTAATGGACAAAACAGGGGGATCCAAAGACCAGGAAGACTTCAAAACCAAAATCAAAACTCTGTTTCCAAGATGTGTTGTGAAGTTTCAATAATACTTTCTTGGGGGGAGAAATGTTATTTCCCCCTTTTCCTAACCTGAAATTGATATGGTCATGAAGAGTAAGCATAACCCAATGAAAAGGCCAAGGCAAAATCAGAGGTTTACAGAATTGGATGTCACCTCCCTCTCTCTCTCCCTCTCTCTCTCCCTCTCTCTCTCCCTCTCTCTCTCCCTCTCTCTCTCTCTCTCTCTCTCTCTGTCTGTCTGTCTGTCTGTGTGTATATGTGTATATATATATATATATATATATATATATATATATATATATATATATATATATATATACGTGTATATATATATATATATATAGAGAGAGAGAGAGAGAGAGAGAGAGCATCTGAAGACTTGGAAATAGGTAATCTCACAAAGGAGCAGGAAAAGAAGTGAGAACCCAGAAAGCCTACAAGGGATTCTTTGAAGAAGGGAAATGAATGTGGGACAAGTTCAGTTTCTGGGTTACCTGTTAACAAGGAGCGGGGTCAAGGGGTCAGGATATACTCGACTATGTCTAAAACAGCTCAGAAATGTCCTCAAGATCAAGCACTGAAGATGGTTGTTGACTTTTGCACCCAGGAAGGTTATTGGCTGCTCAGTAAAGGCTGTTGCTGTGAATGGAAGGAGACTCTACACTGAAATGGGATGAGCAGAACAGTCCTCTCTGCATTTCTCCATTTGCTGGCTCAACAGAAGCAGTAAATAAACCCTATTCCCAGAACTATGTTGACAACATTGATGATGGCGGCACACAAATTAGGAGGTAAACAAAAAGCCATGTTAATTTCAAGCTCCATTAGAAACACAGGCAGAAAAAAAAAAAAAAAAAATTAACATCTGCCAAATAGAAAAGGTCAAAATTGGAAGGGAAAGAAACTTTTTCAGATCCTAAGAAGGTACTGCCGACGTCAAAGACATGAGAGGATTCTGTTTCCTCGTTGACTTTGTGAATCATAGAATTCTTGTAAAAACTCTGTTGTCAATATCTCCTGGAATCAGATACGTGGGGTGATGAAGGATGAGCTGCATGTTCCTTCTCCTGGAAAAGGAAACCGTACAGTGTTTGGAGTAGAGCCACGAGATTACATTCCAGAGCTGTCTTCTATTTTGTCCCTTACATGTAATTTTTTTTTTTTTAAGAACCTCCAATAATATTTATGGCTTTGGCATAATGCATACGTAGTTTTCTTTTGAAGACTCCACAATATAAGTTGTCTCTGACATGGAATTGGCATAATAGCCTTGTGTAAAAGACCTCGGGCCCTTTAATCCCTTCGTAAAATGTGTTGCATGCCCCAGATCAAGTCCAGGAAATGCACACATGTCTTTCTCTTAGTTGCTTGTGTTGAGGGGGATGATACACAAATAAAAACAGATATTTCTCATAAGTTCTTTTTTATGTCATGGCAGTGCGCATTCTGGGTCTTTGATGATGGATGAGCCTTCATTTGTAAATTTAATGCCATATGTATTAACTTAGTTTCCTTCCAGGCATTTTGTATTAGCGAGCATCACATATGGCTTTATAATGCTCCAATACCAGATGCCTGGTGGTTCTTTGATTCAATATATGCAGGAAGAAAAGATGTAAAAGATGTATGGTTATGTATACCATAACTTTTTGGCTAGGTAATCGGTCAGAAGTTCCATCCTACCTGGTGGCAAGGGATTGACCTAGTTGACTTCTCAGGCTTCTTTCTCTAGATGTTATGATCCTGTGGCATATTTTCCCAGAGGTATTAAATCTGAAGAATCAATCACTAGATGCAATCAAATCCACCCTCCCTCCCCCAAAACCAAACAGGTATTTTTTTTTTAATTTGGACTTTAAATTTATTGATTGATTGATTGATTTTTGGCTGTGTTGGGTCTTCGTTTCTGTGCGAGGGCTTTCTCTAGTTGCGGCAAGCGGGGACCACTCTTCATTGCGGTGCGCGGGCCTCTCACTGTCGCGGCCTCTCTTGTTGCAGAGCACAGGCTCCGGACACGCAGGCTCAGTAGTTGTGGCTCACGGGCCTAGTTGCTCCGTGGCATGTGGGATCGTCCCAGACCAGGGCTCGAGCCCGTGTCCCCTGCATTGGCAGGCAGATTCTCAACCACTGCACCACCAGGGAAGCCCCAAACAGGTATTTTTAAGTATGCAGCCATATACACATATACGCATTTCAAGAACAACAGAGTTCTCTTTGAGAATGGAAATATAGTCATTGATAAATTACCTTACTGAACTGCAGGTATTAGTTACAGTGGAAAGTGAGAAATTGTAGGAAACTTTTAAAATCAGGACGTGGATTATGGCCTGAATTTAATTGTGTTGCTCAGGGCACTCTGCAGGCTGTCACTTGATTATGTTCAATTTACCTCTTTTTATATACCACCACTTACTCTCCAAATGTTTCATCTATGCTCGTTGTGTTTTCTCCAGCTCTCTCATAAGCTCTTTGAGATCAGAGCTAATGTTACACAGTAGAGACTCAATAAATACATTATAAATAAATAAAGGAGGCTGCGGCCGGAGCTGGGCGGCGGCGGTGGGAGCTGCCGGAGGAGTCTGGCGGAGCCCGAGGCGCTGGCGCTATGGAGCTCCTGGAATGGAAGTGTCCAAGTTGGAGAACTGTTACCTTGCAAGATTTGTGGAAGAACATTCTTTCCAGTGGCATCAAAAAAACATGGACCTAGGCTTCCCTGGTGGCGCAGTGGTTGAGAATCTGCCTGCTAATGCAGGGGACACGGGTTCGAGCCCTGGTCTGGGAAGATCCCACATGCCACGGAGTGGCTGGGCCCGTGAGCCACAACTACTGAGTCTGCGCGTCTGGAGCCTGTGCCCCGCAACGGGAGGGGCCGCGATAGTGAAAGGCCCGCGCACCGCGATGAAGAGTGGCCCCCGCTTGCCGCAACTGGAGAAAGCCCTCGCACGAACCGAAGACCCAACACAGCCAAAAATAAATAAATAAATAAATAAAGTAGCTATAGAACGCAGCTTTCTTTAAAAAAAAAAAAAAAATGGACCTATTTACCAGAAAACTGCCACTGAAAAACGGAAGACTTTTGATTCAAGCAGACAAAGAGCTGAAGGAACGGATATTCCAACAGTAAAGCCTCTTAAACCTAGGCCTGAACCATCAAAGGAGCCATCTAATTGGAGAAGGAAGCATGAAGAGTTCATTGCCACCGTAAGAGCAGCTAAAGGCCTCGGTCAGGCCCTTAACGAGGGTGGCACAGTTCCTCCCCCTCCCCCACCTTCTTATGATCCTGAGTATATTCAGGAGAGTTAATGAAAATGCAGCCGATAGACATATAAATTTCTGTAAAGAACAGGCAGCGCATATTAGTAATAAAGGCAAATTTTCTACTGATACCAAAGGAAAATCGACTTCTCGGACACAGTATAAGCCACCTGCACTTAAAAAGTCCAGTTCTCCTGGAACCACCTCATCAGGATCTTCACGATTACCACAGCCAAGTGGCGCTAGCAAAACTGTTATAGGTGTTCCTTCAGGTAAAGTGTCTGAAGTTGGCAGCTCTTTGGGAAACAAACTTCAGACCTTGTCTTCCTCCCATAAAGGGATAGCAGCCCCTCACGTAGGTAAGATGGACAAGTTAGGCCCTCCACTCCGAACTGGAAGACATGTGCAGAGGTCGCATGGCAGTGACGCAAAATCAGACAGTGCCATCAAAAGGCATGAGTTATTACCCATTTAGAAATCCGGCCTCAAGTGTGCTCGCAAGCAAAAGAAAAACATATACTGAGAGCTACATGGCCAGGGTCTACAGATAATTTTATTGAACAAATAACACAACAGCCTTCCTCGATTGAGGGCTACCCTTCCCCAAGCCATTTCTCACACGCTTAAAGCACAGAGTTTGCACAGTAAGGAATTCTTTTTAAAAGTCATTTCTATGTAGAAATCACGCTCTGCCCCAACATCATGGACTAGACTGTTGACAAGCGTTCACATTTTAAGTATTCCTTTATGATTGTTCTCTCCTTTCCGTCCCTACCCAGGGGCTCCAGTCCTTTTCTCTTACGGATCCTGAAGGGATGGGTATGCTGTAGGGCAGGGGGTGGTGGGGTCCTCAGAGCTACTGGCAGCAGCCCTAGGGTGCTGTCCCTTACCACAGGGTGGCAGACGCATAAGGGCAAGGGGGATTGGACACGGTAGGTGGGATGCGGCAACGCCCCGTAGGCACAGGCATCCAGAGCCCTTCCTGATCCCCGTCGTGTCCCCTCTCAACTTGGGGTGGGGTCAACAGCTAGCTGCAGTTGGGGGGGGATGAGCCCAGCCCCGGGTAGAGGGAGAAACCTCCCACACCTATTAACAGCCAGCAAACTGTCCATCCATCTTGGGCGGGGGGTGGTGGACAGACAGGCAGGTAGGCAGGAAGAATCAGGCTTGTTCTGCCCCCAGCTTCGGTCCAACACAGGAGGAATTGAGGTAGCAAACAGGTGAAATGCTCCAACGAGAGGGAAAGGAAGTTCCCCCTGTGTACAGCTCCCACACCCTGGGGCTGGAGGAAGGCAGACCTTGCTTGTAAAGTGCTGTAGCCTCCAGCAGCGCTGGGCCCTGGGCAAGCTTGCAGGAATGCAGGCCAGGCAAGGGCACAGGAGCCAGGCATTCCCGACCAGCACATGCCCTGCCATGCTCCTCGGAGGGATTGCTGGGAAAGGGGGACTGGGAACTCCGCCGTCAGCCCTTGCCGGCCACCGGCCAACTCCTGTCCACGTACAAACCGACACCCAACCAGCTCTGTAGGGCGGCCCTGCTCACCGTTGAAGGTTCCGGGCCAGGGGAGTTTATTCAGGGTTGTGGGCCCAGCCTAGGTTCCTCGATGGAAGCCACACCTGGAGCCTGGGGGGTTCTTGCTGGGGCCAGGGGGTGTTTATACCTGCCACCCCCCAGGCTCACACCTCATAGAGGATCGCAGGGAAATCCACGTGGATGCAAGGGGGGATCCAGCTTCGGATGCCCTGAGGAATCAGATTCTCATGTGCCCGCCTCCGCTTGGCCCGCTTCTGCCCGTTCTTGGTGACGACTGTGTCCTCAAAGAACTCATGAGCCAGATCGCCATCCTCGGCATAGAACATGGAGCCGCGGCGGCGCGTGACTCCGAAGGGCGGCGGGGTGGGGGGGGGGCAAAGCTTGCTCAGCAACAGCCGCCTCCGGGCCGCCGCCCCCCACCGCCGAGGCGAAGGGCCGCAGGCCGCGAGCTTTGGGGCCGCCGGCGCCCATGTCCGGGCCGCCGGCACATGGCGGCCCCGCGTCCGCTTCGGTCTCAAAGGGCGGTCGGCGCCGCCTTCCACGGGCTCCGCTGTCTCCCACAACGTTTTTTTTTTTTTTTAATGAAGAATAGGAAAAGGAAAGACGAGAATTAAAAGATACAGTGGAAAAAGGAATGGGGTTAGTCCACAAAATGTGTGGCATGAGACCCTGTAGATGGACTAGCCCCGGGCCACAAAGTGGAGTTTGAACTTTGTTGCAGGAGCCAAAGTACAGGAGAGGATAGGAGTAGTTACGTGATTCATGATGTCTAAAACAGAAAAATAAATCACTTTCTCTGTGAAAGTGCAACTAGTTCTGAGGCCTCAAAAGTTCTCCTTTGATTTCTCATAAGGAGACACTGGATAACTTAACTGTTAGCTTCTTAATTAACATCCCTACTGAATCCATACTAAATATGGCAATGGATTTCATAGGGTGTTTTTTTTTTAAGATGCCCTCAACGCAGGCCTATAACATGACATCCTGTGATCCACCAAAACCAGTTGTGATGGGGGTGTGTTATGTGTAGCTATATATATTGTCTGCTTTTGTTGTAAGTGTGTAACATGTACATATTCATTATTCACATTTAATCCAGGGATAGATTTTCAAGTATCTAAGATGCTAGCCCTCCATCCTGGTTGCCCATTAGAAAGAAGCATCTGTGGAGCTTTCTAAAAATGGACACATCAGGGTCCCTCCCTGAGATTTTGATTTCTTTAGTTTGGAGAGTGGGATCTGAGCATCTGCCATTTGGAGAGTTTTAAGAGTGATGTCTACGCATAACATGAGGATCATAGAGGAACTGGTGAATTGCTGTCTTTTCAGCTAGATTCTTTAATAAATAATGTATGTCTCAAAAAAATAAATAAACATTAAAAATAAATAAATAAAGGAGCAAAGGACTAGATGAACGTGGCTACAGATTCAAGATGCCGCCATTTACATTACAAGATGTGACCTGAGAAATTTAACAACTGAGGATGGTCCCAGTTCTTCCTTGGAGGTCATTTTCCCCTCCTCTGGCTCCCATGAATAATATAGATGTTTAATTTTTCCCCCTTTGGTCCTTTGCCCTTTGAATCCACCCCAGCAAAAACACTCAACTCTATGGCACTAGAAAATGTTGTGAAGAGCTTTACCATCTTCCAACATTTGTGTATTTATATACTTATTTTATTCTTGGTCTTCGTTTGAGCTTTTAAAAATTTTCTCAGTTTCCACTCATTTTCTACATGTGTTGTCTTTGCCTTCTTTCTGACAGCTAAGGTACCTTTTTTTTTTTTTCCATAAATTTTATTTATTTATTTTTGGCTGCGTTACGTCTTCGTTGCTGCCCGCGGGCTTTCTCTAGTTGCGGTGAGTGGGGGCTACTCTTTGTTGTGGTGCGTGTGCTTCTCATTGCGGTGGCTTCTCTTGTTGCAGAGCAGGGCTCTAGGCACGTGGGCTTCAGTAGTTGTGGCACGACGGCTCAGTAGTTTTGGCTCATGGGCTCTAGAGTGCAGGCTCAGTAGTTGTGGCGCACGGACTTAGTTACTCTGCGGCATGTGGGATCTTCCCAGACCAGGGATCGAACCCGTGTCCCCTGCATTGGCAGGCAGATTCTTAACCACTGCGCCACCAGGGAAGTCCCTAAGGTACCTATTTTAAATGAGATGCTCCTAAAATACAGGTCAAGGACTCCCTACCTGTAGAAAAATTCTCCAAGGATAACATAAGGAACTAGTGGCAATGGCTATGTCTAGGCAGCGTAGAAACGTGGAGCAGAGTGTTTCCTTTTCATTCAGTAACCATCTGTTTGAATCATTTTTGTCCATGAGCGTGCATTGCTTTTATAATTTATAAACTGGTTAAAAGATAAAATATCTATACTCATCATGGCAATTCTAGCAGGTCTTAAAAGTTTTAATGAAATATGAATGCAGTTAGTTTATGCATATGTTTATTCTAAACAAATGAACAATCTCATTGTTCTAAGATACCACACTTAATGAATCCAGTATTCCACCTTTTGAAGCATCTTATAGGTATCTGAGATTAAATACTGGTCAGTGATTCATACTGGGGTACGTTTATGGGTGGAAGATGACTGAGCTGCTTTTGTATCTGTAGCTTTCCGCTTTGAATGACACACCCCCCGGTGAGTATTTTAATAACACAGGAAGTGTTTCCGTCAGTGGGTCAAGAGAACCACTTCCATCACAGCTTTCCGTATTTTTATTCATTTTCTTCACTTGTGGCAGTGTTCACACTTGGAACCCGTTTCACATGCTAAGGGTCCTCCACCTTGATTACAGCTTTTTGCTAATTCTTCACATCCCATTTCACTCTTTGCATTTCCAAACTTTCTCTTTCTCTTCAAGGTTTTCATGTCATTTTGGTCCCAGGGTTTCATTCCCATGTCAGTCTATCTGATCCTGCCTCTAATTTGTCATTAGCATTTCTACTCTGGCTTGTTTGTTTTGAGTTTCTGCAAATGGTTCAACCATTGTAAGGCATGTTTTAACCTTCAAGTAAATAAATGTCTGCCTAGAAGTGCATAAAGTTATTTGACTCCATAAAAGAATGCTCACAAACACGTGCTGTTCTTCATAAACATTCTATGTTACTGTATTAAGTTGATAATTGGTAAGATATGTTTAAATTTGCACATTGTAGAAACTGTAAGTTTAATTCCCAGCAGAGTAAGTGTATAAATGCTCAGAGTCATATACGATTCTATGAAGATGCACTGTTTATCTGTAATCTGTAACATTTAAAAATTAGCCAAAAAGGCTGAAAGAGTGTTCTTCCTATGTTTTCCTCTAAGAGTTTTATAGTGTCCCGTCTTACATTTAGGTCTTTAATCCATTTTGAGTTTATTTTTGTGTATGGTGTTAGGGAGTGTTCTAATTTCATTCTTTTACATGTAGCTGCCCAGTTTTCCTAACGCGTGTATGTGGAATCTAGAAAAACGGTACAGGTGAGCCTATATGCAGGGCAGGAATAGAGACGCAGACGTAGAGAATGGACGTGTGGAGACGGGGTGGCGGGGGAGGTGGGATGAATTGGGAGATTGGGATTGACATATATACACGACCGTGTGTAAAACAGGTAGCTAGTGGGCACCTGCTGTGTAGTACAGGGAGCTCAGCTCAGTGCTCTGTGGTGACCTAGATGGGTGGGATGGGGGGTGTGGGAGGTCCAAGAGGGAGGGGATATATGTATACATTATAGCTGATTCACTTCGTTATACAGCAGAAAGTAACACAGCATTGTAGAGCAACTATACCCCAATTTAAAAAAAATAAATGCATAGTAGGTAGTCAAAAAAAAGGCGTGAAAGAGACTGGCTACATGATCCCCTCCCCCAGTGATTCTCCAACTTCAGTGTGCATGAGAACCACGTGAAGAGCTGGTTGAAACACTGATTGCTGAACTACTGATTCAGTCCGTCTTCAGTGGAGCCTGTGAATTTTCCTTTCTAACAAAATCCCAGTTGATTCTGATTCTGTTGATCTGGGACCAGATGTTGAGAACCATCGCTATCCCAGTTCTCCTCCTGAGCACACAGAAACACTGCATTTCCCAGCTGTGCTCATACTTATGTTAGGACCAAATGACTAGGTCCGGCCCAGTGGCATGTGTATGCCACCTCCACATCGGACCACACAGCTCCCTGCGTCGTTCTCCACTCTCTCTCGCCCCTTCCCTGGGCAACAGTGGAGACTATGTATTCAAGATGGTGGCCTGCCGAGATGGAGGGTCCCTAGATCTGTGAGTTTGTGATGGAGGAAAGCTGCCTTACTCACGTAAAGCTGTCACATGAAAGAAGAATAATCCTTTGTTATTTATATCAAGTCATTGAGTTTCAGGGCAGCGTTGCCTAACTCACCCTAATACACATGGCTTTCACGTGGTCATGAGATGAACCAGTTGCCCAGCTCTGAGGCAACTTTTACTATGCAAATTTGAGAGATTGAATCAATCTACCATCTACACTTCCCCATCCAAAAAAAAAAAAAATCTATTTAAATTGACTTATATGTACTTAGCTTAGAGCCACATGTCTGTAGGCTACAAAGAGATTGTTGCTAATCTTTCAGAACATCTCCTAAAGCCACTTTGGTGCATTTTGGGGTGATGATCTTTCATCTGAACTTTTCCAACTGCCGGCTCCTTGGACTCAATATTCTTACACTCTCAAAATGGTTCTAGGCACACAGCCTTTACTTCACGTTGAATGAGACCAAGGCCCTTTTCCTCTCATTCAAAGCACATTACTGGACAGCTCTTCCTTGTCTGCCTCTGTTCCTCCTCTACCTGTTCTGCCAGTGAAGTCATCCCATAATTTCTTTTTTTTTTTTTTTCATGAAAACTTCCTTTTAATTAAAGAATAGTTGGTTTACAATGTTGTGTTAGTTTCAGGTGTACAGCAAAGTGATTCAGTTATATAGATATAGATATATAGAAACACACACACGTATGCACGTCTATTCTTTTTGAGATTCTTTTCCTTTATAGGTTATTACAAAATATTGAGTATAGTTCCCTATGCTATACAGTAGGTCCTTGTTGGTTATTTTATATATAGTAGTGTGTATATGTTAATCCCAAACTTCTAATTTTTCCCTCCCCCGCTTTCCCCTTTGGTAACCATAAGTTTGTTTTCTATGTCTGTGGCTCTATTTCTGTTTTCTGTATAAGTTCATTTGTGTCATTTTTTAAAATTAGGTTCCACATATAAGCAATATCATATGATATTTGTCTTTTTCTCTCTGGCTTACTGACTTGACTGGGGCATAATTTCCCCTTAGGCATCTTCACAGTTAAGGTTGATGGGCCCTGAGTGACCCACATCTTTCATCGTGGTTATAAGCCTGGAGACCCTCCCAGGTGATCCCTGTTCCTTTACCCCATTGCTGGTGATACTTTGCTGAATCTGACCCACCCCTTTCTGTGGACTCTGCCTGGATGTGCATGACCCCTTCCTGTCCCACCAACCTTGAAGAATTTGACCACTTGCCTACTTGGGTATCTGCCAGGCTCTGGTACCCCATTTATTTGTCAGTTCTCCTGTCCAGACCTCCACACATAGTGCACTCCATGACTAAAGTAGACTCTAGTCAAACTCTCTTCCTTTTTCATGCAAATGTTATATCATTGCCCCTATTAATGTCTCCTTCACACAGAAGTGAACCAAAAGCAAAGATTTTTCCCAGTTATACCTTATGAAAACTGCACTTCCCTCAACCCTTTCCTGGCATACTACCCCACGCTACCTTACGTGAAATCAAAGCCTCAAGATTACAGAATATAAAAGATTCACCTTTTAAAATGATGTTCATTGTTCTGTTGATAAGTAATCATACATTTATTGAAGAGAATTTGGAAATTCAGAAGAGTACCAGCCTCTATCTAAAGATAATTTCTTTTATGTTTATCTTATTGCCATGTCATTTAAATATACCCAGCTACTTAATATTCTGTTGCACATTTAGGCCATCATTTATTCAAACAATCCAAGCAAATGTTGCTTCTGATTTTCTTATTATTATAAATAATGACAGGCTGCACATACCTGGTAATATTTCTAGATCTACCAAAAATCTATTTCTAGATTCTTTGCAAAGGAATCCCTTGGTATAAGTATATGAACAGTTGATGTAAATACTACAAGAAAGAGCTAAAATATTAAAAGTGGTGTGTCTGACGGGAAGTTCACTAGGATGGGCAGCGATGGGCAGAATGCTTTTTTCAGTTATAAGCACTGCATTTGACTTTTTCTGTTTGTGTATTATTACAATTAAAAATAAACATATTATAAAAATTATTTTATTTTTTCCCAAGTGAAGTTATGCTCTCAAAAAGGTGTATGAACACTTTAAAGAATTCATATTACATACACATATGAACAAATTGCCCTTCTGAAAATTTATAAAAATTTACCCTCCCATCAAGAATGTAAAACATTTACCTTCCTGAAAAAGCCTCTACAAACTAGGTATTTCTTTTTCCTTTTAAATATTTTCTAATTAGCTTTAAAATGACAAGCAACTTTTATTTGCATTTATCTTACTGATAAGGTTGAATTGCTTTCCTATCTGATTTACGGTCCATTTATATTTCTTCTTTTGGTTGCCCCTGTGACATCTGTCCCTTTAGAAGGTGGTTTCCTTATACCAGTGACATGGCCATGGCTTAAACATTTGGGTAATTCTTCTTTTGGAATGACCATCAGAGTCCGAGTTACTTTTTCTTGGATATTCTTAGGACCAGTTAGTTATATCATCAAGTTATGGACAACTTGCAGAGCAACTGCATGGTGATAACCTCAGTTTTCTTTTGTGGTTTTAAACCATCCATGACAGGAACCGTCAAATGGGCATTCCAGTTACCTGTGGAGCCACGAGAACATGAACAGAATAAATACGTGGCTCTTGAAAGTCACCACAGTCGTTTGACTATATCTATTATGGAAGGCCTCTCACTACATCCACCTCATCATTTTATAGACTTCATATTTAATATATTTATATTAATTAAAAGTTGTCCATTAGTCTGCACGTCAATCTGTCACGCAACGTTATACACATAGTCTTATACGTAGCAGACACTTAGAAACTGGATCAAGACTGTAGACCAAGCATATTTTTGACTAAATGTCATTCATCCTAAGGATTTTTGTCTGTTTTATTCATCGTTGTATTCCAGGCAGCTAGAAGAGTTCCTAGCACAGACTAGGTGGTCAACAAATATTTATTGACTAAATGAATACATAATGAAAATATAAATGAATGAATGAACAAACCAACACTTCACAATTGGGCATCAAGACACAAGCTTTGTTTACCTTCTTTTGTAATACAACACAAGATGGCAAATGCTTTTGAATAATACAGGTGACAAATACATGATAGAGGCTGAATGGCATTAGAAAAAGGGCAAGCTTCACTTCTAACTTTGGCTCTGTGCCCTCAGGGAATTTACAGTCTAGTGAGAGAGAGAGACATTAATCAAACGTTCCTACAAATAAATAGGGAATTAACAGATTTTAAGTGCCAGGCATATAACAGGCTTACCTAGCCTGGGTGTTCAAGGATGGCTTCCTTCTCTGAGGAAGGGGTATTTCAACCTCACATGGCAAAGGAAGCATTCTGAACACAAATTCAAAGACGAAAATGCATTGGAGAAACAGAGAAAAAACAAGTGCCAGGAAGCTCAGAGAGGGGTAGAGAGTGTTGAGAGATGAAGCTGGAGATAAGGTCTTTGTAGCTCTTTGCTCTGTGATGAGGGAGAGACACACTGACCCTTACCAGCAATAAGGTCTTGGTGACACCTACCTGGTAGGTTTATTGTGAGGATAAAACGTATATGTGTAACTGCTTAATGTCTGGCCCATAGCAATTCCCAGTTATGGTCATTTTTTCCCTCTTTCTTTCCTTTTGTTATCTATATCTTGAGTTCATTAAGAGCCAGAACTTGGTCTTCTATTTCAGTGGGTCCCCCTTAGTGCCTATCCTGGTGTGAACTGCTTGGTAAATGTTCAATAAATGACAGCTGGGGTTACCATTAGTAAGTAGTCCGTTGTATGCTAGGATTTTGTATTTATTTTCTTACTTAGGTTTTTATTTAATAAAAATTGATGTGGATTTATAATACTAAATTGAGTTTCTAACATCTGATACTTTCATATGCGGAATTATGCATCTTTGTTATCCATTTGGGATTTGGGATTTTGGTATTTGGGATTTGATTGTGTGGTTTGGACATGGTTTTATTTTCCAGCAAGTGGAGTGTTGGTTATTTCAGAGCTTCAAAGCATCTCTAAGATTTAGAATGATGAAAAAATGTAATCTATATATATTGAATTGCAACATATATTTGCATCACAGCATTTTTCTGATAGCTATCAGAAAAGCATATAAATACAGAGATTAAATGAATGCATAGAAGTAAAAATATCCTTTCACCAATAATTTGCTGCTCCAACAACAAAGCAATAATTTAGAACTCTAACCTTGTAATTCGGCTGATTAGAGGAATCCAATTCTCTCTTTATTTCACGTTATGTTGTATCTAATTGATGGAGAAGTCTAAGTGAATCAATATGCCAAAAACTGGCCTAGACAAACTCCATTTCTTTTGTGTCTAGATGACGTGTATGCCCAGTTTGCCCAATTTTCAAGTTAAAAAAAAAGTCTGTTTTATTTTTTCCAACTGCCAAAACTGCAAACTAAAACTGGGTTCTCCCTCTTTCTCTCTCACATAATTACATAATAAAGTTCCCACATTCCAAACTTAGCTGACAATTCTGTTGACAATACACAAGATAGAGTAGAATGCATCCCAGCCTTCCTTAACTAGATGAGTCTAAACAATTGTAAAAAACAAACTTTAATCAGATTTAATGTACTCAGATCCAACCAGATGCTCACAGCAGATCAGAGGAGAAAGAACACACGAAGCATCACCTTTTATGGCATGATCCTACATGATTCTTTCCTTTTTTTCTGATTATTGATGGTAGATACAAGATAATATTTATACTCCACATATTACCCACAAGTGCTTTTTTTTTTTTTTGGGGTCTTTTTCATCCTTCATTTTTTATTAAGAAGTTAAGTTCCTGTTTATCTTACCCCTCAGTTCTTCTTACAGATACAGTTTTGTGTACTGGCCTATTCATAAATTATTAATGTCACATTGGAAAAAACCTTTCAGAAACAGGCCCTCCTGACACGTTAACTACTGGTAATTTCAGCCAAGCATCAGGGTGCCTGAAGCACACCCAGCTCTACCAGCAAAGAAAGCCTCTGAATCTCTTCTTCCGCTAGTGAAACAATTAATTTTACGTTCCATTTGCCAGCTACGGTACCCACCTAAGTTGATCATGTCTGTTAAACCCATGTCAGTCTTTTCAGCCTGCTCAGCTCAGGGGAGAGTCAAAATGTATAGCCAGGCTCCCGCGCTTTGGGGTAGAAATGAAAAGATTTGCATTCCTCGAACAAGAAAATGGCATTGCTGGCTGTCAGTCTGGAAGGAAGAGCTTTTCTCTCCAACGTTGCACAGCAGGTTCTGCTCAAGTCCCTGAATGTCAGCTCATGCCTCACTGCTGAGCAAGCATCTTCCCCACCTAACCTGGCAGGCAGATGTGTCTGCCGTGAAAGCAGGCTGCCCTCAGATTGAGCAGGCAGGATGCCCCAAATTGGGGGCCAGTTCTGTTCAACTGAGTAGGTTGCGCTGCAGCTTTCTGTAGTGGGAGTTTACGATCAGATTTGAGATGTGCCTTCAATGCCAAGGAAATCGAGCGGGAGAACAGTCTGACAGAGCTGGCTTGTGTCTGAAGACGTAGCGAGGGACACATCATTTCTCCCACTGGCACCCGACACCCCTTCCCTTCTCCCTGCCACATCCCATCCAGCATGGAGACTCGAGTGGGCCGATACAGTGGTTATGAAGGGAGTCGGGATTGCTTGGAGGAGAGGGCTTGGAGCCCCAGGGCCCCAGAAAATATCACAGTTGGGACCTATAATCTGACTGCGCATGGGGGTGTTTTGCATTTCACATCTTCGTCTGGCTTCTAGCAGCACACATCTGGCTCTAATTTTCACTAAAGTGTTAAAAAAAAAAAAAAAAGAAAAGGAAAGGAAAAAGAGCAAACTGGCTGTGGTAAGCCTGAAGAAGTTATAATTTCCTAAGAGGATAAATCTGCCGAGGAGAACATGTATTTCCAAACCAAATATAAATTGACTTCTGTATTTTCTGTTTTCAGTTGTATACGTTGTCTTTTCATTCACAAATATTGATTAAATGCCTAGTCTGTGCCACCACTAAGGTGAGCAAAACAGACTTTTTTTCCTGGCCCACAAGAAGCTAACCATCAAAGTAACATTCTCTTCAGTTATCATGAATCAATCAGAGTTGGATGTATACAAACCCTTAACATTTCAGACTATTTTACCATGTCTAAATACCTTATGGCTAAATTTCAGCATCTCGTGTGTAAAATGAGGGGAATTGGTCTGCAAAATCCTTAAGGTACCTGGAAAACGTTCAGCTGGGCTCTGCCATTGGCACCTGTGTGGTCTTGGGGACGGTGCTTAATGTTTCTGAGTTTCAAACCCTGCATAAGTAAAATGAAATAATGCCCAATTTGCAAGGGTTTGGGTTTTTGTGTTTTTTCAATGGAATGAAGATTGAAGTCTAGCCTGGCCTAATAGTAGTACAGAATAGAAGTAGCTATTATGATATTCTTGCTGTTTTTTCTGTGACTTTGTAAATATGGCTTTCGAGCCAAGGATTCCAGAATGTATTTTAATAGATTTACCAAAATCCCCTGATTCTGGTATGCCGCAGTTTATAGTAGGCAATAGAATTCAGTTTCTAAAGCATCTCTCTATAGCATTTTTCTTCTTTTATAGACCCACATGCAGGAGCATAGATGAAAAGAGACACGTATGTTCACTTTTGCCTGGTAAAGCAGGGTCATGCTTAAGATTGCTATGTGCCTACCAAGTTGTCACCAAAGAGCCAGTGGCTCTGAAACCAAATTCTGAAGTCACACTATTTCGGTTTCAAGCAAGCAAAAACACATGACAGTTAACAGAGATCATTTCTGTTCCTCTAGATTTTTCCTTCCATGTTAGAAAAATGACAAAGATTTTTCTGGGAACTAAATGGTAATAGATGATAATACGGAGACTTCAGGAAGTTAGCAGATATTTCCTATCAGAGCCAAGGACACGTGGAAATCAGGCCTCTGAAACATCAGCCAGACGCTGGAAATGCTCATGGTTTGGTTTCATTAAAGATACCAAAGAATAATTAGACCATGAGGGGAATTCTGTTTTCCGTTCCCCAGAGAATAGGATTAGTAAGTGACTTTCCATGTCATTCTTTTTTCCACTTCCTGTTTTGTTCCTGTTTGAGAAAATTGCTAAATGGCGGGAACAAAAAGAGTGGGAATACCCAAGCACCCCGAGCTATATGGCTGACCCAAGGAATGCTGCTAGTTTTTTTATTCTTGCCAGCCAGATCTAGGCTTTCCTGCAGGCCTGGATGGAGATTCTCTTTTCATCAAGACAGCCAAAATGATAGAACTTTGGGATCTTTCCATTGTTAATCAGGAAAAAAAAAAAAAAAAAAAAAGCAAGAAAAAAGGAAAGAAAAGATGTATGCATAGAAATAAAATGAAGTTACTTTATTTGTCAGTGTCCCTAACAGCTAGACGCAGTAAAACACTGTCACAAATAGGAAAGACTTTCAAGGTTTTCATTGTACTAGGAACTGTACACAATTAAATTGAAATATAAATGTAAGCCAGCATTTCAGTTAAGCTGCTTATTAAAATAATTAGGCCAGTGAAGCAAGGAGTGTGTAAGCCAAGGAAATTGTGAGGTTTGGTTAAAATGCTGTCACTGCAGGTATGTATAGAACTGAACGGGAAAGGAGTTATAAAGCCACAGATTTAGTAAATAAAAACCGTTCTGTGCTGAAAGTCGAAAGACATGGAAAGAACTAAAAAAAAAAATTTTTTTTTTAATCTCTACAGATTTGTAGTAATAGAAATCCTGAGCTGGAAGGGATTTTTGTGAAACCATTTCTAAACTGGCCACCATCAAGTTTCTATTAAAACTTATTTTTCCCTGTGAGCTTTACTTTTTGAAAGATTCCCTTTGCAATTTGCTCTTATTAAGTAGCAACTAACTTGATTTCCCACTAAGTAAAAACCTGATCCTCCAATTAGAGTATTGCATTAGCATGGAATAACTAGTGTTCCCTCTTTCAGTTGCTATTGGATTGGCCAAAAAGTTCGTTTGTGTTTTTCAGTAAGACATTTGGCCAACCCAATATAATAGAAAAAATCAGATAAATGGAACATTTAAATTTTCCTGTGTTACCTTATCATGGATAAAAATGTATGATTTCTGTTAGGCTTTTTCTGAAAAGCAAAAATAGGGCAAGGAGGCCCACTGCCACTTTTGGGGGGGGACTGGTAGGCACCCACTATCCGTTCCAGCCCCTTTGTTGTACGGCAGGTTTAATGGCCTAGCCTAAGCTGTACAGTCTAGTACAAGGTCAAAGCTAAAATACAGGTCTCTTTATTTTCAGTCTAGCCCTCTCTTTGCTAAACACCCTGCCTCTTTATAAACTTGTGAGGCTGAGGAATTTTGAGTGCTATTAATTCCAAGATTTTGGAAGCACAACCGCATTGGAAAGTCTGTAGAAATTGCGCTGTAGTAACCCATTTTCTTCTCTGGCCTTCTCATTAAATTTTCTTAATATCAAATTGGTCGTTTTTTATTTTTGATCCCATGTGCCATGCAGTAATATAAGGGCCACAGTTTCTACTTAGCTGATCCACTGTAAGACCTTTCAAGTCATTGAATCTTCCTTATTTGAGTCACTTAGTTTGAGACATGCCCCCCACAAACCCTTCTGTGTGATCAAATTAACAGTAAGACCTAGAAAAACTCAGAAGACACCTCTCTTCAATGACTCATTATGTTAAGATTGCTTCTTTCTGCTGAGAGCTACATTTGGAATCCAGCTCTATACTCTGTATCTCCAAGCAAGCTGGTAAGCAACTCAGATGTGCTGTTGGGACTTAATCAAGAGTGTGTGAATATGATTTGAGTCCATACTAAATGCGTTGAGAACTGTGTCCTTTCAGAACTTTAGGGAGAGTGGAGTTGGCATTAGAAAAGTGATAACCTTAAAAATACAGCGTGGCTAAGAATTACAATCAGTGACAGCCACTTAGGAACCCCTGAATCTGGTTAGCTCTACTGTAACTAGGAAGCCATAGTGAATGACTGGACCATCACACCTGGCAATATCATCTTTTTAGACCACCTGAGCATGCAGTGAATGCATGAAAGGTCGCCGTTGCTTATGGAAGCTCTTTGGAAAATGTGGGCTCCCTGGATGCCACCTAGGCCCCTCATATCATTTAACTTTTTATTTATTTTTGGCTGCGTTGGGTCTTCATTGCTGCACGCGGGCTTTCTCTAGTTGCGGCGAGCGGGGGCTACTCTTCATTGCTGTGCTCAGGCTTCTCATTGCGGTGGCTTCTCTTGTTGCGGAGCACGGGCTCTAGGCGCGCGGGCTTCAGTAGTTGTGGCGCACGGGCTTCAGTAGTTGTGGCTCGCAGGCTCTGGAGCACAGGCTCAGTAGTTGTGGCGCACGGGCTTAGTTGCTCTGCGGCATGTGGGATCTTCCCAGACCAGGGCTCGAACCCGTGTCCCCTGCATTGGCAGGCAGACTCTTAACCACTGTGCCACCAGGGAAGTCCCCCTCATATCATTTAAATTGCATTTGGAAAACAGAACTTTAACAAACTACCATTTTAAGGTGCTGCTGCCGAGGAACCTCTGTCCCAAGGCTGCTTCGGGGAGACGTTTGCAAGATCTAGCGGGTGTCTGTCTTTCAACATATCAATTAGGAAAAGAGCAGAGGCAGATGTGATATATTAAATGGCCTTAAGATGGTTGGCTCTGAAAAAATCTCATATTGGCAAGAGTAATTCAAGTTGCCAGGAATCCAGACTTCGCCATGTGATACCCGCAGAAGTCTGCCAGGGTTTGACTGGTTTACTCTGCTAAATGAAACTGCTGATATGACTGTCGCGAGGTGATTAATAAAGTGCGTAAGTCTTAACTATGGCAAAAAAGAAGATGAATTGACCCACGCATAGATTGGAAATGTAATGAAACCAAATTGAAGCTACCAGGATTTGCTGATAAGAGTACACAAAAACAATACCACGTTTAGTATTCCTCAAGTCCAATTTTGTTGGCCTCATTTGGAAAATGACCAGGAAGACAAGTTTGGTGTTACTTTTCATTTTCCTGGCATAAGAGACCTGAACCAGCAACAGAGCAGGAAAATAATGACATGGTGAATACGTGCCTCTGGTATTTATCATTTATTACTTATTTCCTCCATGTTGAGCTTGAAAAAAAAAAAAAAAAGATTGGTTCTGTTTCCCTCAAAGCTGCTATTGAATGCTATTGGTGATCATATACAAAGTTTGGGTAGTTTTCAAAGTAATTAGAACCCTAGAGCAAATAAACACTAAATGGGCTCTCATCTTTGAAGTTATTTTTTCTAACTAAATAGCTCTGTTCTGCTATGATTATATACTAGTCATTATAAAATTAAAAATCGGGGCTTCCCTGGTGGCGCAGTGGTTGAGAGTCTGCCTGCTAATGCAGGGGACACGGGTTCGAGCCCTGGTCTGGGAAGATCCCACATGCTGCGGAGCAACTAGGCCCGTGAGCCACAACTACTGAGCCTGCGCGTCTGGAGCCTGTGCTCTGCAACAAGAGAGGCCGCGATAGTGAGAGGCCCGCGCACCGCGATGAAGAGTGGCCCCCGCTCGCCGCAACTAGAGAAAGCCCTCGCACAGAAACGAAGACCCAACATAGCAATCAATCAATCAATCAATCAATCTTTAAAAAAAAAAGTTATTTTAAGTGAATGGATGCTTTTTTAAGAAGCATTTGTTTCTTGCTAATTGTTATGAGCTAATTTTAGTTTCTGATGGTCTTCAAGAAATCTGAAATCACTGCCTTAGAGCTGTAGTCCCCAGTGGTTGCAAGTGTCAATTCCAGAAGGAAAAAAAAAAAAAAAAAAAATTGATGGGGAAGAGGGTCCAAAGCAATGAAAATCTGAATTTTCATGACTTTGAAAATACCTGGCTTTCTGAAGGTCATCACAGACAGATGGCATAGAAAAAACTGTCCTGTGGACCAGCACAACTAGAAGCTAACTGTGACCTTTGCATGTTAATTAATGTCTCTAAGCCTCAATTTTTGCATTTTTTAAAGGGAGATAATAATATCTACCTTGCAGCATTGTTTTGAGGATGAAAGATAACATCTATAAAATTTTTCGCACAGGAGCTGACATCATTTTAGTAGCTATAATTATTAGCATCACCTATCATCGTTTCCATTCTTTTCACGATAAGAAAATGTACTACTGCTCAGAGGCCCAAGCTTGCTCTTCAGGACAGTCAGTCCTTGGCTTCTTGTGACAATGTTGTTTTTAATGGCAAACTTGTTTCTACCAAGAACACGGCATTTAAGTTAATCTGGAAAAATGACGGTTTTCCATGTTATTTTGCTACCCTTATGGGCCAAAGCCAGGTGAATGTTGGGAAGAATGTGACTGTACAGGCCGTATGATTTATGAGGGGCTTTCCCATGAACAAGAAAGTTCTTGAAAGCCCACCCAGTCATAATTTCACACAGGCCTACACTTTCTGAATATCTCTCTCGGACAATCAGGAAAGCAAACAGTAAAAGAGGTAAACAACAATAACAGAAAACCAAATCATCAAACAAGGAAAACCGCTACAGATGTGTCTCATAAGTGTCTCTTTTCCCCTAGTTCTCTCTTCCTGTACTCTTCATTACAGATTACTATCATGAGTAAAACAGGTTAATAAAACCGGGGTGCCACTGCAAAGTAAAGGAGCTGTTACAGTGGAGGATTACTGGACTGAATGTCAATATTATGACATAGTATGAGTGTGTTTCATGTTTGGTAATTGCAATCATTGTTGCTTTTGTTGTGGTCATCCATGTACAATGCTTGGTGTCAGTCTATTTATCTCTTGTAAAAATAAAATACAGTGTGTGTGTGTGTGTGTGTGTGTGTGTGTGTGTGTGTAAAAAAAAAAAAAAAAAAACCGGGGTGCCAGGTGTTTGGTCAGGAGGGAGAGGTGATGAATGTCACCTTCGGGGTTTCCCTCTAACTCCCAGCACTACCCCAACTGTCTTCATCGGTAAACTCTTTCCTTTTACTGACCTTAGCTCTTTGCTCTGACTTCTCATTTTTCATTTTATTGTTGGTTCAGACAACATTCTTCCTAGTTTCTTGGTTTCCAGGTACTAAGTTTGCTGATCGTTCCTTATATTCTAGGCACTGAAATGCTTCACATGTATTATCCTAATTAATCCTCAGAACAACTCAGTATTACAGCTGAGGAAAAAAACAAAATGTCGGGTCATAGAGATAGTAAGTACCAGTTAAGTAAGTAAGGGCTTGAGTGAGCTCTTTCAAGTACATGAGACAAGGCTACCTTCCTAGCTATATTCAACATGGTGGGTACAGATTGGAATATCCTGATGGAATATCCACCAGAAAAAGCAAATTTTGATTCTAAGTGTAGATGGTATGAAGGGCACTTAGACTGTGGATCCTTGGTCTGACTTTTCCAAAGTTCAACGGAATCTATCCAGTTCTTTCGGTGCATAGATGTTGATCAAGAGTCACAAATCCAACTGACTCTCATGCTTTCTTCCTTCCTCCTTGGATCCATCCTCTTCTTACTCACAGCTTCCTGGTCCCACCACTCTGGCTTCCCAGTTAAAAGGAGCAGGAGAACCCTGCCAGCTTATGACACATCACCTCAGGGGTAATGGGAGAACATGCTCTCATCTCAGTGGAAGAAGGGCGTGGTAGTGTAAGCCTTTATTATTTTTCTTAAAGATACTGGAAAGAAAAAAAAAGGTTGGATGGTTTTCAGCAGAGGGATTGATGAGAAACAGGAAACCACATTCAGAGACGAAAAGGCCCCAAAAAAGACAAGAAAATTGCCCTCCCTAACTGCATCTCACTCAGAAGAGTCCAACACAGCTTTCTAACATACGCTTCCCCCCAACCCACTGAACTCGGGCACTACATTTATACAATCAGCCATGGTGTGTCCTTCTCCAAGTATCAGACAAGGGTTGTCACAGGATCAGATTTTTCTAATCGTCATAGCTATCAATTTGTACACCCACTCTGTGCCACATATGGGATTAGGTCCCATTCAGTCTCTGCAGTAACTCTGTGACATTGGCAAATTTTTATTACCAGCTTACACGAAAGCCAAGGCTGAACAAGTTTAAGCAGATTGTTTACTGACATGTAGTTAGAAACGGGCAGATCTGGTATCGAAACTAAGCTCTGTTGTCTCCCAGGACTGGCCATTTCCACTATGCCACATCGTCAGTGACAGGACAGCTTTTCAAGCATGCCATTCCAAATTAGTGGGTCTTTTTTGGAAGGACGGCCATAGAATAGGGAAAAGGGTTTTAGGAAAATCTGTTGATGCCGCAGTAACCTGAGAAAATAGCATTGGTTTCTTTTTTTTTTTTTTTAATGGCAACATTCAGAGGTCATTAAATACAATAAACCTTCAAGCTGCTCTATGGCTTTTTCTGCTTACCTACTGCTTTTTTAAAAAATCTGTGTCCTCCCCAAAGTTAGTATGATCACTATAACATGGGGACTAGAAGATTTATCAAGGAAGGTTGATTGAAGACTCATGAGTGCCCACAGCATAATTTGGACAAAATGGATTTACAAACCACTCAGAGTTGGGAGATCCAGTCCAGAAGTCCACCCATGCAACCAATATTCCAGCCTCTTTCTTCTGACCATTCCTGAACAAACATGGCTAAGAGCAGAGAAACTGAATAGGAAATCAGGAGGAGCCTGCCTGAATATAACAGGATGTGGTACCACATAACACAGACTCTGCACCCAGATGGCAGTTAGAGGGAACTTGAGCCAGATCATTTATCTCTGCCTGGGATCATGTAGTTCCCAACAACAGATGAATTTTTATCCACTGCTTCTCCAAGATTCTCCTATGGCCTGTTTTCTAGAAAACAATGATGTGGGTATCCATATGTCACCTCTGGCAATGTAAGAGAATTTAATGAATTTTATACCATCATTTCCAGTCAGCCTTGATGTCCCATTGTTTTTATATATATATTTTTTTATTTATTTATTTTTGGCTGTGTCGGGTCTTCATTGCTGCGCGCAGGCTTTCTCTAGTTGCGGAGAGAGGGGGCTACTCTTCGTTGCAGTATGCAGGCTTCTCATTGCGGTGGCTTCTCTTGTTGTGGAGCACGGGCTCTAGGCGCGTGGGCTTCAGTAGTTGTGGCACACGGGCTTAGTTGCTCTGTGGCATGTGGGATCTTGCCGACCAGAGCTCGAACCTATGTCCCCTGCATTGGCAGGCGGATTCTTAATCACTACACCACCAGGGAAGTCCCCTCCATTTTTGTCTAGATAGAGTAAGAGGGACTATCTCGGATTCCTTACGGATGAAGATTGGAGGGAACAGGGATACATCAGGCAATCAGAATCACTCACTTGTCAATCTAATTGTGCAGATGTTCAAAACAGGATATGCTGCTTCTTGTCCAATTCAGTGTGAAATTTTATGGAATCATATCGCTTGAAGGGAAGTTATGCGATCATCCTAGGCAGTTCTGCCTCAAACCAGGTACACACCGCAACTGTAAAACACAGAGAGATTGGCTTATTGTTTCATCTGTTCTTAAGAAGGGCAAGAAACCTGGAGCTTTCTTCATTTTATCATAAAGGGGGGCAAAAAGTGATCATCAGGGTTGCCCGTAATGAATCTAAAGGAGTATATATGGAAAGGCTTCATTTAATAAGCTTGGTGGATAGAAGATTTGGCAGTCTTTTAAAGTCACCTTTATTTTACCCATTTTCTTGACATGAAATCTATGACTCATAGTCACCTTTGTTCTTTGAAAATGAGCTCCCACACCTTCCAGAATGTGATGCATTTTACTTTAGGGTGCCAGCAGGCATCTACAGACCAGAAAGCACTACGTCTCCATGCTTACAATTTATGAACAGAAACATTCAGTAATAGGGGAATTTTCTGAGTGAAACTCCCAGATAATGAGAATAGAACCCTACTCTCCAACCCCAGGGCAAGCCCTATTCCATATTTATGTCTGTATTCCATATTCATCTCCTCTATTTATACATTGGCTATTTGAAGTCTTTATTCATTCTCTTTCCCCCCCATCTCTCCAAGTTCTAGCCATAATAAGGAGACCCAGGGGAAACCCTTTCTCTTTACAGAAGGCTCATCACTGGAGTCTAAGATGTGCCTCCCTTCCCTAGAGTTCAGTGCTTGGTGGTTCTTACTCTTGTCTTCAGCTTCCGCTCACCAGTTAGTTCAGCTGTAGCCAGTGGGCTTCATCACACATGTCAATTCGGATTGGGTGTGGCTGATTAGACAAAGATTACAAGGCCGCTTATGGAGTCTGTGAGGAGAATGCAGTGATGGATAGCATCTTTCATGAGTATGGACATAGGAACAGAATATTTGGGCTATGTATCTACCCGTCTAAAACTAGCTCATAAACACCTAGAGAATAAGAATCTTTTACTTTGGATTTTGTATCCTTTGCATACCCGGTGTGGCTCTGACATCAGGAATAAGTTCTAAATGAGTCTGGAAAGCAATATCTTACTTTACCCAAAGATAACATTATCTCTGAAAAGTAAAGTACCAGAGAAGGAGTACTGTGTATTTTTCTCCATGACTCCTGGCCAAGTATCAAGATAAAGTGAAATTCCACATGCAGCCACACTTAGAACTAGGTTTTAATTGTGATACATCTGCGCCCAGTGAGATTTTTATTGTTTGTATATTTAATCCATCCAGTTAAATATAGAGCAATTGTCCAGCTCCTTCTAGCTGATGCCTAATTTGGCCTGAAATGATATGCCTAAAGGAAAAAGAAAATAATAAAAATATGTATTTGGCTGATGTAAAAATGAAATGAAAATATTGCAGGGAACCATAGCTAATGAAAATAGCCTGCATGATAAAAAACAGTCATATTTGCTTTGAAAACCTGCACCTCTTCCTTGAATTTCTAGAGGGAACGACTGGGTGGTGTCGACTAAAGCATCCGGATCCTGATCCCTCTCTAGTTTCCGCAGATTCCAATAACATTTGAGGTTCATTCTAATTTCATAAAGAATAAAGACTCCCCTACAGTTACAGCACTTACTGCCAGGGTTAATTGGAATTTCAACTTCTACAATTTCTGTAGGCTTCGAGCAAAATATCGTATGTGTGAAAGACAAGAGAAATAAATTGTAGGAGACTGACAGGTTGGGTTTACACAGAAGTTTCTCATTCTTTGGTTAAAAGTTCTTGAGCTGATAGAAGAAATAGACAGGTGCCGGGGCCCAGCTTTTAACCTGCTCAGCAGACAACATGCACCAGCCTACATAGGAGAGATCAAAGGGAGAGAGAGCCTTTGCCTGCCTTGGACTTCACGTCCTTAGAAAAATGGGAAGAACAGTGGACTTAGTATTAGAAGCCCTGAGTGCAAGTTTCTCCTAGATGTCTGACCTTGAGCATGTGATGTAGCCACCCCAAACCTTGATTTCCACTCTGAAAAAAAGAAAATTGTTTTTACTTATACCATAGGGTCAAGATGGTCAGATAAGAAAATGGAAGTGAAAGGACCTGATGAACTGTAATCAAGGCAAATCAAGCTGTTACCATCCTAATATCACTCAGCTCCAATTGCTTACCCCCATCTCCAGATAACTTGCCTTAAAACAGAGTCATTAAAGTCTTTCTTCAGTGGTATTGACCTTGTTTCTGCCAAAAGCACCTGAAGGATACAATTCCTGTATGTAACAGTGGCTTTCTCTACTAGATGGTGAGAGAGGAGATGGAGTTTGAAATGACCCCCCGGTGAGAACCATAGCCTTTCATGTAGAAAAAATGGATGATGAGCACATTTGGGGAGGGTAGAGGAGATGTGGGCTTAGAAATTGGGGAAGGGTTTTTAACCATCCCTGGAATCATACTCAGTGAGGGGTCTACTGAGTCAGCCTGAGGGAGTCTACATTTAAGATGATTGAAGCTACTCAGAACTCTGCCAGCTTGTTTCATGGCCTGATTCAGAACCCCTGGCCACCCAATGCAGGTTTCTAAACTATTTCTAGGTGTATCATATTTACAGAGACGACTGGCATGTAGATTACATATCCCCTTTTCTCTCTGGTCTAGAGCTTCTCTCTGGTCTAGATTACATATCCCCTTTTCTCTCTCTGCCTGTATGCCAAATATCAGCAATCTATTCCTAAAAATGCCTAGTGTCTATTAGAAGACACTTATTCATTCACCTAATATATATTGTGTACCTATCACAGAGTGGGTTCTGTGCTAGGAATTGACAATAAAATGGCGAGCAAGATGGAGTCACTGTCACATAGCATTTGCATCCCTAGCTCCACAGCCACTGCACACAGGAAGGCCCTTGAAGGAAGGAGACCACCCCTCTGGCCATGTGTGATGCTGCATTTTAAAAGAGCACTGGATTCCAAGTCTTTGTGGAAGCTCAGTTCTCTCTCTCTTACTAACTTACCATGTGATCTTTCTCATTCAGTTTCCTAATCTGTGAAATTAGAGGCTGAAATGAGTTCCCTTAGGACCCTTTCAATTCTAGAATTACCTGCTTCCTTGGCCTTAAAAAAAAATCTGTGCCTCAATTTCCACATTTGTTAGAGAAATTCTGATATTTGCCCTGCTACCACCACTGCCTGTTTCTGAAATTGAATTTAGAGAATACGTTGAGTTTGAACAATATAAGGTGCCCAGGTAAACATAAGATACTGCTAAGAATATGATTAGGATGCGATCACTAACAGGACAAAGGAGGGCAGACTTGCAGTTTCTGCTTGGGGCCCCAGAATGTGCACCTCTGCTGCTTAAACTAAAAGCATGGAGCTACCTGCCGCTGTGCGGTTGGCTGACAAGAGCCGGCAATTACTAATAAATCTTATTTCTACAGAACCTCCCCTACCAAAGTGCTTGGGGCACAATACATATATAGTAATACAGTCGAGATAAGTCTCAGTTGCGTAATGAGAAAATAACCTCCTGTCACCATGTATGTGTGTTCCCTAGAAGCTAGGTTCAAACTGGTTTCGTCTCGTTTCTGAAGAATACTTGAGCCTTTTCTTTCCCTTCTGCTGCTGCTTGGAGCTGGCTTTTGGGAGCAGACCTACAGTTTTTTCTTTCTCCTAAGTTTGATCGTGCAGAGTCACAATCCCCTCTGGGTCATTAAATACCAACAGCAGCATCCTGGCTGCCTTCGCCATATTTCTGTTGAGGCCTGTAACATGAAATCACCGGGAGGCATCAATGATGATAATTTTGTCCTTGATTCTATCCCATACTCAAGTTTATCCCTGCTCTTGTAGCATAGAGTGGCCAGTGCAGCTAATCAGAGATGAGCTCAGTGCACTTTGAGGGGCTGCGCTCCCCTCTGAGTTGCTTGGCTACAAAATGGCACTAGGAAAATGCTTTGCATTTGCCGTGACACCCTAACAACTGAACTGAAAGGTATATTTTGCCTAAGAATGAGGACATTGTGCTGTCATTTACACAGGGATTTGCTCTTGGAATTCCTTGCTCAGCTAAAGAAAATGTTGTGGCTATTGATTTCGTGGTTGATCTGGGCACTCGAGACAGAATAAAGACTACAGGCATTTATTTTGCTCCTCCTGTCGCCATCATGAAAATGACAAGATGGCCCAGTCCCCTGTGCAAGTGGAGAGAACGTACAAAGGTCAACTCAGAATCTCAGTAGTGCCATTTAGAAGGAAATCATTTGCAGACAAGAAATTTGCCAAGGTTAAGTCACGTGTGTCTGTGCGTTTACACGTGCGGTTGTCTGTCCTCAGCGTGTCTGCTTAACCAACTACTTCTTTGGTGAAGTGAGTCCCACAGCACCAAGCTGTCTACCTCCCCTTAGCTGCCCCAAAAAAGACACAGAAATCTCAGACACACGAGGAAAACAGAATTCTGCTGCATGGAAATCAGCAAAATGCACCAGATACGCATGTCCAGATTACAGTGTTAAAACAGACTTTTTACATATTCCCCCTTACGTATATAAAGCACTGACAATGCTCCCCACAATGTCAGAACAAGGAAGTGGTGGGAGAATTAACCATTTCAGTTTTGTATATGACAGCCCTAGTCTTGGCTACAGTTCAAAGCATAATTCAAATGTGAACCAGAAATGAGTGGTTAAAATCATTTTAAAAGATACAGTGTTTGCATCACTTCTCCTGTAACCATTTCTTATTACTGTTAATCATAAGCATTAATGAGAAGCTGCTAATATATGATTATTGCCTAATATTAAAATACACAAGGGCACACCCCCATTTGATCTAGATTTCCGTTCCAGTTAAAAGCATGGGAAGGTGTTAGGATTTTTTCTTTTCATGTGTATTCAATTAGTAATAAAGAGCTATTGGTCTAACCAGTAGAAGGTCTTAAAAATAATAAAAATAACACCAGCTGATCGTAATTTATGTTTCAGAAAAACAGTTGTTATGCTTTCCATTCCAAGGAGGGAAAAAATTGTCAGGGGTGAGCACTTTGGAGCTTTTTGATCACTTGGAATTCATCTTCATTTTTGCATTGGAGGCTGAAGCAGTCCCAGACCCAGATGTGCAGTTGATTTTCGTTCAATTTCAACTCTTTGGGGAAAATTACACAGAATTGCCTAATTTTTTTCCTGAATGCCCAGATTACGTAAACACACCCATTTCATTTTAATAAGAGAGCTGGAGCTATCCACTGGGAGAACATGCTAGTACCTTGCTTTCTCTAAATTGTATTTGAGGGCAAACCTTGCACGAGGAAGGATTTAGATCCTTTTATATCCTAGAGTGTGACAACATCTCATGAGCCACTTTGCAAATACACGTGGCTACATATCATGGAAGCAGTGCACCTTTGCTCCCCTTCACTTTATACTGCCATGTTCGTCTCTTTGGTCATGTATGAAGCCTCAGAATAGAAAACTTGCCTGACTTAGCTTTGTATTTGTGATCACTGACTCTAAATTATAGTGATCCAAACTTTAGCCCCTTCCCATACGGCTTGAGAGTAAGCTGTTTCTGGAGATGTTGCTTTCAACCTGGTTTTGAGTAGAAATGGTTCTCTTCCACTGGTAAGGCAGCCAGTGACCAATGAAAATGGGCCCATATACCACCTTTATGGTTTGTTTTCTATGCTGCCCGCATGCTGGAGCTCTCTTGGATCCACTTTAGACATTCAAGTTCAGCTAGGGAAAGGGGGACCTGTGGAAAGACAGGGAGAGAGGGCCTTTTCCTCAACCCTTTGCCTGTGGTAAATTCCACAGTGATAAAGCACAGAGATTAAATAAGATTAACTTATCTATGGCATTCTTGGGTCATCCATTTTGGCAAGGTTGCTTCCAATAATACTTTAGGCTTAGGTTGCAGGGCTACATGGGCTCTTGCATGAACAAATACGTTGTATTTAATGAGAATGAGAATGTGAACCAACATCAGGAGGTTTTCACGCAAGGCTTAATTACTCTCAGAGGTTTGAAGAGTATGAAATATGAGATACTTGGTCAAAAGTAAAAATGGCAATTAAAAATAAAAGTTGCTTGACATTAGGACCCAAACAAAGGTTTGCTTTGAAAGCATTTGTTTATGTTATCACCGTTTATGTTTTCCCACAATCTGGTCTCTTTCTGGAGTCAATAAATACCATGTTTGCTAATAGAATGAGTGCTAGCAATTAGCAGAGTTCTAACCAACGCTGGGTAAATAGCTGCCTTGTTTGCTATGAAAATTACCAGTGAAGAACTAACCAGAATTGTTTTTACCAGCTCTGCAAAGAATCCCTCAGAGCTCTTTACTTGAGGAAAAGCAGCAGGAGTCAGGATAAAGGGCATGGACTCTGGAATTCAATAAGCAAGGGTTTGAATCCCAATTCAGTAATTTAGCAGTCTCAAAATGTGGTCTCATGTATAAAATGAGGATAACAATAATTCTTTCATGGAGTCATTATAAAGATTAAATAAAGTGAGTATAGGAAAATAATACACATAGTAGAAGGGAAAGCATTTTATTAGGGTTAATCCTTTTTGTTTCCTTGATCTCTGTATAATATCATCTGAGAGTAGAATTCTGCAAATTTTATAGGAGACATACAAAGCAAATATGTTACTTTTTCCCCAATTGTCCCAGGCCTGCATAAACCTGTCAAAACAACATAAGGAAATGAATGCATCAGAACCAAAGCATGGTCTTTCATTTCTAGCAAGACAAATGACCAGCTATTTAGAGAAAAACCCTCCCAGTTTTCACTTAAGCATGCTAGATGATGATAGATTGATAGATCCATAGATCAATAGATAGGCAGATAGATATAGAGGTACAAAGTTAAGAACATCCAGAAAGCTCTACTTCACAGGGGTAAGTAAATCATGGAGCTGGCATTTATGGTCTAGGTTTTAGAGCTTTGCACACATGAAGAGAGATGGACAGGAGTTAAAACCAGAACTCTGAGCAGGTTGGGAGGTTGAATCAGATGTCCGTCACGAAAACCAAAAACCCAGGAGTCCAAAGGGTGACATTCTCAGTAGGCGAATTAGGAAAAATAAAACCCACGCCACAGAAGACTTGCTTTCCATGACTCCAAGTGATGGAGATTGCACGTAGTCTGATTTCTGAACTTGTGGGAGAAAAACTGCAAAGAGAGAGAAAAACTTCAAAAATCCTCAAGAGGTCAAGAAGGAAAAGTGCTAATAGAAGTATAGAAATAGTGGAACAGATGCCACAAAACAAAGTTGTGGAAATGTATCCAGTTATTTCAGTAACCAAAATCAATGCAATTGTATTATCCTTCCCTACTAAAAAGACAGTCATTGTCAAACTAGATTAACACACATACACACACTATCAGACAAAATCCAGCTATGTGTTGTTTAGAAGAAACATAGAATGGTTGAAAGTAGAGGTGGGAAAAAGGTATTCCAGGCAAACATTAACCTAAAGGAAGCTTTCATTAATATAATAATAACATCAAACAAAAACAGAATTAAAGCCAAAAAATAATATGCTAGAGATAAGGAGGTGTACTGAATTTTCTTAAAAGTTAACATTCTTCAGGAAACTGTAATAGTGTTGAATTCATATGTAATAAATAGTATAGCTTCAAATTGTAAAGATAAGTCTATAGAATTACAGTGAGAAATACACAACTCCACATCATAGTAGGGAATTTTTACTTTTTTTTTTTTTAATTTTATTTTTTGGCTGCGTTGGGTCTTCATTGCTGCACGTGGGCTTTCTCTAGTTGCGGCGAGAGGGGGCTACTCTTTGTTGTGGTGTGTGAGCTTCTCATTGCAGTGGCTTCTCTTGTTGTGGAGCACAGGCTCTAGGTGTGCGGGCTTCAGTAGTTGCAGCACGCGGGCTCAGCAGATGCAGCACGCGGGCTCTAGGGCATGCGGGCTTCAGTAGTTGTAGCACACTGGCTCATTAGTTGTGGCTCACGGGCTCTAGAGCGTAGGCTCAGTAGCTGTGGTGCACAGGCTTAGTTGTTCCACAGCATGTGAGATCTTCCTGGACCAGGGATTGAACCCGTGTCCCCTGCGTTGGCAGGCAGATTCTTAACCACTGTGCCACCAGGAAGTCCCATAGTAGAATATAGAAAACTGGAAAAAAACAATGAATAAACTTGACCTCAAGGACATATATAGAACAGTCTTCTGACAACTGGAGAGTAGAAATTCCTTTGAGGGAGACACAGAAAATTCATAAAAATTAATCATATTCTAGGGCATAAAGAAAGTCTCAACAAAGAACCCATTTGATCACACAGAATATAAACAAATCAGTCATAAAAAGATAAATGCACATGTATGGAAGTTTTAAAACCCACTTTTAAATTACCTATGGATCAAAGAATAAATCATAATGGAAACTATGTAAATTAGGTGATAATATAAGTAATACTTCAGAAAATATGTGACAAGAAGCTAAAGCAATACTTAAAGCGAAATTTATAGCCTCAAATGCTTATATTAGAGGAAAAAATGTACTGAGTGAGTCATCAACTGAAAAATTTGAAAAAGAGCAGCAGAGTAAACCCAGAGATACTGGGGGAAAAATTAAGATAACAAAAACCAATGAAATTGAAAACACAAATAGAAACACCATTACTTTTTGAAAATTATAATGAATTAATGCGATTGATCACACACAAAAAATTGCACAAATAAACAACATAATGGATATAAAGTCTGTAATTACAAATGCATAAGAAGTTAATTAGATAAGGCAAAATTATAAACTACTTTATGCAGATAAATTTGAAAATTTAGGTAAAATGGACAATCTAAAAATACATATAAATAATCAAAACTCATTTGAGAAAAAATGGAAAATCTGAATGATCCTATCATGAGAGAAATAAAAGCAGTAATTAAATTTTTTTTCTACTGGAAATCACTAGACCAGAAGGTTTTACATATGAGTTATGCCAAATATTCAATTCCGAAATACATAAACTGTTTTAGACAATAGTAAAAGAGGGAATAATCCCAAACTTATTCTACAAGGGCAATATTAACCGTGGATCCAAAACTTGACACAGACAGTATAAGATAATAAAATTACACACAATTCAAATATCTAGAACATTAACAGGTAAAAAGAACATTAGCAAACCAAATTAAGCAATGGATTCTAAAATGATGTATCATAAATTTGGTTTACCCCTGGAAGCAAGGTTAGTCCATTATTAGAAAATTAATGTAATTCATCATATCAGCTGACTGGAGAAAATCATATGTCACCTCAATACATATCAAAAAATCATTCAGGGCTTCCCTGGTGGCGCAGTGGTTGATAATCTGCCTGCCAATGCAGGGGACACGGGTTCGAGCCCTGGTCTGGGAAGATCCCACATGCCGCGGAGCAACTAGGCCCGTGCGCCACAACTACTGAGCCTGCGCGTCTGGAGCCTGTGCTCCGCAACAAGAGAGGCCGCAACAGTGAGAGGCCCATGCACCGCGATGAAGAGTGGCCCCCACTTGCCGCAACTAGAGAAAGCACTCGCACAGAAACGAAGACCCAACACACCCCAAAATAAATAAATAAATAAATAAATTTATTTTAAAATCATTCACTAAGATTTTACAACCATTCATGATAAAAATTCTCAGCAAACTAGGAAGCAAATGGAATTTTCTTAACCTAATGAAGTATATCTACAAAAAACTTACGGCGAACACCGTATTCAATGGTGAAATACTTTCAGAAGCCCCTTTAAAATCAGGAACAAAATGAGGACGCTAGCTATCAGTATACGTATTCAAAATAGCTCTGGAGGTTCTAGTCTAGAGAAGTGTGGCCTAGTGAATAATTTGTATACCAAGAGACATGCACCAGAATGTTCAAAACAGCTTTGATTTTAATAGCATAAAACTGGAAATTACCCAATTATCCTTTGACTTAGAATGGATAAACCAATCTTGACATCTTCATATAATGTCCTCCTATCACAGCAGGAAAACCAGTGGATCTTATTATCTATTTGTGTCCATGTGGATGAATAGTGTTGAACAAAAAGGCTAATCACAGAAGAATATGTATATAGTATCATTCCATTTATATGACGTGTCCATAAAGTTTATAAATGGGCAAACTTTAATGTATGTTTTTTTATGTGCTAAACACTATTCTTTTTTGTTAATTTTTAAAAACTTTTATTTTATATTAGAGCATAGTTGATTAACAATGTTGTGATAGTTTCAGGTATACAGCAAAGTGATTCAGTTATACATATACATGTATCTATTTTTCAAATTCTTTTCCCATTTAGGTTATTACAGAATATTGAGCAGAGTTCCCTGTGCTATACAGTAGGTCCTTGTTGGTTATCTATTTTAAATATCGCAGTGTGTACAAAATACATATATAAACTATAAAGAAAAATAAGGAAATAACCCAAAATTCAGAATCTTGGTTACATCTGAGGGGAGCACAGGAGATGAGCTCAGGGAAGGGCTTGTGCACAGTTTTCTGTATCTTAAGCTGCTAAGAGGTACACAGGTGTTTGTTATTATTGGACTCTACATTTTATATTGTCTGTAGTATATTTCATAATGTATAAAACAAAAAAATCCTTATGAATGTGGATGGAATACACATTCCTCTTTGATATAGCGTCCTATTACCCCATCAAAGACATCAATTCTGGAAGAGTGCCAATTTCATGTGCAAGAAACCTCACACAGTAATCATTTAACTATTGTCCTTTGTGTTTATTTGGTCTGTGGCCAAACTCTCCTACTTTATTTTTCTTCACATTTTTCTAAATCCACACTTTCATTTCTTACAACCATAGATCCGTGTCATGCAGTATTCATACCTACATGCTCACTCGGTCATTTACAAATTCCTTAACTTCCCTAAGGTACTTCCTCATCTGCAAAGCAGAAAATATAATACCTGCCTCAGACCATGGGGGTGAGAATTAAGCAGGATGATATCAGCCTGGAATTTAGTAAGTACTAAATAAATATTAACTATTATTGATTGTTGTTATGAAATGGAATAGTTTATGTAGAGTTCCAGGAAAGTGTTGGGCGCAGTATAAGCATTGCATACATCATGGCCACTCTTAGTGTCATGGATCCAGGCCTTGTTCATTTCACTTTGATGATGACCTTCTGGAGACAAGGCTATACCCATTTCCGTGATGCTCAGCCCTATTTCAATAGGACACATTCCTTGAGGCAGGTTCTCTATTTTCCCATCTGTGTATCTGCATCGCCTACTACAGTTTGTTGTTGGGGGGTCCTGAATGTTTACTGGATTCCTTTAAAGGCCATATATTAGCATCTGTTTCACAATGACCATTACCTGGTATCGAAGTTCATCACAGGACTTTCCTGGAGGAACCTATCGCTCAGGCTGATTAATTGACCATCTTCTTTGTCCAGTCAGTCATCACAGGTTCTTCCCCTGAAATAAAATTTAGTGAGGAAACATATAAAAGCTGCTACTACACAAATGACATAAGAGATCTTCAAAAATTAGGTTTATTGCACTCTTTCACAATCTTTTCCTTGCATTCAGGCCAGTTCTCAGAATTCCAACCAATGAATCATGGTTTCTCAGTCTGATTAGAGATGTGATAACTTACCCCTGCTCCATTTGGTTTAAACTTTAAACTCCTGTGATTCCCCATTTACCCAATAATTACATTCAGCTGATGCAATGACCCCTTGGCCTGCTGATTGTATAATTTATCTTTTCTTTATCCTTGTTTGTTCTCTGTTCGTTTGCAATGTGTTCTTCCTCTCTTTAATCCAAGAAATACGTCACTGTTGTTGTCTTTTGGATTATAAGATCAAGTGTATGATCTAGAAGATTGTCAAGGATGTGCAGAGGAGACTGCTAAGAAAGACTATCTCATATGTGTCATTAATTTTCCTCTTAACGGCCAAACTCCAGAAAGTACTAATTCAGCACACAGTGTGTTCCGTGACTCCCTAACCTCTTGAAAAGAGACCAAATAAAAATGAGGAATGTTTCCATTTAATGTGTTGTGTGTACAAATGCAAAAAATTGTAATCCAAATAAACATTTAGAAAAGGAAGATGAAAAAACTCAAATGAGAACATCCTACCCTCTGGGAATTCATAATCTAAATATGGCAAACACATAGAGTGAGATAGGAGAAGAGATAGTGGGTGGTAATGATATTGCTGACACTAATGTCCATTCAGGAAATGGAAATATATAGAAAGAGGAACCAGCTAGTTCTTGGGCATTGATCAAAGAAAAACCCACAAACATATTGAAGGAGAGGAAGGTCGCTTTATTTCTTAACGTACTCCTGCTGATTTTAGGTGGCTGCACAGCTAGTCTACCTCTGCTGCCCCCAGGATTCTGGGGTATTTTGGCTAACATTATTTGCAGTGTCCGTAAACTCAAAGGAGGTCAGTGCTAAAGGGGATATGAGAGAGCAGTCATGGTGTAAAAAACCTCAAGTACATTTAGGGAGTGGAAAATTCATAGGAATTTGTGAAGCAGCCTGGTGATGTTACCATAGTAGGAAGTAGTGATTACTACAGAAAACTGGGGCGTTCTTTCCCCACCCCCCAACCACCACTAAAGACAATCACATTCCAAGAAAAAAAAGTTTCTTTATTGTGCCAACCATGCTAAATATGTCTGCTGACCCCAGCTGACCAGTGAGTCTTAACAGCTCCCGTTACATAGATGAGAGATGCCTATCGTGGTAGTATTTACCTCAGATCACACAAACAAGGGCAGAGATGAGTCTAGGATCCAGACCTATTCATGCTGATGAACTGACTCTGAAACTCTGAAGGATGTGCAGGTGTTTCATGCAAAGAAAACAAATGTGCTAGCTGAAATAAAGTAGATGAGAGTGTAAAAGTTTTGTAAACACTACCAAAGTACTGGGGTCAATAAAAGAGACCCAAAACTTGATTGAATAAAACATCTTGCTTCCACCTCATTGCATCCTTGTCCATATTGATCAGCTGTAATAGAGCATGACAGAGGTATTGATTGCCTGAGGCAGTTCTCAGGTATTTGGGACCTGACAGCACAGCCATAGACTGTCAAGAAGGCAATGCTCTACAGAAACCTAAAATTAGGAAGGTTAAGTGAAAAGGGGACTGGGGCATAAGGTGTTCAATATTTATATCAGTCCAGCAAATGACTTACTTGAAGCAGGATGGGCCTCATCTTCTTCACCTATAAGTTACAGATAAGCATAAGATGGTTATTGTCTTATAAATAGCTGTTGATGAAATGCCTACTTAAAATGTTTGCCTGGGCTCTCAGGCAAATCAATATTGATTTCTAAAACACTCTCAAAAACAGTGAAAGCAGAGTGAATATATACTTCTACATTTGTTTCCTGCTTAAAAAACAAGAACAAAAAAAAAAAAAAAACAAAAACATCAGTGAAGAAAAGTGTTAAGGGCTTAAATCGATCAAGTCATGAAAAACAAAGGGAAGATGACAGAACACAAATTTTGGAAGCTGGAAAGCAGATGGTCACATGGTAACTATATTAGCAGATCAAGATATTAATATCTGAGCTAAATTAAAGAAGATCAATGGAAAGTTTGAGAAATAATCAGATCCCCAGATCCCCTCTCCAACTCGTTGTATGCAGGAGACTCTCACGCCCCTACCCTGGCCAATGACTGAAGCTTTATTCCTGAAAAGGGTAAAACAGTCTCTGGGAATGGGGTACACCAGACACAGGTGAGAGCAAAGATCCAGGAGCAGCCTCTCCAGAAGAGGAAATTGACAGAACACCTGAAGTATGAACCATCTTCAGAGGGTATTTAGACCAGTGGTGAAGAGTTTGGGGCTGAGTTAGTGACAAGTATTTAGAAAAACCAAACAAATTGAAAAACAAGATAATTGCTACCTTTTGGGAAAACAGTAGTCGTGCAGGAAAGGAATTGTGACAGTAGCTTACTCCATCCTCAGTTTTGGATGGCATTAAATAGTGTAATAATGTAAACACTGAATATTGATTGAGTGAAAATTCCTATATGGGGTTGGAGGGGTGATGGGAAGGATAACAAGGGTGATAGAAGTGGAGGGAGGGAGGAGAGTTAAGAAGTCTTCTGTGTTCATAGGGGGAAATTGACTTTTTTAAAGTTTGGAAAAAATTTCAGTAGCAATGTAAGTATATCATTGAGAGAGAGCCAGGTATTGGGTTGGCCAAAAAGTTTGTTCAGGTTTTTCTATAATGTGGGCTGGGAATACCCGAATGAACTTTTTGGCCAACCCAATAAATGCCAAAATAATCAGTTGGGGGAGGGAGGAGTTAGGGAGGAGAGATATTGTCGGATTTTTTTTTTTTTTTTTATAGATCTTGTAGAGCTACTCAATTCTTTAAAATTAGGCCTAGATAACTTTGATTTAATATCTATACATTACATATAGATTTCAAACTCATTAACAAAAATAGGATGGAAGTACGTGCCGAAAAGCCAAATTAGAGTTCTGTCTCAACAGCCAGAGGTGAGGATGGACAGAGAACGTCATTCTCCCCGTCTCTGCGTCTTTCCCAGCAAACCACTCTATCCACGTGCTGGTGAGGTGACACCTCTGTCTCAAGCTCATGAAATGATGTATCCTCACTTAGGAATAATAGGAACCAGAGGGCCTCAGCCTTCTCAGAACATCTCACTTCTAACGGGCTTTTATTTATCTTCCCCTTTCGGTTGTGTTTCTTTAGGACATTTTTTGATCTTACCGATAGTAAAAATTATTTTCTTAGAATCAAAGCATTGTAAGACTTGAAGAATTCTCTGGAATTTATGGAGTCTCCTTAACCACCTTCTTCAGAATAAACAGGGTTTGTGCCTTTTACTTTAAAAGGCTGTGGCAAGGGACGGGGCAGTCGCTCTCACCTCAGTGTCTTGCACTGTGTGATGTCTTACAGTCTCGGACAGGGAGCTCCATGGTTCTGAACCTTTTTTCGGTCACAAGGATTTTAATCTCATTAAAGCTGTGGAATATGCTCTTAAGAAAAATTCCTCTGGACAGATTTTACATACACTTTAGGAGAATCAGGGAGTCCCGGATGCCCATTCACGGAGCACTTAAGTGTCCATGAACCTGTTACGGGTCTGATCCGTATGACTTGCTCTATTAATAGATTCTAAGTAAGTGTTGAATTAAATGACTGAATGGACCCAAAGAGAGGGCCTCTGGTTCCAGCTGACGTGCTGGGTGAAAGCAAGGACACACAATCATTACACTCGTTTATGTCTTTGATTTTCCTCTTGGAATCTGGAGAATTGGTTTCGGAACTCTTTCTCTCCCTGCTGTTTGGATTCTGTCTGCCCTTGTATTGTCCGCAGCCCCTCCTTAAAAGGACTGAGTAGAAGTAGTCTTCTCTACTGCCTAGACTCCTGAGTTTCTAGCCCCAACTTGTAAAATATGCCCTTAACAGTATGTCTTGCCATTCTTCAATAAATGATGCTCTGTTATGCCCAATTTGTTCTACTTATTCAAGGCTGCCATATGGCCTCAATGGATGTCTGGTGAAAATGTATTTAATATCTCTTAAAACCTGCATAAAAATGTCAAATGCCCATGATTTAAAGACAAATCCTTTTTGAGATATTGCTTTACCAATTAGCCACCTGGAGCTGTCTGGCCAGGTCCTAATCAATGAGCCAATGTAGTGGACATTTTGAAGATGGCCAAGTCCAAAGGAGAGCTGGGAATACTTAGCAAGTTTAGTAGTGATGAGAGTGCCAGGATAACTAAATTCAGGATGTTCTCGTTATGCTAATGCCTCCTTGCAGGACATTCCCACTCCCTCGGGTGAGCACCATCGGAAGTAACAGAGCTGCGTTACCTGAGCCCTGCCCTTTGCAGGGTAATAAAACTTAAACAGTGGCCGTGTGAGGAGCAATATAGGAGAAGTCATGGGAGGTACTTGCGGAATTAACCTTATTCTGTTGGTGGTCCTTTCTTTTCTACAAAGGACAGTTAGGTCTCAGTTTAAGTCCTCACCTTGTGAAGCCGTCAGGTCCACAAAATTTCTCCATCATCCCCTTCTCCAGCAATTCTCCCACCAGGTGGGAAAAGCTGAGCGGAAGGTAAGCTTTGGTGTGTCTCAGAACCTCTCTGGGGACACATGTAAAGCAATGCGGACCCCCATGTCACAGTATCAGATACTCCTGTTCTCACTCTCATACTTTTACTTCATTTTCCATCTTCTCCTGGCCTTCTGCCTTCACCTGTTTCACTCCTGTGTATATGGTAACATATTCTCTTCACTCTAGCACTGATCCTAACCAGCTTTAGAAAACAACCAGCTAGGAATGTCTTGAAGACTTTGTGATGGGTCACCAGGGCTTGCAGAATATTTTCTCTAAAAACAATTTTGTCTCCCCTTTTTGGCTTTAGAAACCAAAAGACTACTCCAATATGATTATTTATGTCACTAAATTGAAACGTGAGGAAACTTTTGTAAAACAAGGCCAGAAGTCCAGGGTTTGAGCGTACCCTTTAGTGGAACTTGGGAGGAACAGGAGGTGGAGGAGGACGTGTCAGTGTCTGTATCAGAAACACCTCATAGGGTGGCAAGGACGCCAATAGAACAAAAGCTACAGGGGTGGGAACAAGGAACCGTTTGCCTTATGGATAGAGAGCTAACTCTAACACATAAGAAGAGCGTGTTGATTTTTGCAGGTGTTCTTAACAAAGCAAGAAAGTTGGACTTAAACGGAAAATAAAATTGAAACTTACGTTAGGAAACAACAGAAAGTAGGACTCTTTCCATTGCAGTAGAAGATGGCTTTACCTTTCACAAAGTACAGGAAGTCTCACGTTACATGATGAAAACCATCTCCTCAGGGCTTAGGAAAGCAGTGGTCTGTGCATTTTCACTTCCTGCAAGCCTTTTAAGGGTTGTTTATGCGTTTACTGTCAGCGTCTTGACTGAGTGCACCAGCTCCATTCCCGCCTCCCCTGTCTCAGCGGCTGAGCCCCTGCTCTCCACCTCGCTGGTGTGCCTCCGAGAGGGACCAATTATTCTGCATCTCCTAAGCATTTACATATAAAATTGTTGCCTTGCATTTTCACACGTCCTCCTCTTTATGGTTGCTGGGGTCTTTCTCCTGCAGTTGCTCTGCCCGCACCCTGGAAGTCTTAACTTCCTAGAAGCTAGCAGCCGTATCTTTCTCCCCCCCCCCCCATCTTTTGGTTGCATTTAGGGTAATACTGCAATAAAAAGCCAGCCCTGAAACATGTGGATTGATTCACTAATTTTTTTTTTTTTTTCTCGGATACATGTCTCTGTACCCCAGAACAGAATTCTGTGACTTCAGTTAAATGCATATCTGAAGGGTTTCACATTTCCCAATAGCTAATACTTAAAACAATGTCAGAGGCCTAAAAGCACCAATTTTCCTGTCCGGTTTTGTTCTGCTCTTGCATTGACAGTGAGAGTCTCATCTTTCCACACCCTCTGCCATTGTTTTTACGTGTCCACATGTAAGAATTAAAATGATCATTGGTTGACTAGTGCTTTCCTTTTGAAGGATTCTGTGCTTAAGAATTGACAGGTGTTCTTCCCAGAATCAACTATAGGAAGTAGGCACCTTTCATAAGGAAACTAAGAAAAAAGCACTTTATCAAGACTGCTTTACAATACCAAGAAAAATAAGTGGAGAGGGAATAAGAGATGAAACAAGAATGGCAGACATTGATGTTTATTGAAACTGGGGTTTAGTTCATGTAGGTTCATAGTACTGTTCTCACTACTTTTGTATACATTTGGAAATGTCCATACAGTAAACATTTTAAAATGACTAAAATGAAACTGATTAAGTTAAAAACTGGTCAGGAGAAATCACATCTCTTCTTCATCTAATCTTTGGTTAAGATTATTTGGGTGCCTCCCTCTGGTATGGAAAATACTCATAATAACTGAACGCAATTCTAGAAGTCCCTTGAAACCCCGGTAGTTTGTATACAACCATTTTTACCTACCCATGGCTTTAAAGTCTTCAGATTTCCTTCCGCATTCCTCCTGAGTATCCCATGGAAGCCTATTTTGTACACCAGGAAGACATAAGGGGATGTCATTTCAAATGCTAAGATATAATCTTTTTCCTCTGTTCAGTTGTGATAACGTGTGCGTTTCCCAGTAATTTCTCTCTGGTGTAAACTGCGTAAACTGCTTCTTTTCCATGTTGTCTGTGCCACCACCTCATTTTCTTGTTGTTAACCAAAGAATTGTTCATCTCTAGTTAGACCAGATCTGCATCTGCTTTATGCTCTTCCATCTGTTCTGCAGTGTAGTGTCTTTGTAATATATTAGGTGCTGGGTAACATTTAAAGAGCCAGTCAAGTTAGTGTGGGCCTTAGGCTTTCTCTCCCTTGGAGGGGAAGATTCTTAGACTATTAACAGAAATATAAATGGGGTTTTACTGCCATGGAGAAATGTTGCCTTTGGAAATCTGTAAAAAAAAAAAAATATTTTTTTGAATTACAGTTAATTTACAATATTGTGTTAGTTTCAAGTGTACAACAAAGTGATTCAGTTATACATATATATATTTCTTCTTCTCCAGATTCTCTTCCATTATAGATTATTACAAGATATTGAGTAGAGTTCCCTGTGTTATACAGTAGGTCCTTGTTGTTTAGATTTTTATATATAGTAGAGTGTATATGTTAATTCCAAACTCCTAATTTATCCCTCCCCTCCCCCACCCTGGTATATCCCCTTTGGTTTGTTTTCTATGTCTATGAGTCTATTTCTGTTTTGTAAATAAGTTCATTTGTATCATTTTTTTAGATTCCACATGTAAGTGGTATCATATATTTGTCTTTCTCCGTCTGACTTCACTTAGTATGATAATCTCTAGGTCCATCCAAGTTGCTGCAAATGGCATTATTTCATTCTTTTTTATGGCTGAGTAATATTCCATTGTATATATAGACCACATCTTCTTTATCCATCCATCTGTCAATGGACATTTAGGTTGCTTCCATGTCTTGGCTATTGTAAATAGTGCCACTATGAACATTGGGGCACATGTATCTTTTCGAATATAGTTTTCTCTGGATATATGCCCAGGAGTGGGATTGCTGGATCATATGGTAACTCTATTTTTAGTTTTTTACGAAACCTCCATACTGTTTTCCATAGAGGCTGCACCAATTTAGATTCCCACCAACAGTGTAGGAGGGTTCTTTTTTCTCCACACCCTCTCCAGCATTTATTATTTGTAGACTTTTTAAATTAAAAAATTTTTTAAGTCTTTTTCTCCTTACCTCTTCCTTTTTATCATCCCAAACCCACTCTCAGAACTAACGGACTTGGTCTCCCTGAACAGACTGGTGGATTGAAACTTCAAAAGTACCTCTATCCACATGTCTCTCTTTGATACTAGGGGTGAGTGGCTTTTATTCAGAGAAGGGCAGTTTCTACCCACGACTTCTGAGTCCATGTGCTTGGTTTCAGATCCCACCTCTACAAGCAGCCTGCCCCAGGCTCAGCTTTGCCGTCCATAGAATGTCAGGATAATACCTGTCTTGTAGTATTGTCATAAAGATAACCTTTGAAAAGTTTGCAGTATGAGACCTCTCACTTACTGCAAAAACTTTATATTTAAATGGTCAAAGTTATAATTACCATTAACTCTCCAAGTCACTGACAGCATGGTAAAGGCTAAATATGGATAATAGCTACAAAAAATAATGTGTTTTCTGGGATGCCAAATAAAGTTGAAACCGATTTTCACATTAACAGCAGGCACTTACTAACTTAGAAAACACAGCTACCAATGAGGCTCCAAAAGAAGGTCTTTGAGGCTGATGCTCATTTAATGTGTCATATTCACTTTGGGTGAAAACTTCTGCTGAAATGTGAGAGGCTCATTGAATTTATTTACTTTTCCCTCTCTTGTCTACTCAGCTGTCATCATGTGTATCCTCAGAGGTAGAAACTTTCTGACCAGGGCTTGTTGGTTAGGACAGAAGTTTCATGCTTTGATTTTGTTTTGTGTTTGAGGTTAGTAATGAAGAATTCAGGGGAAGGATTGTTGGATGCTCTAGGGAGAATATAGACATCACCTTATTTCTATTTCCTGTAAAGTTGAAAATGACAAAGAACAGTAGTGCTAATGAGTGGTACTGTGCCTAGTCAAGTTCAAAACATAATTCTCTACTTCTGAACAAAGTGAAGCCTTTGATGAGAGCAGCTTTTCTGATAAATAAAAAATTCTAAGACTGACAGTAAATTTTTGGTAACATCTGTATTCCTTCATTTACACGTTTAGCAAACATCTATTGAGCATCTTCTTTGAGCCAGGTACCTGTTAGACCCTAGGATTCTAAGATGAGTAAGACTATTATAAAAGGGGAGAAATAGCTCAGTTAAATTCTATGATTTTAGGAGAGTTTTGAAAAAGGGCTAATTGCAAATGTATGGACTGGGTTTAGATAAAGTCGCAAGGGATGGTGCAGTACCCCGGGCATCGTGACAGTGGGGAGCTGTTACCACCCCTTGGCCTCAGTGAACAAGGGTGAGTCCTGGAACCTGGAGAGAGGCCAGTATGACTGGGCCTCCCCTGGGAGAGGCAGTGAGCTATAGCCGATTCAGAATGGCCTGCTGGGGAGGGAGCTGAAGATAAACTCCAAGGTCACTCCTCTCCTGCCCCCTGAAACTCCTGCTGGTGCTACCCATTGGAAGATCCCTCCTGAAGCCAGAGGGAAAGGGAGCTCACAGGTGTAGTTCAAAGAGGTCAGTCTCCCAGGTCACAGAGCAGGGTGGAGAAGGCACTGGAATGGGCAAAGGGAAGAATCCAGCACAACTATGACCTCCCTCAAGGTACTCAGTCTAATGGTAGAAGACTAACACACAAACAGGTAAGTTTCAGTACTCATAGAAATTAACATGATACTGAAACATACAAAATAATATGAGAGCCCAGAGGACAAAGCTACTAGCTCTGCTATTACGGAACATTTATTCTGGTTCTCAAAGAATGAGTACAAGTTTGCTGGACGACAGGGGCAGGAGGAAGAAGAGGAAAAGGCACATAGATATACAAAGCTTGTTTAGAAATCATCAGTGTGACTCCAGCGCAAGGCGTATAAGACATAGGGAAAGGAATTGGGATTTTGTGAGGCTTTGTTGGGATTGCTGGAGAATATTATGCAGACTCACCACAACATGTTTAGTGAGCAAGTGTAAGATACTTGTGACCTGCCAGCTTCATGAGAGGTGTCTCTTCTGTTCACCACTGTGTGTGCAGCCCCGAGAACAGTGCTTCACACCTGTACCTCCCTCAAGCTTTTGGAGAACGAATGAACAAGGGAACAGAAGAACTGTTGTGTGTGAACCTAAGTCCCGTGACTTTGTTTTGACTTATTAAATTTGATACGCATTAGCAAGTGGTACTACTTTGATTCTCCCTTTCTGTTCTAGAAATAAGTAGATCTAAAGAACAGTGGCTGTGTGCAACAAGCACAAGATGAGGAGTCAGGACATCTGTTCATCACCGGAAGCATCATTTAGCCTTCTGTTTCTCAGCTCTCTTGTCTCTAAAGTGGAAGCTGTGCTAGCTCCCTCAGCTATCTCATAAGATTATTGTGAAGATCAAAGCTGCCTTGACAGGTCTAAAGAACTTGACAGATAACATGCAGCGGTGCCTCCTTCTCCTGCATCACTAGCGACTGAGATGGGCCACAAAAGTGAATTTTTCAAATAATTAAATTTGTTGTATTAAACAAGGGTTTCTCAATCTCAGCACTACGTACATTTGGGGCCAGAATATCCCTCTGTGTGTGATGGCGGCGGGGTGCTTGTCCTGTGCATTATAGGATGTTTTTACAGCATCTCTGGCCTCTACTCATTAGCCACTGGCACTCTCCCCACCCCACAGCCACAGCCAATTGCAACAACTAAAAATGTCTCTAGACTTTGCCAGGTGTCTCCCAGAGAGCCAAATCATCCCCTGGTTAAGAACCACTGCATTAAGCTTTTTTTTTCAATCTTAACCATTCTAGATGGAAATCTTTCTCAAATACATTGATCACATCCCTGGCCTGTTAAACATGGGCTCCTGGGTTGCTCCACTAGAGTACTGGCTGTAACAATCATCCCATCTTTAAGACGTGGTAGAACTATGTCCCCGCATCCCTAGTCTGCTGAATTTTTGTAGACCTGTGTCTGCATTTTATCCTTTTAGTTTTCCCTCCCTTTCTCCCTGTGAGGCTGACAGCTGTCATTTTCCTGTAAGCATCGAAGTGTACTAATTTGCTATTTCTGATCTGCTTGGGATTTTAAAAGTGGCCAGCCAGATTTCATAGGATGCATCTAAAATGAGAATCAACTCAGTCCCTGAGTTTGGGTATACAGGAGCCTGGCAGATGGACTTGGTCTATCTGAGCCTTGCAGAGGCCTTCTTAACTCACTTCTCAATGCTCCTCCTCTTAGGGACACCTGCCAGGTCATGTGGTGTCATCACGACTGTTATTAATATGGCCATGATATTGCCCACATCAGCTTTCCCACATCCTGATTTAGGATGAAATGTCTGATGGTAGTTCAAACATTCCTGCCAACTGGGTACAAACATTTCAGAGGACAATTAGTTTTTTACTTTCTCACCACCCTCCTCTTGCCTCAATTTAGAAATTATACGAGGGGGTCATATATCATTTATGTCATCTATGAGGCTGCACATAGCCTGGTGTAATGTCAGCCAATAAAATGTTCTTTGATATTTTAAATAAAATAAGTCTCTTGTGTTAGTTAGCACCTAGTATATTGACGTGGTGACAGGCACGTCATAGGTGCTCAAAAAATGTTTGTGGAAGGAAACACAGGAATGAGTCACATGGCTATAACCTCACTTCCCAGTTGTCAGTATGATGAAAACTCACGTAAGGTGTGACAAGCCAAAGATAAAGACTTCAAAAATCCTACACTAGTATGTTTAAAATAGACAACTAATAAGAACCTGCTGTATAAAAAAAATAATAAAATTCAAAAAAAGAAAAAAAAATCCAGGTGAGGAAAGTGGTTTGTAATGAAAGCACAGGCTAATCTTTCACGTCGCAGATAAAGAGAGAAGTGCAGTAGTCCCAGAGGGGGGAAAATAAAATGACTAAACAGCATTCCGTTTCCTGTTCTGCCCTGGTTCTCTTTTAAGTTTGCAGGCTGGGAATGGCCCAGCTGATTCCAGCTCACAGGGCGAATTCACCTCCTTTTCTTTCCTCCGTTGCAAATGCTTGTGTGTTTCACTGGACAGGAAGAAAGGTTCAGACTCCGTGTCTGCCTGGCCCCAGTGGATAGGCTCTCGGGGATCTCTAATAGCTGCTTGCGCAGGTAGTTAGGCTATTTCTGTCCGCTGTAGCAAGGAAAAATCCCTCACACCAGAATAAAGCAACCTGTCGGGGAACTCTTAGCTGAATTGTGTGCAAGGTCAGAGGAAAGCATTTCATTTAAAAGTGGCTCTGTACATAATAAAAAAGGGATCAGTGTCCAATAAGACTCTGAACACAGGGAGAAAATTGACATTTGACTTGCTGCATTCTCTCAAGGTCATGTCTGGTCTTAACATTCCCCATGGGTGACAGGTTTCCAGATGGTGATTCTGGACCAGCCAGACCCTTGAGAAAGGAGGCCAAGACTGGGCAGTATCCACCTGGGACTGTGAAACGTGAGATCATGCTGATAGCAAGATCACCCTCAGGGCATGGCCTAGAATCCGAGCTAACCCCTGAGCGTCCCCTGAACGGAATGAATCCAGGGATGCTGTGATTTATACTTGTAGACTTCATCTGGTCATTTCAGTGAGGAGTTCTGTTGAAGAAGTGAAGACAATCTGACCTGGCCAGAGACAAGAAAATAGCCAGTCCTGGAAAGATATAGAAATTCTTAGAACATAGTAACAACCTATTTGAATTTTCAAAAAGGCAACATTAGTCAGAAAAGGTCTCTGTGTATCTCTTGGGTTCTGCAGTCTCGGTATTTCAGAAAGGTCACTGGTTAATTGGGCTGGCTTAATGGTTCTTTTTTTGTTTAATAAATTTATTTTTTTATTTTATTTTTGGCTGCATTGGGTCTTCGTTGCTGCACACGGGCTTTCTCTAGTTGCAGTGAGCAGGGGCTACTCTTCGTTGCAGTGCACAGGCTTCTCATTGCGGTGTCTTCTCTTGTTGCAGAGCATGGGCTCTAGGCGTGCGGGCCTCAGTAGTTGTGGCACACGGGCTCAGTAGTTGTGGCTCGCGGGCTCTAGAGCACAGGCTCAGTAGTTGTGGTGAACGGGCTTAGTTGCTCCACTGCATGTGGGATCTTCCAGGACCAGGGCTCGAACCTGAGGTCCCTGCATTGGCAGACGGATTCTTAACCACTGTGCCACCAGGGAAGCCCTGGTTCTTTTTATTATGGTGACTTTAGACCATATTTCTGGCAGAAGGCACCTGGTTAAGTCATGGGCTGCTCTGGGTGAAAGATATCACTTCTCTGGCATTTAGCCTCCCCAGAACAGAGCAGGAATTACATGGGTGACTTTGGAACGTGGTGGGTACTTAGCTTTGTTTTGGCTACATTCACAACAAAGAGCAGCAAAGGGCCTTTTCGAATGAGGTGATTGCACAGGATCTGCAGTCGTTTCTTGAGGCCAGTGTGTCTGGAGTCTGAGCAAACAGGAGGGTGGTGTGAGATGAGTTCAGCTCAGGCAGGGCTCAGCATTAGTGACCTGTTAGGAAATGAGGGATGAAGGGACTTAGACAAAGGTGGGAGCCAGGCCATTGCGGAATTCTGGGTTGAATTCCTGCATTCTGCTTGAATCCAAAGTATCCTAAAAGATTCATTGGGCAGTAGGTTCTGGGGCTAAAAAGAACATATCTTATGCAAATATATTGAGTTAAGGAGGTCCTGCTGCCCATTTTGTAATTATTTATTGAGTACTTGCTAGGCACTGGTCACTTTTATGTATGTGATTTAAGAGAATTTTTACAAGCCTTTGGGATATTGAATTAGTATTTTTATTTTAAAGATGGGATAATGGGGGGCTGGCCATTTTCATATAGGTGATTTAGGAGAATTTTTACAAGCCTTTGAGATCTGAATTATTATCTTTATTTTAAAGATGGGGAGATGGGCGCTTCATACCTATTAGTCCTGCACACTTTGGCCTGAAACTTGACCTGTCGCAAGGCCTTATTTGGGACTGGCAAAACTAAAATTGGAAAACAGGTTTTCTGTTTTGTCCATTTTATACTAAAGTTCTTATGCGTCATAGGATAAATTAACTTTTGAGGTCTAGCCTAGAAAACGGAACACCAGGAGTAGTTTCATTGAGGAAATATCTTCTCATAGCAAATGTGAAAAGTTGTTAAAATATAACTCATTTATAACTTGTAACCACATATGTGTACACTAGTTATGAAGAATAAGTTCTGTATATAATAAGTAAATATATGTGTATGTGTACAGTTACTTATTTATCTTGTATCCACTATATCCAGAAAAATTCTGAAAGAATGGGTCTTCAGTAGTTAACAATAGCTTTTTCTGGAAGATAAGATTTAGGGTAACTTCATTTTATTATTTTTTTCTCTTTTTGGAAATCTTTTTTTTATTTTTTTTTAACCATGGGAATGGAGCACAAATTATAATTCTTAGGAAAATGAGAAATAAAGGAGATGGCACACACCTATCTCTTTAAAGATTCAGGTGTATTTGGTTTTTCCTCCTTCTGAAGCCCATTCCCCCATCTGTATTGGTTTCATCACAATGATGAGTTAAGCGATCAACTTGAAGGTGATTCTGTGAGCTTACTAATTCAACGTTTGTGCGCGTGTCAAGATTCCAAAGGCATCATTCGACTCAGCCAAATTGAGCCACATCATGATAATTAGGATTGAGAAAATGTTTGGGGAGGCATTGGGAAGAAATTTGAGAAACCAAAGGGAAGGCATAGAGCTACCTGGTCCCTAGGACCATCCCCAGGAGATATCAGTTTCGGGGAGGGGATGAGCAAGTACGGGGGAAACTAACCATCCATTGTCAATCACAGCCTCTGAAATCAATTTGGGAGAGGAACAAAGGGCAGATCTCAGAGCATGAGAGGAGCCCTAGAAAGATGGAAAAACACAGGCCAAGGAGACTAAAGAAAGACAAATCCTGAGCTGTGTGCTGGAAAGTTTGAGGAACAGCAAGGTTCTGCAGTGGGCACCGGTGTGTTTGAAAGGCTTGTCATGTGGTGTGAGCATGTAGGAAGCAGAGCGACTCTGATGACTCATTTGTCATGGGAAGAAATGGGGCGGGGAGAGGGAGGAAGGAGCAAGCTCCCAGGACAGAGGGAATGGAAACAATTTAGATACGTGTTATTAATTATTGTCTCCAAAGAGCCTGGTGTGGCAAGGCAGATGGTGACATAGGGGGTTTTACTTAAATCCCTTCCAACAAAGCTCACTGCCTCTTCCCATGCAGCATGAATCATAATCTCTGAAACTTTCTTGTCTCCAACAAGGAGGCTGTAGCATTAGCACTAATAACTGCTATTGGAAGGATTGTTACATCACTGCCATTTCTGCAACTGTTCTACACCCTCCTGTCAACCCTGGCCTGAAAGACCCCAGCGTGGAAATATTCACTGCAACCTAATACTTGACATATAGGGGATTGACTCTAGGATGATTTTTCAAAACTTAAGTTATATTCTCAAATGAGTGGTTTCTGGCCCCCATTCCCACCAGCCTCCTCTACATCTTTCATCTTTTATCCACAACGGGTGTGGCCAGTTTTCCCATAGATGGAAATATGTTTCATTTGCAGGAGACTATGGTTTAAGCATTATTATTGTTATGATGGTGGTGGCTGTCATTGTCATTTCAACTTCACCTATTTCTAAAAAGTGTTTGAGACAATTTTCTTGGATACAGTAGAACCTTTCAACAGGATTGAAATGTAAGAACTTTTTAACAGAAAGGATAGTTATAAACTATAAGCCCCAGTATTGTATTTCCCATTCTGGGCATTTTCTTCTTGGTGCATAGCAGATACTTGATAAATATTTTGGAATTAAGTATAAGTGGGTTTTGATTTCATGTGAATCACCTCTCTGTTGCCTATTAGTGTTATATACATTGGTCAGTTTATCTTCCTTTTCTGGGGCCTGGCCTTGGTTGCGGGATAGGTTAGTTGGTTAATTCATTTGTTCGTTAACTAACTGAACACATGCTAAATGTCAGGGATTATGTGAGGCACAGAGAATACGTCACTATTACATGTTCTCAGCAGCAGCGACATCAGGAACATAAACTTCCCCAAATACCTGCTGTCACCAGCAAGGATGCCAAAGACAAATTGGGGACCAACTGTTTACAAGGCAACTTGCTAGGCCATAAGATACAAAGATATGTCTTCATAAATACAAAAACAAGTGGGACATTCTATTTAAAAATCATAATACAGAACATGATAGTTTATAATTTACTGTAGAAAATTTATTTAACCTTTTGCACAGAAATGGTGCAAAATATGTCTTGCCACTATTCCCATTTTGGCATTGAGCAAACTGAGTTCTGTAACTCAGCACTTAGAAATATGATGTGTTAGTCTGGGTTCTCTAGAAAAACAGAGAAACAGAACCCATAGGAAAAAGAGAGAGAAAAACAGATCATGGGTGGATGGATACATATATATACATACATACATATTAACTGTAAGGAACTGAGCCACACAATTATGGAGGCTGAGAAGTTCAAGATCTGTTGTCTGCAAACTGCAGGCACAAGAGAGCCGATGGTGTAGATCCAGTCTAAGTCCAAAAGGCTGAGAACCATGAGAGCTGATTCAGTCCAAGGCTGGAGCCCAAAAGCAGGAGAAGCCCAATGTCCCAGCTCAAAGACAGTCAGAGAGAGAATTCTTTCTCACTCAGGCCTTTGATAGATTAGCTGAGGCCCACCCACACTGGGGAGGGCAGTCTGCTTTACTCAGCCCACTGATTCAAACGTTCATCTCATCCAGAAACACCCTCACTGACACACCCAGAAATAGAGTTTAATCAAATATCTGGGTACCTCGTGTGACCCTATCAAATTGACACATAAGATTAACTGTCACACGTGGCCTACCCGGGATTGTACATCCATGAAGAGGGAGAGCTCATAGTTCTCTGCCTTTTCCACAAGGTTTCTCATTGAAATACCAACCACACCCAACTCTACTTAGTTTGGACAGAAGATTGGGTATGTTTGGACGTGTGTTATCTGTAGTTGGTTCACAAAGAAATGTCCAGGCAGCGTTCCATCTCTCACCAAAGCAGCTACAGTGGCCAGGGGCTCTCTTACCTCTCCGACGGCTGCCGGCTCTCCCCCATCAGAGTTGCCCACGACATGCCTGTGCTCAACTTCTCGCTGCACAGCATCCCTCTTCACTCCTCAGCGGTGCTGCCACACTCTCCTCCCCCCGTCACCACATTCTGCAGGAATTCCCACGGGCCCAGGACTCCTGTGGGGGTGGGCGGGACAGCCAGGGTCCCACAGAGGGTAAAGCCGGGACATGCCTTGTGCCTCTGAAGGCTCAGATTCCAGCTCCATGGGGGATGGGGCTGCTTGGGCCACCAGTGTGTTCCCAGTGCCCAGTCCCATCGCTAACCCGTGTTAGGCAGTCAGTCAGCATTTGGTAAAAGAAAAGAAGGAAGGGCAGGATGGGGTAGGGAGAGGCGGAGGGTGTTGAAGAAGGAGGAAAGTAGGGAAAAGAGGGGAAAGTGAAAGAAAAGAAAAAAGTTCAAGAAAGGAGGGAGGGAAGAAGAAAGAAACATGAGAAAATCAAGAGAGGAAAAAGAAGGAGCAGGGGCTTCCCTGGTGGTGCAGTGGTTGAGAATCTGCCTGCCAAGGCAGGGGACACGGGTTCAAGCCCTGGTCTGGGAAGATCCCACATGCCGCGGAGCAACTGGGCCCGTGAGCCACAACTACTGAGCCTGCGCGTCTGGAGCCTGTGCTCCGCAACAAGAGGGGCCGCGATAGTGAGAGGCCCGCGCACCGTGATGAAGAGTGGACCCCGCTTCCCGCAACTAGAGAAAGCCTTCGCACAGAAACGAAGACCCAAACACAGCCAAAAATTAATTAATTAATTAATTAATTTAAAAAAAAAAAAAAAGAGAAGGAGCAGAAAGAACCAATAGAGTCAGCAAGAAGGGTGCTGGACTGGACAGGGAGATTGGATGATGGCTGGTCCAGGTAGAGGAACACGGCCCCGGGCAAATGGAAAAGACAGGTGACTCCTAGCTCTGCCCGTAGCAAGCTGTGGGACCTCGCACAAGCCAGCCAGCCTTTGTGGAATGTCGGGGGAGGCCTTATTTGTAACAGGAGGGAATCAGACCAGGTCATCAGATGGAACCCCTGTCTCCATCCTGGTCCTCCGAGGATCAGCACAAGCCACCCAGCCACCAGCACTGACCCCGTTCGGGGTTCATTTCCCCCAGTCTTCATTAGTAGATACATAAATGTCCTCGGTGAATTTAGGGAGGAAAACACAATGACAGTTTCCGTAGCAGCTAAATTGCAGAACATGGAGAGGATTGAAAAGGACAAACCTTATTGTACTCAGCCTCCTCTTAAAGCCAAGACACGTGCAAATGCAAACCTCAGGTCTGCCCTCTGCCACGCCCAGGCAAAGCCTGACTAGAAGCTTCAGAAAGAAGAGTGTAAAATGAAATATAGATATTTATAATTGAAGTATCTTTCCCCCAGATATCGCTTTCTTTCTTTTTTTTTTTTTAATGAAAATTCAGTCAAATGAATATTTAGTTCCCCAAGGAAGGCTCCTTGGCTGTCGATTACACTGCACACATAGGGAGCAGCTCTACCAGAAAATGATGCCTGCTCTCAGCTAATGATCACCTTGCTCGGGATCAGTGGGAGACAAGGTCTTTGAGGTCGGCCCCCTTTCAGCTGCGAATTAGGTATTAAGTTCAGAGTATAGCCTAAAGCATTTTATGTGAGCCTGCAAACCAAATGGATGCTGGATCCAATTTTATACATGTACAGGTATATCAAATAAATGTAATTTCTCCATTGAAGGTGCTTGCTTTTAATTCCGGGGCCAGCAGTGCAGAACAGTTTTGAGGATTAAATTTCCATTCCGAGAAAGTAGCTGGGGATAGAACTTCTAAAGCAGGAGTAACCAAAAAGCAAAAGGTTTTCAGTGCTCACAGAGAAGGGGGGTGGGGGGTACAATGATCTAGCGAACACTCGACAGGCAAGAAGCCTTCAGGTGCAAGATTACTTCTGCCACCTCATTTCAAGTCAGATAATCGCCTTATTTATAACCAAAGAAGGCTAGTTTTGATGCCCTGATTGCAGCAGCGGGGACCCTGCTGTCATTCACAACACCTGGTGCCCCTCTGTGTTATATGTGGCCGCCCAGCTTCTTAACCACTACTGCAAAACGCACCTGAATCGGGTATAATTTTAAGACCAAACTCAAAGGCTTTAAAGAATAATCCTAGATCACGTCCTCCGTGAAGCCTTTCCTGATTTATGCCACTGAGCCACCACCACCTGACCACTCCAGCCTGCACCTGGCTCAGTCAGACCTTATGCATTTATCTGTGACAGCAACTGTGAGAAGAGGCAGTTCTACGGTAGGGTTAAGCTCTGCAATCTCAGACAAGTTATTCAACCTCTGTGAATCTTAAGTTTTATGCATTTTAAACGATGACCATAATAATAGGGTTGTGAGGATTGAGTGAGAAGTCCTTAAATCAGTACTTGGCACAGGGTAAATATTATAGGGCTGGGGAGGACAGACCCTGTCTTTGACTCTCTAGAACTCGGCCCAGCTTGGCAGGAAAAAACAGTTGATTGATTGACTTTTGATCTCTTTGTTTTAGGTGCTCTAAGCCTTGGGATATTTGAGGGGGGGTATTCACCAAACTGAACAAGCTTAGCTTGTTCTCGTTGATTGAGTGCCCCCTGCATGGCAAGTACTGTTTCACGCACTTGATATAAAATATTCTATTTCATCCTTATGTAACCCTCTGATTTTTCCCATTCTAAATGTGAGGGAAGTGAGTCTCAAAAGAGTTTAATAACTTGCTTAAGGCAATATTTGATGAGCCAGGATTCAAACACAGTGCGTGCGGTCTCCATGCTATTTCCGCCTTCCCTCAGCCTCCTTCCTCTGAGTCCCAGGGCTCAGACAGTTGGGTCGTGTGCTGACACGCTCTGGAGGGCTCCGCCCAGCCACACACAGCGCCCTCCTCGTGTGATCCGGGGAGTTCCTAGTCGGCCAGACTGGCTGTCCCTCCAACCCAAAGGCCCGGAACTCAGCCTCAGTTAAGAGACTGGAGGAGATTTGCTCAGCTTGTCCTCCATCAAGCCCCTCCTCCCCAAACCTGGAGTGTGGAATCGCCCTCGTCACCTAGAGGCCACTGCCTGCTGCCAGTCACCCAGTTAATGACGAGACCCACAGCACGCCATGCCTCTAACGCCTTCTACCCGTGACTCCATCAGAAGTTCATGGTATCCTTGAAAAATAATCCTATTGAAAGTCTACACTTCATCTCAGATCATTCTAAGGGACTAAGCTGCTGCTTAAGGTAAGAGCAAAGGGAGCCTAGTGTCTTACAGGCAATACACAGAAATCCCTGGTGGCACAGTGGTTGAGAATCCACCTGCCAATGCAGGGGACACGGGTTCAAGCCCTGGTCCAGGAAGATCCCACATGCCGCAGAGCAACTAAGCTCGTGTGCCACAACTACTGAGCTGCAACTATTGAAGCCCGCGCCTCGCAATGACGAGTAGCCCCACTCATCCCAACTAGGGAAAGCCCGCGCGCAGCAATGAAGACCCAACGTGACCAAAAAAAAAAAAAAAAAGAAATCTTGGAATTACTGCATGTCTTTTGTTAGGGAGAGGCTACCCTTATTCGAATTATCTTTCTTAATTTTTAAAATACAAAATCTTTCACAAGGTACTATTGTATAGAGTATCTAAAGTGATTTATGAGAATAGGAACTGCAGCGGAAGGAAATTATGTGTGTGTGTATATACATGTATACATATCTATTCCTTTTTATTTAAGAAAATGAAATAATTGTCAGTTCAAGTAGTATTTTGACAGCAGGGGCAATTCCATTCAGCAGATGATCCTTGAGCATGAAGAGATTCTCATGAATAAAGAGGTACTCATAGCTGTATTTATCTTAAAATGGGTTTGTTTTAGTGAGTTGAGTATTTTAAGGAGAAGTATATATTAATTTAAAAGAGTGTTTTAATAAGACAGCTTTCTGGGGCTTTTTGTCATTTAGCACCGATCATATTTTAATTGACTTCCATGTGTTGCACTTATTTTTTAGAAGAGGGTGTACGCCTTCTGATGTTTAAAAAAAAGTCACTTACTCACTAATCATTTTATCAAATAGTGGCCAAAACAAAGAGTGGGCTAAGGCCAGATTAGCAAATAAGCAGTCATGATTGCCATCGGATCCTGCCCATGCCCAGGGCAGACATCAGAAATCAATCTGAGCCATCATTCTTCTCAACACCACCCTCTGGCAGCAACCACCGGTCCATCAGTGTTGGCCACCAGTGTGATCCTGGGCTAACAGTTCTTTCGTTTCTTCATAGTCGGAGCCAAGGTTCATACAGGATTAGCCAAGAGTCAGAACACGATTCCATGTGGAATAATCAAGATAGAAATATTTACTGTAGAACTCACACCATGTGATTCCTGTATTATGAACAGAAGTGGAATAATAGCTTTCCGTGTAGGAAAACAATTAATCATTTGAAGTTAGGCCATATTTAGGGTAAGCACAGTTCCCACTGGGTATAAATTTCACGTCTTCCACTGGTGAAACGTCCTTATCCATCTCCAGAAACACTGTCCCATTCTGCCTCCTACCATCTCTTACCTGAACTTCTGTAATAATTTCAACCAACAGTAAGTTCCTGAAGGACAGGGACTATGTCTGTTTTCCGTAATTATTGTTCGTTGTATGTGAGTGCCTCCCACCATTTGGCATAGTGAGTGAATGTGAATGAATTAATGCCCCCTAACTGAGTTCCCTGCCTCCTTAAATTGTATCCTCCACTTTATAGCCACATGTAAATCTGGACACATCACTCCCCTTCCTAAAACCTTGTCTCCTTTTCACCTACTGAGTGAAACACAAAGTTCTCCCCAGTCACACTGCCAGCCAGCCAAGCTTTGCACTTTATCATCAAGTAATACCAAACTGTATTAGATGAACTGTATCATGTAATACCAAACTGTTTGAAGTTCCCCAAAAGCATCATGTAGTTTGTGCCTTTGTGCCTGTTCTCATGCTGTCCCCTCTACCTGAAACTCCTTCCCCACCTAACTCTAGTTTGTCCTTCAAGGCTCAGTTAAATTATCATTTCCTTAGAAATCCTTCCCTGTATCCCAGAGTTGGGGTCACTGCCTCTCCACTAAAATCCCACATCACTCTGTTTATATTTTTAGTATATCACTCACCATTTGATGTTGGAGTGATCTATTTTTATATCTCCTTAAATGATTGTTTTTACTGCATGTTACAGAAAATCCAACTCAGACTGGATCATATTCGTTCACTTAAATGAAAAGAGCTATACAGCTTTCAGGTATAGTTTGATCCAGAGGTTCATGGGCTCATCGGGCTTCACTTTTCTGTTTCTCTTGACTGTATCATCCTGGCTTTTCCTTCAGACTAATCCCTCATGGTATCAGAATGATTGCCACAATTCCTAGGACAAGTTTCCCCATTGATATCCAGATTGGAAGAAAGAACTTCTTTTCCCCTCATGAGAAGACAAAAGCTCTGAGCTTTCTCTGATTGAATCAATGAAAGACTGGTGCCATCCCTAAACCAATCATGAGTACAAAGGAGATGGGAATGTGATACCTGGCTGAGACTCCAAGACTGGAAAGTTCATGTCCTTGTGGGAAGGGGGAAGGGATAAAGGATACTTTGGAGGCCACCAACAATATCCACTCTACTTTCCGATTAGACCAAGCTCCTAATGGTCATGCACCCCTTACCATATTCATCTTTGGGTTCCCAGCATGTAGCACAGTGCTTGACACATGCAGAGCAGATGATGAATACACACTTGCTTAGCTGAAGGGAATTGAGCCTGCCTAGAAGTGAAAACACATGTATAGCCATGACCACCTTTGTCCGTGCTCCCTTCTTTAGCTCTGCAGATTCCTCCTCCACACTGGCTGCCTCCTCCAGCCACTTGTCACCCTTCCCCTGTGTGAATTCTTCTGTCTAAAGTGGATTCCCACTGCCCTTAGCCTGGGTTATTTTTTTCTCAATCAAAATTCAGCTTAAACCCCACTCACACCCACCCCAATCCCAAAAAGATCTCCCTGTTTAAAGGCTCTCTGAGGCTTCCCTTACAAGTTGAAGATTCTGTGATAAGTGCACGAACATATCACCAGAAATGATGGAAACATCAAAAGAGAATGGTTTGTCAGTCAGTCCTTTTTTATTAAGTATTCCCAGAAGGCAGCTGCTATATATCTTTTGATTATTCCTTCAGAAGAAAGGATAACAGAGTAGAGAGACTGGACTTTGCAAACAGGTCGGGGTCAAATCCTGGTCCCATCACTTCTTAACTCTGTGCAATGTTGGGCAAGTGATTTAACCTCTCTGAGCTCAGCTCCCTCCTGTGTAAAGTGAGGGGATAATACTACTCACCTCCCAGGATCATAATAAGGGTTAAATAAGATGAGCTATGTAACGTGGCTGGGACAGTAGATGTCATTTTCCCCCTCTCCTTTAGCATCCAGAGTGCATTATTGCTGTGCCTAGTATTTTAAGTTCTATAATAATAATCTACAGGGGATCCAGGCAATTAAAGCTGCTCACTGTTACTGGAGAAGCTCTTCTGAAAGCTCCTCTGGCCTCACAGTGTCTAAGAGCAGAAACTTGAGACTCCTTAGTAATCTTTGGTAACTAGTCCAGTTCCCCCCAAAGGAAGTTGTATTCCTACTTTGGCATGCCCTGGGTTTGTTTTCCTGGTGAAGCAGAAGATAAACAGCTTGCCATCTGTGGTCACTCTGAAGATCCAGCTAGGGTGGGTGTGAAAGTCAGGACAGCTGTGGAGTCTAAGGAGTTTCAAGTGCCCTTGGGGTGCTTTGAACTTTGGGCTCTTGCTTCCTCACCTGCGGCGTCCCTGATATAAACCTCAGCCTCATCTCCTATTTCCAGAAATAAACCTTCCCTAAAATGTGAGGCAGGGAAGAGAAGTTCTTCGTAGACCTCAGACAGCTTCAGATTTATCATTGGACATCCCTGTTTATAAAACCCCATGCCAGGCTATTATCTGGTTATTTCTTCAGACCTTTATACCTCCTCTTGGCTCCTTTCTATATGTTTTCTTTTCTCCTTTCTGAGTTTTTGCTACACTTTGTGGAACAAAACAGAATTTCTCTCACTATCTCCTTCAGGGTATTTTATCACCAACTTTTGTGGTTTTAACTACTAGTCTCCTTCTACCCTGTAGAGCTCATCAACAATTTTTATCGAACAAGGATTGTTCCCTCCCTCAGAGGAATTCTAATGCCTGCTGTCAATAATCATTATTAATAACACATTCATCTTATATATAAGTGTGAATGGATTTTTTTTCCCTGCAAAATGTACAGAAAGGGCCACCCCATGGAAAGGACTGCAAAAGTTCTCAAATCCCAGTGATTAAAAACAAAAGTCAATAACTTCATTTGATACCTGAATGGGAGGAGGGCAGATATTTTATGTGTTCCTTGCTGATGGATTTCTAACAGGGGAAAAAAACCAGTAGCTCTTAGAGACAGTATTTTTAACCGTATACGCTTGAGTTTCTTGGGGAGCCAGTGAAAGAAAATCACTGCCCAATGTTCTGTTCTCTCTCTGTCTCCATGCAGAATTCTTTCTCTTGGTAAATACGACTGCCAAGTGCTCAGCTCTTTAAAGTTTTACCCCTCTCCGTTTTCATGAGAAGCACAACCAGAAACAAGAACTGCAGGTCATCTTTCAGGGCACAAGACTTCAAAGCTCCACACCATGGGCGTGCGTACAGGTTACTAAGCTAGGAAAACATGACACGTCTTTCGGACTTTTAAGTAAAGTTGCTTTCCTTGGTACAAAAGGAGTATATATCCATTGTCTAGAAAGTCTAGAATATACAGATAAGCAAAAGAAGAAAATAAAAGTCATGTCCCATTCCAGTACCCAGCAATAACCACTGTAAAATTTCATTGCAAATGCTTTTGATCTTTTAGGCATATGTGTACATCTGGATATATAGTTTTTACAAAAATGAATCAGAGTTTGGGCTTGCAGGTTTTCTTTCTGGACCTCAGCTGCACAGGGTTAAGTTAATTGTACTACTTGGCTCGTGGCACACAATTTTTTCAGTTCTTTCAAGGGACACTTGTGGGGTTTTCTTCTCTTTTTTTTTTTTTTTCAATTTCATTTTCTATCCCCACCCACTTAAGCAAAAACTGCAGCACGTTTGACATATAATTAATATATACTATTGTTTTGAGTGTGAATATTTGTAATTCATACAAATGATAGTGTTATAAACTCCATAGTTTCTTTTCTTCATTTAACACTGTTTTGGAATCTTTACGTGTTGCCATATATATATATGGCATATGTTGATATATATATATATCATTTGATCTTTATAAAAACCGTGAAAACTAGGTGAAACAGGTATTTATTCTCCCCATTTAATGAATGAAGAAACTGAATTGACTCACAGAGATGTAGTGATCTGCCCAAGTTCACATAGCTAACCAGTGGCCAAGCCAAGATCAACAGTCAAGTCTCTTGTTCCCTAGTAATATCTCCCCATAGGGCTTATTAAGAGTCAAGATTGTTTCCAACAAAATGCAGTCATCTTAAACTTCTCCATGAGAAAGTCGTTCACCACCTGATGAAAGGTCACATCAAAACGTGTATTTTCATAAGTCTGGAGTGACTTATCATTTTTGTCTAAGAAGTGAGCCAAATGGTCTTCTTCTCAAAAAAAAAAAAAAAAAGGCAGGGGTATCAGTGTGGGCAGGGGTCACTCATCTCTTTGAACACTGTTGTGGGAGATAAGTTTCCTTAATGAGTCTTGTTCTGAAGGTGGTGACTGCAGACAAATTATGGTTTTCACGGTGAGTCATCTTCTAAACCTGCCCTCAGGTTAGCGATGGAATGAACCATTGGGCCAAAAAGAACAGAAACTTGGACATAAAGAATGGGAAGCAGGCAAAAGTTTCTAGCCATTCTCACATCAGAAAATATCTTTTTAGAAAATGAGTGTGTAGTTCCTTTTGACCTCCGTGCAGACCATAAAGAGACAAGTTCGAGAGAAATATTGGATTCTGGCCCCTAAAATCAATGAATAACCCATCCCAGGGTTGGGTCTCAGGAGCTGAAGGCCAGGTGATTGTTTGTAGGGGAAGGTAAAGCTGAGTGCTTGGCTCCCACTGGCGAAGGAAAAAGTGATTGAGTGATGGGGTGATGGAGGAGTCATTCTTCAGTGTAATTTTAATGACATTACAAAATGCTGTTCCTCAGCATTTTGTGGACAAGGAGAGAAGAGCTCGGTTGGCTGCTGGTTGGTTAGGGCTTTTTAATCTTGGCATGTCCTTCGGCACCACAGGCAATAGCAGGCAAAACCTGTGTCCTCTGAGCCTGTCTTCCTCATAAAAAGATTCCTTTTCCATAATCCAATTGACAAAGGCTTATAGTCGGTATTTTAAGAAGAATCAGTATGTCAAATATTTGCCCAATGAGCTCCAAAAAATTATCATAGCAATAACAATTATAACTCCTAAATACTGACTGCTTACCATGTGCCAAGCACTGTGTTTAACAAGAATCACTTTATCTACTCTGGGGAGAAAAAAAAAAAAGAAAACTCGGGCATAAGTGCTATTATTATCTCCATTTTGTGGATGAGGAAATTGAAGCTTAGAGATGTGGAATAAGTTGCCCAAGGCTACAAAACTAACTGGCCAAACTGGAATGCAAATCTTAGAACTATCTGACTCCAAAGATGAATTTCTATGCTCTCAAAATTTGTATGAGTTATCCATTCCTGTGTAACAAATTATACACCACCATCAACATTCCCATCCCCAAGGCATAAGAATACCCTGGTGTGATGATTCAAGAATCTTCTCAGTTTGTGAACATGAGACCTAATTCCTCTTTCACTTCAGGTACCTTTAAGTCACAGGAGAGTCTGTTTCTTCTCCCCATGGTAACAAAAAGTATACTGCACTATGTTACTATAGTGTTATTATGGCTCAAGGAAAAAAATTCTTACCCCTAAAAAAACTTAACAAGCCCTGTCACCAGATTCACCCAAAATATCTTGGAGTTATATTCCCCTAGTATTGGATTTCATCATCACTATTTACCAACTATGTGGACTTGTGTAAGTTACCAACACTCTCTGGATTTCCATGGCCTCATTTATAGAACGAAAACTTACTACCAACCAGATACCAATAGGGCTGTTATAGGGAGATTCTGTTATAACTGAGAACTCTTGCCAGATTTCTTGCATGTGTCCTTTCCATGGTAGATGCTCAAATAAATATTTATGGAATAAATGTTTTGATGGAATGAATGCTCTAATTCTATGCCCAACTTTGCTGTTCATTCTAAAACTTGGTTCCACATGAGAGGAAGAAGAGATCCTTCCAAAATCTAGGGAACTCTGAAGGGATGGAAGATATAGGTTCCAGGACTCAGTGTGACTTTGGGCAAGTCATCAGATGTGATTCAGAGTCTCAGGGGCCTTACCCCCAAAATAAGAGGAACTGATGGCTGCACAACAATGTGAATGTACTTAATGCCACTGAAGGATACATTTAAAAATAGTCAAAATGATAAATTTTATGTTCTGTATATTTTACCACAATGACAAAAAAAAAAAAGAAAAGAAAAGAAAGGAAAATCCTAACTGGCTAGAGTACATTCTGATACTGGAATGCTAAAGCTTGAGACAAATAATACTGGCTAGCATGTATGATCCTTTACTGTGTGCCAAGCACTGCTAAGATATCAGATGCTTGATCTCCTGTGACTTTCTCAGTGGTCCTGTGATCAGGGTATTATTATTACCCCCATTTTATAGATGAGGAAACAGCCAAAGCTAGCGTTTCCAGAGCTGGGATTTGAACCAATATGTGTCTCACTGGAGAGCTCATGTGTTTACTACTTAGTTTTCTGATGGGGGGGAGGGGCTCAAATCACCAAATCACAGATGCAGGCAGCTCAAATCCTGGCCAAGGAAAACTTTGATTAACAAAAAGAGGTGGTCTCAAGCCCCATCAGAATCTGAGAAAGGCCTTGGCTACTTCTTTTCTTTGACGCTCCCAATATGTTGAAACAGAGGGAGGAAAGGAAGAAGAGAGTCAGGGAGAAGAAAAAACAGAACCAAACCAAGACATAGTAACCGATATTTTGCTGTTTTTTTTTTTTTATAAATTTATTCATTTATTTTTATTTCTGGCTGTATTGGGTCTTCATTGCTGTGAGCGGGCTTTCTGGAGTTGCGGCAAGCGGGAGCCACTCTTCGCTGCGGTGCACGGGCCTCTCACTGGATGGCCTCTCTTGTTGCGGAGCACGGGCTTTAGGCGCACGGGCTCAGTAGTTGTGGCTCGCGGGCTCTAGAGTGCAGGCTCAGTAGTTGTGGCTCACGGGCTTAATTGTTCCGCGGCATGTGGGATCTTCCCGGACCAGGGCTCGAACCCGTGTCCCCTGCATTGGCAGGTGGATTCTTAACCACTGAGCCACCAGGGAAGCCCTGCTGTTTTTTTTTTTTTAATATTGATATTTAATTGTTATATTTGTGTGATTTTAATAATGACAAAAATATTTTATTGAGCAATAACATCACAAGTCCCAGTCAAGGTCCTACAAAATTGGAGGCCTGAACAGTGTCCAGCCTCTGCCTCTTTCTTCCCGCCCTCCAGCTCCTCCAGAGGAGAGAGGCTCTGAGTGCTGTTGTGATGTCACCTCAGCTCGCTCCTCTTGGCACAGCCATGGACCCTAGATGGGGCTGGAGGGACAGACAGGAAGTCCAGGGCTCCCATCGGATCACTGGTATGACACAACCTAGCTCTTAGGACCACAACCCAGGAAAGTTTGCTCCCCCAACCCCTCTTCTATGGGCTTCATTGATTCTTAAAACAATTGCAGTATTCATAGTAGTAATAATGATAACATCTAACATGTGGAAGGCTTACCATATGTCTGATAAGCACACTGTACGTAACTTATTTCTTCCAGCAATTCAGTTAGGTAGATACAAGCATTAGTCATCGTCTTTTTCCATATGAAGAGACAGCTATACCTAGGAGTTAAGTGGTTTGCCCAAGACCACAAAGTTTTCAACTTGCAGAGGCAGAATGGAATTATGGAAAGTGGCTACCATTTACAGAGCACTTATAGTGGAGTTAGCTTGAGGATTGAATGGAATAATTCATCTAAACATTTAACCCAGAGGCTCACACCAACCCTATGCAGAAGGTTCTATGACTACCGTCCTAAATTTACTGACGGGGAAAGCATGGCTTAGGGTAGGCAAGAAAATGTCTGAAAATACACAACTTAAAAGTGGCATAGCTCTGGGGTCTGTCTTATGTCAAAGCACAAATGCTAATCTGCTCTGCCCTCTGACCTTCTCAGAAACTGATTAGAAACCAAGAAGGTAAATTTCTGACTGTTGCATTATCGCTTTGCATGGTCTCCCTATTGGCTCTGTGCTGTGAACCACTGTTGTCGTCTTGTTGTTTTTGTTTTTTATCCAGCTGAGGCATAACGCAGGGTCCCAGTCTCCTAAAATCTGTCTTTTCATCTTAAGGATCAAACTTGGTAATGAAGGAAATTGTTCTATTCAGTATGCCAAATCTCTTACAGAAGATGGATGTGGTTTGTGGTGCCATTTGTAGGCATGAGTTGCGATCGCTTCTCAATAACCTTTTCATGTAGCGATGCAGAACCATTCTAAGGCAGCCCAGGCAAGGTTTTTCCCATAATTGTATCTGTAATAATCTACCATTTTATATTTATTTCATCAGTTTCAACAGTTCATAAGAACACACATAATCTTAGATGCAGTGATCAACTGTTTCAGAAGTGCCCCATCCTAAATTTAGGCCTCGCACTCGGTAATTTAGCTAGAGAGCTTCATTGTCGAGTGCCACTCTTTCACGGATGAGGGAAAGTGCTACTATTTAGGCTGTATTTAATTCTTATTATTTCGCCAGTTGAGCTGGATACCACGGAGTTTAATAATGCAGGGTATAATTGCCGTAATGCTGTGAAGGCGCGGGGCTGCCGCCTCCCCTCGTCTTTGCTAGGACTCTCTCGCAAATGGGACACTGCTGCTCAGTGGGGCTTTTCTACTTCAATTTTTTAATAAAACAGATTTTGTTGCAGTGAGGAATTTGTGGAGGAATCGATTAAGGGTATGAAGTAGTCACCACGCAGAGCTTTTCATAACTGCTAAAATTCATTGGTTGAGGACTTAAATAAGTGCCTGGCACTGTATCATCAGCTTATTTCCTGTCACAGCAACCCTGGAACGTAGGTCCTATTGCTGCTGAGTTTGCAGAGTCTGGAAGGGATTGGTTTGTAGTGGGTCATGTAGTCCGCAGCAGAGGATGCCTCCTCCAGAGTCAGAGGCCTGCAGTTGCTGTTACATTGTCTTCCCAGAATGGACTCCTCTTGGTCCTTTTTGCAGAGCATAAAGGAGGGAATGTCTTAGGTGGGGCACAGCACATCCCACCTTACAGGGGATGGAGAGAGTCCCAGATGAGTTGTGAATTCTGGGTGTTTGTTTGCCTGTTTCCCAGGTGGATTGTCATGGCATTCACTACTAGTCACGGCTGTCCTTGTGCCTGTGCGCCCTCCCCCCTCCCGCATCCACTCTTCAAATATGACCCCAACAACTGAGAGTAGAATGAATTTTACTCTGAAGTATGAAGTATCTTATGAAGCTGTATCGTTCCCGCTGCTAAGATCCCTTTCATTTTGTAGTGAGACTCACATTTGATTGCCTGATGAGAAACGATTCTTCCTTCCTCAAAATGTTTAAACCCTATGGACACCAGGACATGTGGAAAAGTAGATTTGTGGTAATCACGTTTATTTAAAGTGTTTATAATACATACGTTATTTGTTAATAGGCTGAGAGTGACATCTTACTGACCCTGAAATGTAAGGTTTATATATCTGAGACAGTTGAGGAGACTTTAAGGGAAATGATGGTAGAAATGACAGCTTATTTGGATAATACCTTCTGACTACTAAGAAATGGGATGAATCTAAAGTGTATGCGGATTTATCTAAACGTCACTTGGAATTCATTGAACACTGAAAACACTGAACTTTTTGTGGATACTAATGTAAGAAATAGTGGGTAAAAATCAATTCTGCTTCTAAAGTACTTATAAATCAAGAACAAAGGACTATATTTGCTGAGGAATTATCTATTCTTAATGTTTTATTTAATAGCAATAATTAAATTTTGTTTTTACTAACCTTGAAAAATAAAAGCAGCAATCACGATACACAATAGGTATCGCATTGTTCATTGCTTCATTCAGTAAATATTTCTGTATCAGTCATCGTGCACTATAGCCAGTGAGGTACAGAACCTGCCATCACAGGTCCATTTCACTAGGGGAGACAAGTTATGAGCACAAAACCAAATCAATATGTGTAAATTCAGAGGATGATAAATGTTATGACAAACAAAAGTAAGGTAAGGAGGTAGACAGTGCTTCCTCTGGGGAGAGGGGTAGTCAGGGAAGCCCTTTTAAGGAAACAGAATCCCAGGAAGGACTAATGAGTGAGAAAGAATGTTCCAGTCCCTTTCATGTGCAGACTCCTCATCCAAAACAATCGGAACCACCAGTCCCACCTAAAGGAAAATAATTCTCTCTGACCTCCTCCCCCACCATTTTTTTCCTAGTTCTGTTTTCTTCGTAAAATATATTTAGGATAAAAAGATCTCAGTCCATCTTTCTTTAATATTATTCCCAAAGTGAGGCCAAATTTGTCCTGAAGTTGAGCCAAATTCAAGCAACGCTGCCAAGGGACCCGGTTCTATTAACAACTAGCTTGCAGTCTCTAGAAGGCTCTTATTTACTTGAGTCTGACTTGTCCTTTGGACTCTTCAGGTACCCCTCTCCCTAGGGGAAGCGCCTTAACATTGAACAGACCCACCTCCCCGCCACCCCCTTCATATGCTAACCTGGAAACAGCCTTTGTGCTCTGTCCAGGGCCTCACAACCTCTTCTCTCTGCCTTTTGGAGGAGGAAGAAGAGGATGGGACATGCCATTTGATAGGATTCTCCCAAAAGACAGGTACGATCCCAGGCATTTGACACCCTTTACCTTATCTGATCTTTCTAATTTACCTGGGAGCTTGGGGACATCCTTATTCTGCAGGTGAGGGAAGACTGAGGCCTGGAGTGCTTAAGCCACTTCTTCAAAGTCACCCACTTCATGAGTTGTAGATCTGGGATTTGACCTCATTTCAGATTTCAAAACCATCTCGTACTCTTTCTGCAACATGGCTCCAGAAAGCTGTCAATTTCTCTTGTCCCCCAAGGGAACAATATATGGAACTCTCCCACTACTCGCATAGCCAGAAAACCTTCCACCTAATTCTCATGGTCAGTGCCTGGCAAGTGGACATCAAAGCTACAAATTAAGGTTCCAACCAAAGAAAGTTCCAGTTTCTAGAATACAGTTTCCAGTAAGAGATGATATTGCAGGCAATAAACCGACTACCTTAACGGTAGGTGCCAAAACCCTATGGGTGGTTTATAGAGAAGTTGAAATAAGGAACAAAACAAATACATTTAGACTTCACCAAATTCCTCTCTGTTTGGGAGGAAGAAAAAATATTATTCTTTGCGAATGGGAAAAAAAGATAGATGTATTCCTCTCTGCTATTACATGGGTCCTGCTAAGCAATAATGCATGACCAAGCCAAATGCTCTGATCAGTTTCTCTGAGCTGTTATTAAAGTTTGCAAAAATATTGCTCAGATTCTTCCTGGCAGGGTTTCGATATTGTCTGTTTAAACTGGAATTGGGCTGGTACTCTTCATTTCTGTTAAGCCTGCCATAACTGGTGATCCCACCGCACAAATCTCCCGGTGCCGTGGCCTTCATCCAGCATCAGGGGCGACACCCTGAGAAGCAACATCCTCCGCTCTGTTGGGTCTCTGATATGATTCAGTTCAAAAATGACTGAATCAACTGTATTCCTCTTCTTTCTCTTTGCCTCCCCTTCTCACCCCCCAACATTCATGCACATGCGTGCACATGCACTCATGCAAACACATTCCTGCTTTCACACTGAGCAGGAATGAGAAGGGGGAACTTTACAGCACAGACTGCCTTGGAAGGTATTCCTGCCATGAAGTTGGGACCTCTGAGCCCAGTATTCAGAAAGGACACGACACTCTTCTTTTCTTCTGCCGATCTGGCAGATGACCTGAATCGTCCAGCAACATACCTTTCCACTCCCCAACTTTGTCCTCTCACCCTCTTCAGTCCTACTGAACCTGTTCCATTTCCTCAAACACACCAATCCTCTTTCTTGCCCCAGGCTTTGCTCTGATGGGAACACCCTTTACCCTCCAAGTCTCAACTTGGATGGCATTTCTCTGATCCCCCAGGATGATGGCTTAGATGCCCTTGTTATGTGCTACTGTGGGGAGCTTACCTTTCACACCCTGATTGTAATTGGTCTCCCCAAAGCAGCTGCAAATCCTGACACAGAACTAAGTCTGTCATGTTCACAGACCTGTATAAAGGTAGGCTAATTGCTGTAACACATCAACCAAAGAAATGTATGAAAGCTCCAGCACCGTAAACTTTTATTCTTGCATGGATAATGGTCCTAGGCAGGTTTGTCAGGTAGGCAGGGTGGCCCTCATCCGTGCAATCATTCAGCAACCCAGGCCGACAGAGATTCTGCCATCATCAGTAAGTGGCTTTCAAAGACTCCCTGGAGGTTTTCTCCGTACAACCCAGCCAAAAGGAAAAGGAGCGTGAAGGAGTGCCTCATGGGAGGCTTTTATGGACCTGGTCTAGAGGTGTGTACATCATTGTTGTTCGCGGTCTGTTGGCAAGAACTTAGTCGCCTCACCACACAGAATTGCAAGGGGCGCTAGGACATGTAGTCTCTGGCTGGGCAGCTACTCCCGATAAAAGGTATATAGAAGGGAGAACACAAATTTGGGTGGGTAAGTAGCCGATCAATAAGTAGTTGCTAAACAAATAAATGAATCAATGAGTGAAAAAACTGCAAAAGACATCTCCTTAATGTATTCTGAGCTGTGGTACAGGACCACCTTCTCACAGCTACTTCAAATTAAAAAACTATAAACTACCGATGGTCAGAGGCAGGTGAAAACCTAGATTGCCTTCAGTTTTTACTAGTAGAATGACAATGCCTGGCACAGTACCCAACATAGACAGTAGGCCCTCCATATTCATTGGTTCCACATCTGTGAATTCAACCACCTGCTGATATGGAGGGCTGACTGTACTATACCATTTTCTATAAGGGACTTGAGCATCCATGGATTTTGATATCTTCAGGGGTCCTGGAACCAATCCCGCACGGATACCAGGGGAGGATTGTAGTTTATGTTCAATGAATATCAGTTGAATGAATGAGTGATTGGAAATCATAGACTGTTGAGATTGGAAATGATTTAATATCACCATGTTTATATTGTGCTGGCTGAGTGATCGTTCAGTCCCACTACAGAGGAAGCACACTCACTCCCAAAGCGGCACCTGCCATCTTCAGGTCATCCCTGTTAGAAACTCCTGTCTTCCGTTGAGCCAAAACCTGGCTTCTTACACTATCGCAGTATTGGTATCTGTCCCTTCAGGTCATACAAAGCATGTGTCTTCCAGAGGTGCTCAAACCTGGCTGTACATCAGAAGTGCCAGGGATGCTTTTAGGAAACTACGTAGTGCCAGATGGCATACCCAGAAATTCTGATTCCATATATCCTCTGGGTTGTTCAGGAACCAGTAGTTTGAATAGCTCCCCCAAATGATCCTGATGTGTAGCTGGTCTAGGAGGCCATGTGTGTGACACTTCTGTCTGGGTTAGAATCCTGCTTCCATCACTTAACTAGCTGCAGTCCCTTGGGTAAGCCATTTAGCCTCTTTATTCTTCATCTCTAAAACTGTGACAAGAATAGTATCTGTGTCATAGGGTTGTTGTGAGGACTGAGTGATTATTTCAAGTAAAGTGCTTAGCGTAGTGCCTGGCCCACAAAGGCCCTCATTAGACAGAGGCCACCATTGGCATTGTTATCCTCCGATCCTCTTACTCTCCTCCTCCGCCTCCTTAGCAGCTTTTCAGATATGTCAATGTCACCATTACAGAACACTTCTTTTCCAGACCAGTTACTCTCAGTTTTCTTTTTTTTTTTCCTAATTCCTTTCCTACCTGGCAAATTCATATTTCACCTCTTACAGACAGATTTCATCCCAGGAGGAGGTGTAGTGTTTCTGTACCCCGTAACTCGTAGGGATAGAAGCATCTGATGCAATAAATGTAGGTAATTGGGCTTCGGCTCTGAACTTCAGATGCCAGTCATTACTGGTCATAGGAGGGCAGCTGTGCATATTCTCTTATTCCAGGGAAGTCTTCCCATAGGGCAACCCTAGATGTACTAGTGTCTGTAATGAAGGGGAAACCAGAGAGAGGATATGGAGTTTATTTTCTGAATGCTTTCATCCTGATATGTTCAGTTGAGTCCGAACCCAGCCCAGGTTAACTCATTAAGTTCCTGGAGTTTGTTGTAGATTTTCAGCCTTTAGTCATCATAGTCAAAACCATAGGAACAAAAATTATGAAAATGGTACCTGGAGAAGTAGGAAGGGCCGGTCTAAAAGTCCAATGTGAAGTTAGGAAGGGGAGAAAAGGCCAAATGTAAAAAGCAAAATGACCCCTAGTTAATGATAAGGTATGGTGTAGACTTTGGAAAGACATAAAGAAGTCAAGGAGAAAAACATCTGGACGTCTCCTGGTTCAGGAGATACATTTTTCTTAAGTCTTATTTGTTGGTCATGGGTCACTCTTCTTTCACTTAAGATTGAGACCTGTCCTTATATGGTGAGGGACAGTTGAGGAATGGAGAGGATAAATTCATTATGATCATAATAATTTGTATTAATAAGATGTTCCTAAAGCTTCATAAATGTTCAGTCATATCCCTGTGAGTGTGAGGTAAACCATATATCAATATTCTTGTCTAATATATGAGGAAAATAAGTCTCAGAAAGGCATAGTGACTTACCCAGTGTCATACTTCATGTATACCAGGCCCAGGAGGAAAACCCAAGTTCTTCTAATTCCTAGTCCATTGTCCTCCACTCCTAATGCTACCAGTTCTGGAATGTTCCACTGATTTACTCTCTCACTATTCCTCAGTTTTTACACACACACACACGTGCACACACACACATTCAAAACTATCACATTCTTCTAAGCAGCTCTTATTCTCAGCTTATATGTCACCCCCTCTAGAAGTTCTTGACTTCCCCAAGCTGGCCATAGAATGTTGCTTCTACCTCAGTTACAACATGGATATCACTGGATTCTAATTACTTTTTTATAAGACTTCTCCCCCCACCCCCATGATGACTTTCTTGAGCGCAAGGACTGTGATATACTTAACTTTATATCCCCAGCAACTTACACAGTGCAAAGCATAGAGTGGATCCTCCTTAAATATTTGTTGAATAGTTGGATATGTGGATGGATGGATGGATGGATGGATGGAAGGATGGAAGGTCTTTCAAGGTTGAGATTTAAAGAAACATACAAGAAGCCAGCTTGCTGTCAACAGAGGGCTTTCTTAACTTTCTGATAAAGACAGAATTCTTCTGACGCTTTTGGTTTAGACCTTCTACCATACTTCCTTATCCATATTCTGCTAGAATTTTCATTGCTGAAGTGTTTATTTGGTATCAATCATCATTATACGCAAAAGGGAGAGAGCTTGTCCCAGGCAGTAGTGTAGTAACAATAGCACAGTCTTCAGATAGCCAAGACTTGAATCCTGTTTCATCAAGTTCTTAAGTGTATGAATTCTTCTAGAAATTCCTTATTCCTCAATTTCCTCACGTGTTAAATGAGGACAATGATGGTGCCTCCTATACAGATGGTATGTGAGGATTAAATGAGATAATAAATACAAAGTATTTTGTACGCACCAGCACTTTGGACAGCGCCGGACCCAGAGTAAGCATTCCTTATACGTGAACTCTTCTGTCTTCTTACTGCACACATATGACTACTGGGACCCAGAAATTTGGCTGAGTCAAGTCTGTATCTGGAGACCCAGTTCCGAGAAAGCCTGACGAGATGATCAGAGTTACTCTGGAGACTAAACAGGCTGTAATTCAGTGCATCCTTAGCCAAGTTACTTCTCTGAGTTCAATCTTATCATCTCTTCTTACAGACCTGCTTCAGTGTTTTAGTGAGCTAGAGGTCAAGCTCTGAGTAACCCGCCCCCCGCAATTGGCACTTGACATGTGTGACTTGAACTGGAAGCTCATTGAAGACAGGAGCTCCTGAAGATGTACCGCTTGCATATCTGGGCCCAACTTGCTTCCCAGGAGTCCCTTCCTATAGGAAGTTTTGCTGAGTGGAAATAAACTTTCCTAAATCACTTAACATGCTCTTTGGGGGACTTAGTTGAGCTCCAGGAAGGTTCTGGCCCATTAACCCTATTCCCCTGCAAGCAGTTACTGAACTTAATGATCCTGCTGCCCCCAGCAGGGCACCAGGCCCACTCCCTGCCATGTTTGCTCCGGGATCCTCTCTGGCAACCACAAAAGCCCTGGCAGCACAACTTTCCTGGCGGCATTTGGGAAGCTGGGCCAAGTTCTCTGTCAAGTTAATGGAGTGACCTTCTTTTAGGTTCTGGACAACCCAGCCTCATGTTCAGAGGTAGAGGGCTCTCCCTGGAATTATGAGCTCTTAGGTTTTACGTCTGTGCCTGCGTAGCACCTGGAACATAACAAACACTTAACGTGTAGGGAAGGATGGAGAGAGGGAAGGAACGCAGGAAGGAAGGAGGGAGAGAGAGAGAGGGAGGCCTGGTTTTTTGGTAGTATTAGCCTCAAGGTGTGTAGCATTTACCTAATACAGGACGAAGACCAAGGAGAGCTACTTTTACTGTTTTCTAATTTTAAAAAAGTCTTCTCCCATGAGTGATTTTGTGACCTCCATAAGCAAAGGGCAGTGGGGGGAGAAGCCACAGAATCTTTTGGTCATTTAATATGTGCTCTCTCCAATCCTCTGCCCTTTCAAGAAGTCTCAGTTGAGAAATATCTGTAATAGGTGAGCAATGATAATGCCATTGAATAAAGATTGATGGAAACAGATATAAACCCAAAATGTTTTTCGTGCCAGAAATACTGTTTGCTCAACAATAAGTAACATCAAAGGACTGAAACATTTCCCACAGAGGTCAGCAGTTCTGGGATGATGCACTGAAATTCACACCTCTGCCAGAAGCGCTCTGTTCCTGGCATGACAAAGAAAAAGGCAGATCTGTTCATGTCAATACCCAGAGGAGGCAATTTTACCTTTTCTGATGATTGTTCAGGTGTGTCGTTCTCCAAAGAGCCTCCGGAGTCTCGTTAGGCCTGTTATAAAATTTTAAAACTTTGTTTCAAAATGGATAAATCCTTTTTTTGTTTTGTTTTATTTTGCTTTGTTTTTACTCCCGCAACTAAAACTGTAGCCTGCAGATGTCTGTCCTGTGTGAACCTTAGAGATACTCCTATTTCAGCAAGCATCGCTTTTATTTCCATAATTGGCCATATCTTGAAGCAAACCACCTGGGCTAAACTATATCTTTGGTTTTCTTTGTAATTTTAAAATATTGCCCTTTGTCCCTATAGCGCTTGTTATCTGAGAATCTCGATTCCGGAATCAAAGTATTTGAGATTAGGAATTAAAGATAATAATAGTAACATTTGGGTGCTAAGTGCTTTTTCTTCCCTTACTTCATTGAATCATCACGACAACCTATGATCTGAGTACATTACTATTTACGTGTTATGAATGTGGGGAGTCAGTAGCCAAAGGTACAATCCAGACCTTTCCAGAGCCTGTAACACTCCCATCTACTCTCTGGCTCCAAATCCACCTTAACCACACTGTTTTCCTTTAATATAGCACCTATCAATTTCCCACATACAGAATAATTTACCTATTATGTGTATTGTCTATTGTCTTTGTCCTCACTAGAATATGAGTCCCATGAATGCAAAAGTTCTTTTTTTCTGTTCTGTTCGTTGATGTATCCTAAGCTCAAGAAGAGAGCCTAGTGCATAGTAAGCCTTCACTATATATTGCAATTGTTATTGTTCCCTGTTTACCTGCTATACCGTGCCAATCCTATTCATGTTTTGCTGGCAGAAAAACTGAGGTCAGGAGCCACCTGGTGATTTACTAAAGATGACACAGTGAGCAAGTTGGCAAGAAAAACCAGATCTCCTTACTGCCAGCCCAGTTCTTTGCCTAAATCCCAATTCAATCTTGCCGTACTTTTATTATGCTATAAAATGAATAACTGTTTATGAGTTCATTCTCAGGCACATTATTGCTTTTATATCACATCAAAGGACTTGAGACAGGCAAAAGATATAGCCCTATTGATTGTTCTCAGAGACTCAACTTTTCCATCCCACAAGGAATCCATGCTTAAAGTTCATTTTGGGGACAGGAGCCAGATAGAAGACCATCTCCAGCAAACGTACCTCCACGTCAGGGCAGGGTTGCAAGAGTGTCTGGTTTTAGGAATCTTGAAGTCAGTCTTCTGAACAGAGGACTGTTTCTGTTCCTCTCCACCAGGCTCTTACAGAACCTTAGAACTGACCTAAAATCAAAATGCTGAGATGTTTTCAGCTCTTGGATACTCAGTGGGTCAATGTCTTCTAGGGGAAATCCAGTAGCTACAGTAAGTAGCATGGGAGTGACTCACCCCTCCTTGAACCAGGTATTGAATCCATGGGCCTGGGATGTGAAGGGGTGAAGTGCTGGATGCTGGCTGAAGAAGAAAGTGGCAGCTTTAGAAGTAAGGGTGTGTTAAAATAAGAGCTGTGTGTTTGGCTTTCTGAAAAAAGACTAAAGAATCCAGAGCCTGTCAGGAGAATCCATTTATTTGAGCATGAGTTGTTTTTTCATTACCAGCAACAGAACACACCTCCTAATCCTCATAGTAACATCTCCCCATCCGCTTTAGAGTGGACTATGTCACTCTCAGTAGAAGACATAGGGAGAGAGGCTCTTCTACTACAGATAATGTGCCTAGACTACTCCGCTGTCACACGAGGCTGTTGGCCAAAAGAGAGGGACTTATTTGTACTTTAACAACTCAAGGGACCCATAGACATTAAAGCTATGCTGTTGAATTGACTAGTACCAAGCTCTATTAAGGGGTGCACTACAGTCTTTCAGGGCAATGATAATAATAATGAGTCCTCATAAAGCTCTCTATCCTTTAAAAATACATTTTTTAAAATACATTTTCTCATGCATTTTTAAACTTTAGCTTAGTATAAAATCATCCTGAGTTAGTTATAGCAGAGATTCTTACCACCTCCATTTCATAAGCTGGAAACCTGAGTTAAGAGGCACTGATGACATGCCCTAGGTCACATAGCTGGTAAATGACAAAGCCCAAATCCGCTGGCTTCTCAGTGTTTTCCACTATGACATTCTGCCTCCTGCCCACGTGATATCTCCACCTGGATGTCCTGGAGGCTTCTCAAATACATGGTGAGAACCAAATTCATTATCTTCACTTCACAGAAAAAAAAAAAAAAACGCCATTCCTCTTCTCCCTGCTTATTTTTTTTTAACATCTTTATTGGAGTATAATTCCTTTACAATGTTATGTTAGTTTCTGCTGTATAACAAAGTGAATCAGCTATACGTATACATATATCCCCATATCCCCTCCCTCTTGCGTCTCCCTCCCACCCTCCCTATCCCACCCCTCTAGGTGGACACAAAGAACCGAGCTGATCTCCCTGTGCTATGCAGCTGCTTCCCACTAGCTATCTATTTCACATTTGGTAGTGTATATATGTCCATGACACTCTCTCACTTCATCCCAGCTTACCCTTCCCCCTCCCCGTGTCCTCAAATCCATTCTCTACATCTGCATCTTTATTCCTGTCCTGCCCCTAGGTTCTTCAGAACCTTTTTTTTTTTTTTTCAGATTCCATATATATGTGTTAGCATATGGTATTGGTTTTTCTCTTTCTGACTTACTTCACTCTGTATGTCAGACGCTAGGTCCATCCACCTCATCAACAATAACTCAATTTCATTTCTTTTTTATGGCTGAGTAATGTTCCATTGTATACATGTGCCACATCTTCTTTATCCATTCATCTGTTGATGGACACTTAGGTTGCTTCCATGTCCTGGCTATTATAAATAGAGCTGCAGTGAACACTGTGGTACATGACTCTTTCTGAATTATGGTTTCCTCAGGGTATATGCCCAGTAGCGGGATTGCTGGGTCGTATGGTAGTTCTATTTTTAGTTTTTTAAGGAATCTCCATACTGTTCTCCATAGTGGCTATACCAATATACATTCCCACCAACAGTGCAAGAGGGTTCCCTTTTCTCCACACCCTCTCCAGCATTTGTTGTTTGTAGATTTTTTGATGATGGCCATTCTGACTGGTGTGGGGTGATACCTCATTGTAGTTTTGATTTGCATTTCTCTAATGATTAGTGGTGTTGAGCATCCTTTCATGTGTTTGTTGGCAATCTGTATATCTTCTTTGGAGAAACATCTGTTTAGGTCTTCTGCCCATTTATGGATTGGGTTGTTTGGTTTTTTGATATTGAGCTGCATGAGCTGCTTGTATATTTGGAGAATAATCCTTTGTCAGTTGCTTCATTTGCAAATATTTTCTCCCATTCTGAGGGTTGTATTTTCGTCTTGTTTATGGTTTCCTTTGCTGTGCAAAAGCTTTTAAGTTTCATTAGGTCCCATTTGTCTATTTTTGTTTTTATTTCCATTTCTCTATGAGATGAGTCAAAACGAATCTTGCTGTGATTTATGTCATACAGTGTTCTGCCTATGTTTTCCTGTAAGAGTTTGATAGTGTCTGGCCTTACATTTAGGTCTTTAATCCATTATGAGTTTATTTTTGTGTATGGTGTTAGGGAGTGTTCTAATTTCATTCTTTTACATGTAGCTGTCCAGTTTTCCCAGCACCACTTATTGAACAGGCTGTCTTTTCTCCATTGCATATTCTTGCCTCCTTTATCAAAAGTAAGGTGACCATATGTGCATGTGTTTATCTCTGGGCTTTCTATCCTGTTCCATTGATCTATATTTCTGTTTTTGTGCCAGTACCATACTGTCTTGATTACTGTAGCTTTGTACTAGAGTCTGAAGTCAGGGAGCCTGATTCCTCCAGCTCTGTTTTTCTTTCTCAAGATTGCTTTGGCTATTCAGGGTCTTTTGTGTTTCCATACAAATTGTGAAATTTTTTGTTCTAGTTCTGTGAAAAATACCATTGGTAGTTTGATAGGGATTGATTTGAATCTGTAGATTGCTTTGGGTAGTATAGTCATTTTCACAATGTTGATTCTTCGAATCCAAGAACATGGTATATCTCTCCATCTGTTTGTATCATCTCTAATTTCTTTCATCGGTGTCTTATAGTTTTCTGTATACAGGTCTTTTGTCTCCTTAGGTAGGTTTATCCCTAGATATTTTATTCTTTTTGTTGCAATGGTAAATGGGAGTGTTTCCTTAATTTCTCTTTCAGATTTTTCATCATTAGTGTATAGGAATGCAAGAGATTTCTATGCATTAATTTTGTATCCTGCTACTTTACCAAATTCATCGATTAGCTCTAGTAGTTTTCTGGTAGCATCTTTAGGACTCTATGTAAAGTATCATGTCATCTGCAAACAGTGACAGTTTTATTTCTTTTTTTCCAATTTGGATTCCTTTTATTTCTTCTTCTTCTCTGATTGCTGTGGCTAAAACTTTCAAAAATATGTTGAATAGTAGTGGTGAGAGTGGGCAACCTTGTCTTTTTCCTGATCCTAGTGGAAATGGTTTCAGTTTTTCCCCATTGAGAATGATGTTGGCTGTGGGTTTGTCTTATATGGCCTTTATTATGTTCACGTAAGTTCCCTCTGTGCCTACTTTCTGGAGGGTTTTTATCATAAATGGGTGTTGAATTTTGTCAAAAGCTTTTTCTGCATCCATTGAGATGATCATATGGTTTTTTTCCTTCAGTTTGTTAATATGGTGTATCACATTGATTGATTTGCATATATTGAAGAATCCTTGCATTCTTGGGATAAACCCCACTTGATCGTGGTGTATGATCTTTTTAGTGTGCTGTTGGATTCTGTTTGCTAGTATTTTGTTGAGGACTGTTGCATCTATGTTCCTCAGTGATGTCGGGCTGTAGTTTTCTTTCTTTGTGACATCTGTGTCTGGTTTTGGTATCAGGGTGATGGTGGCCTCGTAGAATGAGTTTGGGAGTGTTCCTCCCTCTGCTATATTTTGGAAGAGTTTGAGAAGGATAGGTGTTAGCTCCTCTCTAAATGTTTGGTAGATTCGCCTGTGAAGCCATCTGGTCCTGGACTTTTGTTTGTTGGAAGATTTTTAATCACAGTTTCAATTTCAGTGCTTGTGATTGATCTGTTTATATTTTCTATTTTTTCCTGGCTCAGTCTCAGAAGGTTGTGCTTTTCTAAGAGTTTGTCCATTTCTTCCAGGTTGTCCATTTTATTGGCGTATCATTGCTTGTAGTAATCTCTCATTATCCTTTGTATTTCTGCAGTGTCAGTTGTTACTTCTCCTTTTTCATTTCTAATTCTGTTGACTTGAGTCTTTTGCCTTTTTTTCTTGATGAGTCTGGCTAATGGTTTATCAATTTTGTTTATCTTCTCAAAGAACCAGCTTTTAGTTTTATTGATCTTTGCTATCGTTTCCCTCATTTCTTTTTCATTTATTTCTGATCTGATCTTTATGATTTGTTTCCTTCTGCTAACTTTGGGGGTTTTTTTGTTCTTCTTTCTCTAATTGCTTTAGGTGTAAGGTTAGGTTTTTTATTTGAGATGTTTCTTGTTTCCTAAGGTAGGATTGTATTGCTATGAACTTCCCTCTTAGAACTGCTTTTGTTGCATCCCATAGGTTTTGGGCCATCGTGTTTTCATTGTCATTAGTTTCTAGGTATTTTTTGATTTCCTCTTTGATTTCTTAAGTGATCTCTTCGTTATTTAGTAGTACACTGTTTATCCTCCGTGTGTTTCTATTTTTTACAGATTTTTTTCCTGTAATTGATATCTAGTCTCATAGTGTTGTGGTCGGAAAAGATACTTGATACGATCTCAATTTTCTTAAATTTACCAAGGCTTGATTTGTGACCCAAGGTATGATCTATCCTGGAGAATGTTCCATGAGCACTTGAGAAGAAAGTGTACTCTGTTGTTTTTGAATGGAATGTCCTATAAATATAAAATTAAGTCCATCCTGTGTAATGTGTCATTTAAAGCTTGTGTTTCCTTATTTCATTTTGGATGATCTGTCCATTAGTGAAAGTGGGGTGTTAACATCCCATACTATTATTGTGTTACTGTCGATTTCCCCTTTTATGGCTGTTAGCATTTGCCTTATGTACTGAGGTGCTCCTATGTTGGGTGCATAAATATTTATAATTGTTATATCTTCTTCTTGGATTTATCCCTTGATCATTATGTAGTGTTCTTCTGTGTTTCTTGTAAGAGTCTTTATTTTAAAGTCTATTTTGTCTCATATGAGAATTGCTACTGCAGCTTTCTTTTGATTTCCATTTGCATGGAATATCTTTTTCCATCCCCTCACTTTCAGTCTGTATGTGTCCGTAGGTCTGAAGTGGGTCTCTTGTAGACAGCATATATATGGGTCTTGTTTTTGTATCCATTTAGCCAGTCTGTGTCTTTTGGTTGGAGCATTTAATCCATTTACATATAAGGTAATTATAGATATGTATGTTCCTATTACCATTTTCTTAATTGTTTTGGGTTTGTTATTGTAGGTCTTTTCCTTCTCTTGTGTTTCCTGCCTAGAGAACTTCCTTTAGCATTTGCTGTAAAGCTGGTTTGGTGGTGCTGAATTCTCTTAGCTTTTGCTTGTCTGTAAATGTTTTAATTTCTCCATCGAATCTGAATGAGATCCTTGCTGGGTAGAGTCATCTTGGTTGTAGGTTTTTCCCTTTCATCACTTTAATAACGTCCTGCCACTCCCTTCGGGCTTGCAGAGTTTCTGCTGAAAGATCAGCTGTTAGCCTTATGGAGATTCCCTTGTATGTTTTTTGTTGCTTTTCCCTTGCTGCTTTTAATATTTTTCCTTTGTATTTAATTTTTGATAGTTTGATTAATATGTGTCTTGGCATGTTTCTCCTTGGATTTATCCTGTATGGGATTCGCTGCGCTTCCTGGACTTGATTGACTCTTTCGTGTCCCATATTAGGGAATTTTTTAACTATAATCTCTTCAAATATTTTCTCAGTCCCTTTCTTTTTCTCTTCTTCTTCTGGGACCCCTATAATTCCAATGTTTGTGCATTTAATGTTGACCCAGAGGTTTCTGAGACTGTCCTCAATTCTTTTCATTCTTTTTATTCTGCTCTGCGGTAGTTATTTCCACTAGTTTATCTTCCAGGTCACTTATCTGTTCTTCTGCCTCAGTTATTCTGCTATTGATTCCTTCTAGAGGATTTTTAATTTCATTTATTGTGCTGTTCATCATTGTTTGTTTGCTCCTTAGTTCTTTCAGCTCCTTGTTAAACGTTTCTTGTATTTTCTCCATTCTATTTCCAAGATTTTGGATCATCTTTACTATCATTACTCTGAATTCTTTTTCAAGTAGACTGCCTATTTCCTCTTCATTTGTTTGGTCTGGTGGGGTTTTACTTTGCTCCTTCATCTGCTGCGTATTTCTCTGTCTTCTAATTTTGCTTAACTTACTGTGTTTGGGGTCTCCTTTTCACAGGCTGCAGGTTCATGGTTCCCATTGTTTTTGGTGTCTGCCCCCAGTGGGTAAAGTTGGTTCAGTGGGTTCTATAGGCTTCCTGGTGGAGGGGACTAGTGCCTATGTTCTGGTGGATGAGGCTGGACTTGTCTTTCTGGTGGGCAGTGCTGTGTCTGGCAGTGTGTTTTGGGGTGTCTGTGACCTTATTATGTTTTAGGCAGCCTCTCTGCTAATGTGTGGGGTTGTGTTCCTGTTTTGCTAGTTGTTTGGCATGGAGTGTCCAGCACTGGAGTTTGTTGGTCGTTGAGTGGAGCTGGGTCTTAGCATTGAGATGGAGATCTCTGGGAGAGCTCTCGCTAATTGATATTACATGGGGCCAGGAGGTCTCCAGTGGTCCAGTGTCCTGAACTTGGCTCTGCCACCTCAGAGTTCAGGCCTGACACCCGGCCAGAGCACCAAGACCCTGTCAGCCACACGGCTCAGAAGAAAAGGGAGAAAAACAAGAAAAAAAGAAAAGAAAATAACATAATATAAAGTTATTAAAATTAAAAATTAAAATAAAATTTTTAAAGTAATTTAAAAGAAAAACAACCAAACCAATAAACAAATCCACTAATGATAACAAGCGCTAAAAACTATACTAAGATAAACATAAAAATCGAAACTAGTCAGTCGCATACAGCAAACCCCAAGTCTACAGTTGCTCCCAAAGTCCACCACCTCAATTTTGGGATGATTCGTTGTCTATTCAGGTATTCCACAGATGCAAGGTACATCAAGTTGATTGTGGAGCTTTAATCCACTGCTTCTGAGGCTGCTGGGAGAGATTTCCCTTTCTCTTCTTTGTTCGCACAGCTCCTGGGCTTCAGCTTTGGATTTGGACCCGCCTCTGCGTGTAGGTCGCCTGAGGGCGTCTGTTCCCCGCCCAGAGCAGAAGGGGTTAAAGGAGCAGCTGCTTCGGGGGCTCTGGCTCACTCAGGCCGGGGGAAGGAAGGGGTACGGATGCGGGGCAAGCCTGCAGCGGCAGAGGCCAGCGTGACGTTGCACCAGCCCAAGGCGCGCCGTGCGTTCTCCCGGGGAAGTTGTCCCTGGATCACGGGACCCTGGCAGTGGCGGCCTGCACAGGCTCCCGGGAGGGGCGATGTGGTTAGTGACCTGTGCTCGCACACAGGCTTCTTGGTGGCAGCGGCAGCAGCCTTAGCGTCTCATGCCCGTCTCTGGGGTCCATGCTGGTAGCCGCGGCTCGCGCCCGTCTCTGGAGTTCATTTAGGCGGTGCTCTGAATCCCCTCTCCTCACACACCCCGAAACAGTGGTCTCTTGCCTCTCAGGCAGGTCCAGACTTTTTCCCGGACTCCCTCCCGGCTAGCCGTGGCACACTAGCCCCCTTCAGGCTGTGTTCACGCCGCCAACCCCAGTCCTCTTCCTGGGATCCAACCTCCGAAGCCCGAGCCTCAGCTCCCAGCCCCCACCTGCCCCGGCGGCTGAGCAGACAAGCCTCTCGGGCTGGTGAGTGCTGGTCGGCACTGGTCCTCTGTGCGGGAATCTCTCCGCTTTGCCCTCTGCACCCCTGTTGCTGCGCTCTCCTCCGTGGGTCTGAAGCTTCCCCCCACCACCCCTTGTCTCCACCAGTGAAGGGGCTTCCTAGTGTGTGGAAACCTTTCCTCCTTCACAGCTCCCTCCCACTGGTGCAGGTCCCGTCCCTATTCTTTTGTCTCTGTTTTTTCTTTTTTCTTTTGCCCTACCCAGGTATGTGGGGAGTTTCTTGCCTTTTGGGAAGTCTGTGGTCTTCTGCCAGCGTTCAGTAGGTGTTCTGTAGGAGTTGTTCCACATGTAGATGTATTTTTGATGTATTTGTGGGGAGGAAGGTGATCTTCACGTCTTACTTCTCCTCCATCTTGAAGGTTCTGATTCCCCCTGTTTATTTAATAACTGTTCTACCCCAATCAGCCACCTTAGTAACTTTGGAGTCCCCCTTGATTTCCCCTCCTTTCTCCTGCACTATTTTTTAGAGTTACTCCAGGATTTTCATTTTTAAAATGTCTGTCAAAGCTCTTCTCTCTTATCTGTTGTCACTGGTACTGCCCTGATTCAGGCCTTTGTCATCTTTTGCTTGGCCTGCACTAATATTCAGTAGTTTGATTCATTCGACAAGTCATCACTGAACCTCTGCTATGTACCAGGCACTACACTTGGTGCTAGGGAGAGCGTCCTGAGCAAAAGCAAACATGGACCTTGTTTGCATGGCACTCTGTTCTCTAATTAGTTGTAACCAAATAGTCACTCCAACAGATGTAAAAGAGCAGCTATGACAGTTGCTACAAAGGCAAAAACGTGATCATCCTGCCAGCAGTGCCAGTAAAGAATGCTGTTTCTAAACCATAAATATGATCATGGCTCACCCTCTGCTTTAAAAAGGTACATAACTACCCATTGCCTACATGATAAAATCCAAACACACTAGCCTGGCATACATGTCTCTTCATGATTCAGCTCCAAACATTAGATGAGTTTGCAAGCCACCCCTCACTCAATTAACTCATCCTATGACTAAGCCATATCTGATATCGTTTTCACATCTTGCCATTCTGGAAACAACTCTGTTCTTTCATTCTTCCATATCTTGGCTTAAGCAAAACTCCCTTGCTGTAATGCTGTTCCTCTAGCTGTATAAGGAGATAGCCTACTCACGCTTCAGACTCAGCTTAAATGCCTCTTCCCACTCCCTGGATGCAATTAATTATTCCTTATGTTTTCTAACATGTTTTCTATACCACTCATATAACGTCTCCCATTGGAATATAGTTAGTTACTTTCTCTTTCTACCTCCCTCCCCACCAGACTGTGAACCACTTGTGGGCAGAAATTGTTTTAGTTAATATAGGTTTGAACTGATGTTTCTGTTATTGCATAAGCCAGACCATAAATACATTGTAAGGGAGACAAAAATATTTTGTTCGTTTATTTCTTTTCACTGTGAGTGTCTGATTTCTCATGAGCACTTCTTTGCCCTCAATTTAACTTCAGGAAGGTTTCCCTCTTGGTTTGGGGTTTTTGTAGGAAATCGTATGCAAATAATTCCAGAGGTCTTTATATCATCATATTCTACAATGTGTCACCTCTTCTTTGTGTACAATATGTTCCTACCACTCCTGCTTTTTAAACCTCTGGCATAAGAACAGGCTTTGCATATTTGCATAATCACTGCTTACATGATTGCGAAGTGACCATGTCAAAATATGGAAAAGGTGTTCTTTGGGAAGGCTTTGATCTGTTTGTTTAATGGGGGTAAATTACCAGGAATGGATGAATTAATTGTCAACTGTTTCCATTACCTTTCCAACCTCTGCCAAGTCTAGATCTTGTCTCTCTGTGCTTGAATCATGAGTATTGCCAATTGGTTCCCAGGGTTTGCAACAGGAAATTGGGAAACTCATGAGAATAGTTGAGAATGAATTCTTTGAGAAACTGATTTTACAACACGATAAGAATGGTAGAAGAAAAATGTTGTGATGAACTAAAAATGGGCTCTTGGGAAGGAGTTAAGATTTTATTTAAAATGTACACTTCTTGGGACTTCCCTGGTTGCCCAGTGGTTAGGACTCTGTGATTCCAATGCAGGGGGGGATGCGTGTTCCATTCCTGGTGGGGGAACTAAGATCCCTTATGCCGCATGTCGTGACCAAAAAGCAAAAAAATAAATTGTACACTTCTTAAGGACCTTTAGATTTCCAGGATCTGGCAACTGAAAGGAAACATTTCTTTGAGACTCTCAAATTTCATATTCCACAATCTGATGGTCACAGACTGTTAGTCTATGAGACAAAGTCGTAAAATACAAAATCATGGCCAGATTATTTATGTAGATCAAAATAATGGATAGATATCTTTCTAAAATATAAAATAAAAAGTTAATAGCCCAACAGAATTGCTTCAGAGAAGAAGATATTACTCACCATGTCCATTACTGAAGGATGTGACAGTGGAATTACATGTAAGCAAGTACTCACTCCAAGTGGTGTGTGCATCAGGAAACACTGGTTCTCTCAACAGCAGAACTCCCAGCCCGCTCACTCCAGCCATGAGTCGCCTCAACCATTTACTCAGAGTGCCAGACAAGCATTAGCACTTTTAATGTATGCCACAATTTTCAAAAGATAAGGACTTGAGTTCTGAATATTAGGATGCTGTCAGATGAACAGTAGAAACGAGGATGATTCTGTTTCATTTCTTTATTCCTATGTAACAAACTACACCCAAACTTAGTGGCTTAAAACAACTACCATTTCATTATATCTCACACTTTTGAGGGTTGGGAATTGGAGCAAGGCTCAGCTAGGCGACTTTTCAGCTTCACGTGGCATTGAATGTGGTTCCTACGTGACATCAGCTGGTGGCAGGGCTGGTCCAAGATAGATTTACTCGCTTTCCAGGTGCTTTGGCAGGGGTGGCTGGAAGACTTGGCTCAGCTGGGCCCTTCCCCTTTCCATAGATTCTCAAGGCTTTTCCACATGGTCTCTTCTGTAGTGTGGTGAGACTTCTCAACAGACCAAGCTGCCCGCCTCTTACGGGCCAGTCCTAGACCTGATATATCATCATCATCCCATTCTCCACTGTTCAAAGCAGCTGGAGGCCAACCCAGATTCAAGAGAAGGGGAAATAGATGCCCATCTCTCATTGAGAGGAAGCGTCAAAGAGTATGTAGCTGCCTTTACTCCACCAGAGAGTGTTAACAAAATTACCTTGTATATTTGTTTTAGGATTTGTACTTTAGATTTATAACCTAGGCAGAATAGATCATGCCTTCATTCAGTTTTTCTAAAAGTATTAAGCACATGCTCGTTGTGTGCATAGCACTGTGCTATCTACTGAGAGAGACTTGAGAAGAGATACAGGGCACAGTCTCTCCCCTCCAGGAATTTGCATCTAGATGGGAACACAAGACAAACACACAGCAAGCAATTAGAGCATGTAATAATATAACTAAAGTGGCAAAATGCACATCATAGACCAGTGTGGCCAACACAAATTCCTACAGGGCTCAGGCAAACACAGGAAAGAGAGAGGTGCACTGTCCTGAGAATAGTCAGAAGTGTGATGGGCACTTTGGAAAACTGGAGCGTTCATGGCACATGTAAGGAGGCAGCTCCACTCAGCTCCAGCCAATTATTGTCATTTGAGAATACAGGACAATGAGGCCACAACTACCAGTTTTTCAAAGAAGTATAAATCTCTTCATGTTTGCGTGTTGGCAATTAATTAAAGTTTGGTCTACATGCCACCAGTTTTCAGACCCTAAAAAGGATAATAAGTGCTTTAAAGATTCATGAGAAGAGATGAAGTTACACCAGAGCAGTGCTATTTAAAGTGTGGGCTGCAGACCAGGGCCAGGCTGTGAATTGTGTATTACTGATGGACAGTGGAATAAGTCAATAACTTGAGGATAAGCACTTAGGTGTATTACCGATGTACAGTGGAATAAGTCAATAACTTGAGGATAAGCACTTAGGCACACTCTATAGCAATTTAACACCCAAGCCTGTAATTGGTACACTTGTGCTGTTGAAGAGAGACCAACTTTGGTCTTGCAGAACGTGGGCCGTGAGCTGTGTTTGCTGTGAACTGCGTGCTAGTCCAGCACGCTAGGACCATGTGTGACCAAGCCCCATGGAATAGAGCCCCATGGTGAGGCGCCATGGAGAAGCTGGACCTCAAATAATAAATAGAGTTCAGATAAGCATGAGGGGACAGAAAGCTTTTCTAGGTATTAGAACAGCATGCCCAAAAATCAGAGGAGAGTTTATCTGTGAGGGATGTTGTGGAAGGCACGGATGGGATGTGTAGTGATTACAGAGAACCCCGGATACAGCCTCCTACCCTGGAACTTCCACTGTGAGGAAAGTGGAGCCCCAGAGAGTCTTTTAATGCAGTTGGCCATTGCTAACATCCTACAATGCCCTTTCCCCTCTTTTCTCCTTTCTCTCAAGGCCTGGTTCAAATTCCACCCTCTCAGGACCAATTTATGCAACAGCAATCACTTTTTTTTTTTTTTTTTTTTGCATCAACTAATATCTTATACTATTATTTTTCCGTAGCCATCCCTTGGTATCTGTGGGGGATTGGTTCCAGGACCTGCCACGGATACCAAAGTCCTCAGATGCTCAAGTTCCATAGTTGGCCCTCCATATCCTCAGATGGGGGACCCGCGGATATGGAGGGCTGACTGTATTATTTATTGAAAAAATCCACATATAAGTTCAAACCCATGTTGGTCAAGGGTCAACTGTACAAGTATATTGTCTTTCCTCCCTAACATTTGAAGCACTTTGTGGGCAAAAACTGTCTTACCCAGCTCTGAGTCCCCTTCAGAACCTAGCACAATCTCTTGCCCATAGTGGATAATCCTTTGGCGTGTGCTGATGAACAAGACAGGTAGTTCTGCAGGGGAGACTCGTGCGGTAAGGGCATTTGGAATAGGTTAGAGCAGAAGAATAAAACTATCGCAAGGGTCTAAGAGATGAATGCTGAGGGCAGGCACTGGAAAGGAAAAACTGATGTAGGGGGTGTATACAGTGAAGGAATACTTACATATACTACTCGTTATGCACAGAAACTCATATCACTGGTTTCCTGAAATCTCACACCACATTCATACATGGCTGATGTTGCATTTATCAAGAAACATTCAGAATAAGCTCCAATACTTAAAAGTTTGGGAGATTATTGAAACTTCCTCCTTTAAGCATTAAATAGATTTCTTAAATGTCTCACTTAATAAGTTTATTAATCTACGGTACATGTGTCCCTATGCTAAATGGCCCCCGACTGCTGCAATTCAGTACTTTTTGTTTCTTCGGTCCTCTACCAGCTCCTACTAAATGGTACCATCTGTGGGTCCTCGTTGCTTTCTATCCTGCTTACTTCATGGAACTTGTCTGAGTGAGGATGAAAGGGTATTTCATGTATATCCATGCAGTAGAGGCCACTTGGTAACAGCTATTTTCCTTGCCATATATAATCTTCTTAAAGCCTTTTCACTAATACTAAATTTATTTTGGTATTCTACATCAGGAGTCAGCAAACTTTTTTGTGTGAAGAACCATAGCAAATATTTTAGGTCTGGTGAGTTATACGATCTCTGTAGCAACAACTCAGCTCTTCCACTGTAATTTAAAAGCAGCCGTGGACAATACATAAACAAATGGACACAGCCATGTTCCAATGAAACTTGATTTATAAAAACAGGTAGTGGGCTGGATTTGCCTTATGGCTGCTCTAGTTTTCCAACACCTGTTCTAGATTATTGAACTTGCCAAATGCTAACTTTTGAAATACAGGAATTTGACTCTAACTTGGTTTATATAAAAAATAACAGAAAGATTTTTCATGTGTAGAGAAGTAATACTTCTCTAGCTTGATCATTCTTATTCAGGTTTTTTTAGAGCTTCAGATAAGTTCTCCTTACATCTAACAACTGCAGTAACAGCCTGACCTCTTGTTTGACCTCTCATCTGACTGGTGTTCCTATCGGACCTCCACCTCCATCTCCAGCCATTGTTCCACTGCACTTTCTACACTTCTCTAATTTATCCTGTTCATATGCTGTAAGGCACTGTCTCCTACACAACTGATTTCATTAAGAAATGGTAGCTTTGTCATCAACCAGCAAGTCACTGGAAAGAATCACAATTTCATGAGTGCTATAGCTTTAAAGCAAAGATAAACACCAGCAATTTATATTGAATTCAACACTAAGTTTACTTTCCTTCCCCTTCTTGATTTCCAGAATAAACACCAAGTTTCTAACATCCATATGGTAGTAGCATCCTTCGTGTATGTCTATTAAAAGCTTCCTGCTTCAGTGATATTTGGAGTTTCCCTGAGACACAGAAGATCTGTCTCCTTAAGCCTCTTTAGCTGAACGTTGCACTGCAAGATGAAATGCTTGACAGCGTTGCCTCTTGAGACACAGATGTCTCTACTAAGGGCACACACTCTTACCATCAGTTCTAACATGTTGCAGACACCATAGCCAGCCTCGGCACACAGGCTGCTAGATGTTAAGACAAAAGATCTTGATGTCCTAGCATAGAAAGTGAACAGCAGTGTGAAATATACTTGGTGGCTGTTTAAAGTAACATTGTGGTCAGCCAGACTCCTATCTCAACCTGAAGCCTTTCTGACGCAAGGACTGACTGATTCTACTCCGTGTGTTAGTCTGTCAACAAGGTAATCTGTGTCATCTTGGGATTCCATTCTGAATAATCCATGACTGAGATGAATGTGTCCCCATGACTCTTGCTTGTTTCCACTAGGATATTATTCCTTGAGGCCACCACCGGATATCTAAAAAAGCTTGGGAATATCACAAGCACATTTGTCTCTAATTCATGAACTCCACTCTCAAATTCCAAGTAAGGTTTTAGATTGTGTGGGGAGGGGGGAGATACTGAAACTTTCCCCCTCTTGAGTGTTTTTTAATTCGTCCCTATTTTTTTCCTGAACCCACCAGAACTCAACTCTTTTAAGGATTTCCAGTGATGGAAAAAACTCCTTGAGAGTGAAGGGAAAGGACTCTCTTAGAAATATCATTTATGATCTACAAATTTCAAGAATAAAGACATTGAATTGAATTTTAAGCCCTATACCCCTCTCATCATATAGTCAGATGAGAACTAAGGAGTAAGACAGTCAGAGCCCTACAAGCCCTGCTGAGCCCTGATAACCCCAGTGTACAGAATAATTATGCAAGGGCCTCAGTCCAGGAGTCAGAAGATCTGGATTCACTTCCAGGTCCTGCTTCTTTAAGGTTCTTGAATAGATCTTGCTCAGAGCACCTGTGAAAATTAACAAGGTAGTGAAGTTTGATTATCTATTGCTGCATAAAAAACTGCCCCATATTTTAGAGGCCCAAAACAACAACAGTCATTACTTGGCTATGATTTTGCAATTTGGGCAAGACTCAACCAGGAACTCGTCTTTTCTCCCCACATGCTATCAGCTGGGGCTGAGATCCGCATCCAAGATGGCACACTCAAATGGCTAGCAAGTTAGTCAAGGCAGTTGGCTGGTCGCTCAGCTGAGGTTCAGCTGGGAGCCTCAATTCTCCTCCACGTGGGCCTCTCCATGTAGCTCCTTGGCCTACTCATAGCATGGCAACTGGGTTCTAAGGAGGAAGAAGCAGAAGTTCCCAATTCTCCTAAAGATTAGGCCCAGAACTGGTCCAGTGCCATTTCTGCCATATGCTATTAGACAAAGCAGTCACAGGCCTGGCCCAGATTCAAAGGAGTAGGAAAAAAGACCCCAACGGGAGGTAGGAAGAGGGGCTGTGACAAGATTTTGCAGCCATCTCTCACATTGTTCATGGAAAAGTACTTTGATTTCTATGGAGATCATTCATGGTTTTGTAGTTTCTGAAATGTAAATTTTATCCAAAAAGAGGCAGATTTCAATCCAGTATTTTATCTCTTTGCAATATGAGGTTCAACTTCCCTGCACTCTTTTGAGATGCACTATTCTCCATTATTAAATGGACAGGTATTTGAGATTTGTTGAGCATCTAGTAGGCACAAGACCCCTAATATATATTCTTTTATTTACTGTATTTCACTGCTTCTGAGATATACTATTTTTTTATATTTTAACATTTCCGAATTGAACATTTTACATTATAATCACTGTAAGTCATATGGCAGTCTTGGGTGCATGAATTTGGCTTTGACTGTTCATATTTTCATCACTTCACTCAAGTTATATATACTATTAGTACTTCACCTGTTGAGTTTAATTGCTATTTTAAAATGTCTTCAGAAATATTACAGTATAATTTGGCATTGAAGCAAAAATGTATCCCTAATGCTCAAAGTCACGGAAATAGAGCACCATTAGTGAGGCAAATGTTTGACATTGGAAGAATGACCTCAATTTCATATATTTTTAAAAAGCAGCAATCATGAGATTTACACTACCTATAGGAAGATACCACAAGAAGATGAAGGTGTGTTGATTTTATTACTAGGATGCATGCAAAAGGATTGCCCATCATACATGAAGCTTGTACCTAAAGTCAGAGAAATTGCCAGGTTCTTCAGAGCCAATGAAAGAAATCTCAAAGAAACTAAAGGCTAATATCATGCCTTGTGCAGGACTGTCCAAAAAAGCATTGTCTCATAGTTCCACGAGCAGTGTTTTTTTTTTCCTTTCTCAGTGGTACTTTAAAAAAATTGCATTTTGGATTCATTGAAATATAGTAGCTCTCACAAAAACATCTGTAAACCACACATGAATTCCCTCCTTTTACAGATAAGGAAGCTGTGGCTCAGAGAGGTTAAATAACTTGACCAGTCTTAAAACTAGCGAGTAGAAGAATCACTTATTTTCATTACCCCACAGTGATCCCTTAAAATTGTAGGGCAGCACAGGTTGGTGGTTCTGAAAAGAGATGAAATGTTGTGTGATAACAGCCATTCCACCCACCCTGTCTCCAATAAACTTTACAAATGTGAATGCAGTGTTGCTGTAGTACCCCCAAACCAAACTCCAACTTTCTAGAGAGATTTTCAAGGGGCTGGGCCCCTGCCCAGGATTCCCTCACAATCCTTTTGAGAAGAGTAACTAATAAAAAAGCTTATTTGTGCAAAGAGTTTTATAAGAGGTCACATAATAAGTAATCAGAATAACTGCTCTGAAATAGTGATTTTTAAAGAAGAACAATTGCCCAACTCTTGAAGACAGAAGTAGGTTTTAGGAAGACTTGCCCAAATGATAATTTTAAGGCAGTACATTAACCATTCCTTGGCCCCTTACAGAGGAGAGTTATGGCTTGGGCCATTGCTGCTCACTGACCCTAAGGACACACCGGGAGCTTCCTCTGCCCCCATCCTGTCTGGGCCAGCACCATTGTGGGACCGCCATGGGGGGCAGCAAGGGCCTGCTTCCCTCTTCTGCATTTCCACTGAAAAGACAGAAGGAGAGAAGGTTTCTAGACCCCTCCTACCATAGTGAGAGAGACTCCATCACTTCTCTGACAGGCCTTTATTAGGTATCATATAGTTGCTTAGTTTAGAGAGTTCTGAGTGCTTGGGGCTGAACAAAGATGCATAAAATACAAGCCCTTCGCACATGAAGTTTCCCTAACCAGGAGGGCGGGTGAGACTTGGGCAGGATTCCCAGCCATATCTGTAAACAGTGATGAGCACCCTTCCTTCTGTAATGTCGTGCAGGACGTTACGTGATAGTGGTTTTCCTGTGTACAGATCTCTCCGTAGACCGGAAGCTTCCTGAGGGCAATGACAAGGGCCATTCATCTTTATATCCCTGGTATTTTGCATATGCCTGGTACAGTGATCAAAAAATGATGTTCATTTCATTTGTTCATTCATTCAACAAAGTCTTGCAGAGGTTCTGAACAGGGAGAGAGACGCTTTATGGGAATATATAAAACCTTGTTGAAGTGGCCTGTGAGCTGGCCTGGTAAGAAGGGGAGAATAGGGGCAGGAGAATGAGGAAGGAAGTAGGGACCATGTAAACAAAGGAAAGGCAGGATGGGACAAATTCCATCAGTTACTGTGACTGGAATGCAGGGTGGGTAAGTCTGCAAGGATGGGCTGAAGTGTGATCGTAAAGGGCGGGGAATATTAGGCCAAGTGTTCTTCTCGAATGGGTGCCATTAAACAGAATCCCCTTCTCACCTCAGAACACTCAAGAGGTGGCATTGCTCTGGAGGAGAACAGGGAAGAGGAATATAGGGCGCTTCTTGTTAGAAAAATGTGCCTGGGATTTGTCTTCTGTCTTGCAAATGATGTTAAATGAATGCTCCATTAGCACCAACAGACTCCAGGTCTCATCTGTGATGCTAACGATACTTCCTTAGGAGGAGGTAGCACATCATAACTGAGCCAGAGTACCAGCTTCCGTCCTGGCTCCATCAGTTCTCAGCAGTGTGACCCAATCGCTGTGTGCCTTAGTTTTCTGGGTTGCAAAGTGGAGTTGATAATCATATCAACCTCAAAGGTGTTCTAAGGTTTAAAGGAAATGATGCACAGAAACCCCATGGGAACAGTACTTCTTGGCACGTAAGGGTTCCACAAATGTTAACTATTATTATCCCTTCTCTTCTGTGTACCTTAGTTTCCTCATCCAAATGGAGATAATAATGCCTGTCCCAGCCCATTTCTCCTAGACCCTGAGAGAATAAAATATAATTGAATGCGTGAAAGCAATTTGGAAGTTAAGCTCTAGCATAGCGGCAAGGTGGAGCTAGGGCTGTTAATTACTATGTACGTGGCTAAAACGTAATCCCAAGATCTTGGACAGGAAGGTGGGGCTCACACGTGTCTCCAGGCTACTGGCTACAGGTGTGGGTGCGTGAATGTCTTCTCTAGATGCAGTATGTCAAGAGGAGGACTTTAGCATGTGACTGGTCCAAGATGACATATAGATGGAAAGAGGGAAATTCACTAAGCAAGAAATAAATAAGGTTTAAGCCCTATAGCCTTGTGAGCCATATAATTTCAAACATCATAGTCTTGGACATCTGGGCTCTATTACCTGAAATCCCATTAAACCTTCAGTTTCATAATTCTGTGTAGAACTTGGTAAATTGCGAGATGCTGCTGATGGCCACCAGCCAGTTCAAGCAATTAATCACAAGGGTCCCCAAGCAGGTTTGCAACTCATGCCAAGTGGATTCTTTAAGGGGAAACTGTATACGCAAAAGAAATAGCCCAATCCATACAGTTTCATAGCAACGTGCTTTGTAGCTCTGCCAGCACAGAGAAATTATCTGTTATCATTAAGATATCCAAGCCTGGTAACTTTTTCCTCAATGGAAATTAGTACTCACCAGCCCAGGGAAGATCCTCAAACCTTGTTAACTCTAATGTAGATTGTAACATGCTGAGAGCTGACAAATCCAGTTCAGACAAAATGAAATCCTACCCTTTCCCCACCCTCAGCATTTTCTCATTTGAGGGAACTCAACTTGAACTGAGCTCTCCTTCCTTTTGAACTTTTCTAGAATGCCTGGGACTGTTTGCATTTGCCCCTGTGTTCCAGGCCAAAGGGCCAAAACACAGCAAAGAAATAACCTTGGAGCCTGTCTTCAGAATTCTGCTAGACATACCCCAGGGTGAAAGGGCCCATAACAAAAGAACTATTTCTCCTAAGACATCTTGCTTGTTTTTGCCAACTTAAAAGAGTTTATGTAAACGAGATAATCTTCTGCACTTTAGAACATTTATAAAGCCTTTCCTAATTACTATTTTGTTTAGAGAGAGATTCTGGGAACATGATGGAGAACAGAGGGGAAGCCTTGAACCCTCCCTACAGAGAGCAGAAAGGGAGGAGGGTGGGAATCAGAATAAATTTACAGTATGGGTTTAAGGATTGTGGCTTTGCCTTGCTTTTCAGGTTTCTTCTTTCTGAAACTCTTTTAACTAAATCTTTCAGTCTGTTTCCAATGCTACAAAGCAGCTGTCTAGTATGGTAGCCACTACATAGATGTGACCATTTAAATTTAAATGAATTAAAATTAAATAAAATTTAAAATTAATTTTCTGGAGACACTAGCCACATGTCAAGTGCTCAAAATAGCTACATGTGGCTAATGGCTGCCATATTGGACAAAGCAGATCTAGAACATTTCCATTGTTGCAGAAAGCTCCATTGGACGGTGCTGCTCTAGATGAAGGAACTCTACAGCCTTGCTACTCAAAGTGGGGTGCACAGACCAGCAGCACTGGTATCACCTGAGAGCTTGCGAGACCTGCGTGATCTGCATTTTAACAGATACCCAAGTGACTCCTAGGCACATTAAAATTTGAGAAGCACTATTCTAAAATACCCTTAGACTCTGTATGGTGAAATCCATCATTGTCCCCAGCATTATTTGTTCATATTTATGTAGCTTGCGTAGCTTTATTTCAGAAAGAGGCACTTTAGCCCCTTGAGACTCGGCATGCAAAAGGAGAAACACTAAGTATATCTTGTATATGCCTTAAAAAGTGGGCTTTTCTCTTTTTCTTGGAAAAGCTGCAGGATCTGGAGAATTTTTTTGAACATGCTTTTTCTAAAGAAGTGAATCTTAGAGAACATTTTTCTAGTGGAGAAGCTATTGGATTGGTCAACAGAGAGGCCCTTGAGATGAAAGTAAGATTAAATAGAAAGACAAAGTGGGGTATAGGTGAGCTTTAAAAAAAAAAAGGAAAAGGAACTTGATTTATTCATTCAGTCGACAAACATGAAAGGTGCCATGCTTTGTAAGTGAGTCAGGTGGGGTACAAAAGCAGTGAGAAGAATTAGGAAACCATTCCTCAGAATACAATCTGCCAGCCGGTCTGACACTGTGGAGATGGAGGGGAATTTCAGTGGCAACTTGAATTAAACTTCAAGGTTTTCATGCCCTCTCATGAGATTCACTGTCATTTGTGCCAGTGGACAGAGTTTTCTTCTGGAAGGCTCTGTGAGCCTTTAGAGTGGCTATTAGAATTTAATAACTTGAGAAGCTTGCCTCTGTCTAGTGCAGAGAATGGAATCGCTGGGGTTACCTCTGACTAATAGGCTATACAAACGCATCCCTGCTGAGAGCATCTGGCCTGCGATACTTTCTCCCGGAAATGCATCATCTCATATTCATGTGGTGCAAGGTGGCAGCCACTGTTGTCAGCAGGCTTCTAGTTCAAGTTGACCCTAAAGCTGGGTGAGGTTTTGCCATTTTCCTGGGGGAAATCATGCTCTGAGACTGAGGTCAATAGGTGTCTTGAATTATCACAGAGAATTTATAGAGTTCAGATGCTTGCATCCACTGAAATTCCTAAATCCATTCTCATTCGAGAACAGTACTATGGCCCCCAAAGAAATTCTGTCCTTACTTTAAGATAAACTGCTAACCTCATGCATGTAGGTTTGTCATACATTCATTCATTCAACAAAGATTTCAAGAACCCCTTTGCTATTCTAGGCATTTTACCACGCAAGTGCAGAAAGAGAAGAATAAGCCATACTCTTTGCCTGAAGAAGCTTGGGGTTAGGAGCAGTGATGCTTAAAGAGTGGTCCTCAGACTAGCGACATGGGTGTCCCCTGCAAGCTTGTTAGAAATGCAAATTTACATGGTACAGATGAACCGGTTTGCAAGGCAGAAATAGAGACACAGATGTAGAGAACAAACATATGGACACCAAGGGGGCAAAGCAGTGGAGCAGGGGGGAATGAATTGGGAGATTGGGATTGACATATATACACTAATGTGTATAAAATAGATAACTAATAAGAACCTACTGTATAAAAAAAATAAAATAAAATTCAAAAAACAAAAAAATAAATGAAAATGTTAAATTTAATGTTAATTTCACCTCAATAAAAAACATAATAAAGCATTCTAAAAAAAAAAGAAAAGAAATGCAAATTTACAAACCCACTCCAGACCTACTGAATCAGATTCTTTCCATTGGAAAAAATGGAGCTCCAAATCTGGGCTTTACCATGCTCTCCAGGGAATTTCCAAGCACAGCAAAGTTGGAGGAGCATTAGTCTATAGACAGACACATCATCAGGTGATTCTAATACAGCATGATAAGTACAATGAGACAGATATGAAACTCTCCAAGCCTTGCAACCCCCAAGGCAATGGGGAGCATGTTAGTAAATGCTCAATGGAATAGATATTGCTTGCCTCTTTGATTAATTGATGCATGAATCAGCCTATAGAAACTAAACAATATTGGGATGATGGACCCGGGGCTTTGAATGGGTTGGATGGCTTGCTCGGGTCTTGCCACTCCTGTCGGCCTCACTCTAAAACCCAATATTTGGATCACTGCACTATATCATATCCGGGACTCTTGGTATTTTATTTCATGAAGTGAACAAGACTCTAAAGCAAATTTCCCCCGCAGTCTGCACACTTTTCTCTGTCTGAAGGACAGATAACTACTATTTAAGTCCTGGGGAAAAGATGTAGGTGCGCCCACATATTTGTGCCAAGCTGGCTTCGTGAGAATCACCGAGCCACTTGTTAAACACAGAGATTTCTAGACCTCCCCCTGGACACTCTGAATCAGTGGAAATGGAGAGAGGCTGGGCAAAATAAAAATTTTATGAAACTCCTTGAGATGAGTCTGATGCGGTCAATTTTGAGAACCTCAGACCGAAATGACCAAGTTCTTAAAACTCTGGAATCCAGAGACTCAACTTGACCCACAGGAACCAGAGTTGATTTCTGAGAGGTTTTTGAGCCTCATAGTGTAGACTGTAGACTAGCAGTTTTATTTGTAGTAGAACAGGAAGGGGATGAATACAGTGTCCGTGGGTTTTTTTTTTTTTCCCTAGGTCTGAGGAAAGGAGAGGGGCAGCTTGAACACAAGTGCATTCTTTCTCTGTCTCTCAGTGTGTGTGTGTGTGTGTGTGTCCAGTTTCACTCATCTCACGAACCCACAAACCCCCTAGAGAGAGGCAGCAACCCAAGCCGATCAGGACAGCAAAGCCAGCTCCATAAAGACTCCACTTATTGTGTCAGAAGCCCATTACATTCTAACTGAAACAATAAAACGCAGGGCCGAGAGGGTGGGAGATGGAGGCCAAAGCCTTCCTACCCAACCTGGGTATAAATGATTGCCTGAAAATCTTCCCATGGGACCTTGGGACCTCCTGTGTCTTCTTAGCACTTGTGGAATCAACAGGCCCCTGACATGTCATAACCAGATTGAGGGTCACAGCCTGGCCTGAAGGCTGCGGCCTGTCTAAGGTCCTTTATCTCCCCGAGCCTGACTTTCTTCACCTGTAGAGTGAGGTTGTGGGATCTACGTCCTTGGGTTGCTGCAAAATGGACAGGCTCTGAGCATGAGGCTCAGCACAGAGTACTTGGTTAGTAATAGTGCTTATTGTTATGGTCGTTGTGGTCTATAGACTGAGTTAGTTGGTGTTATCCAGAGAAACAGAACCAATAGGAGATACTGGTCTCCAATAGGAGATGTATCTATATATCTATCTATAGCTCTATCTATCTAGAGAGAGATGATAGATAGATAGATAGATAGAGAGATAGACAGAGAGATGATAGATAGATAGATAGATAGATAGATAGATAGATAGATAGATAGATAGATAATTATAAGGAACAACTCACACAGTTTTGGAGGCTGAGAAGGCCGAAGATCTGTAGTGAGCAAGCTGGAGACCCAGGAGAGCTAATAGTATAAATTCCAGTTCAAGTCCAAATCCGAGTCCAAAGGCAGGAGAAGACTGATGTCCCAACTCAAAGACAGGCATAGAGAGTGAATTCTCCCTTACTCAGCCTTTATTCAACTCAGGCCTTCAACTGACTGGATGGGGCCCACCCACATTAGGGGGGACAGTCTGCTTTACTCAGTCTACTGATTCAAATGTTCATCTCATCCAGAAACGCCCTCCCCCACACACCCAGAATAATGTTTAATCAACTATCTGGCCGCCCCATGGCCCAGTCACTTTGACACATAAAACCAGCCATCACAGAGTCATCGTGGTTCCCAGTTTACTAAGGGTTATGAGACGTTACAGACTAGTTTGTATACGTCATCTGTTTGATTGCCCTTAACCCAAGTCCTCTGCCACCCTGATACCCATCTTGCCTGACATTCTGACTTCCATCTTCATGCAGTCAGGGGTAGCGTTGATTTCTTAATCACATTCTCAGGAGGCAAACAACCACCCAACCACCCACGCCCACCCCCTGCCCCCACCAAACTATCAAGAGGGCCGGTAGTGGCAGAAATGAAACCAGTGCAACTGAGAACACTGTGACTTCTCCCACCGAAGGGCTGGTTAGCAGAGTTGAGTTTTATCGCCACATAAATCCTCCTTTGTCCTTCTTTTGTCTCCTAACTTCTTCCATACATACTGATTAATTAATTGAGCATACCTGTTTAAATCATCCCATCGTGATTCGTATAATGGTATGCCTGTGAGGGTTCTAAAAGTTAGAAATGATTTAATATTAGAGGTTTTGATTACATTGAATATAAAATCAAATAAAATGAGCAAATGATGAAGAGGGGAGAGAGGTTTGAAATTAGCCTTATTTCCTGGATACACAAGAGGCACACTTAAGTTGGTTTTCATCTTGGCCTGTTTTGGGAGTGATATATTTGGCTCACAACCAGGAATAGAAGATAAGCAAGGACCTCTACCCTCTAAACCAGCCTCAGCACCATTGACATTTGAGCTGGTTAATTCTTTGAAGTGCGGGTCTGTCCTCTGCATTCCAGGATGTTTAGCAGGGTCCCTGGCCTCTACCCACTAGATGCCGGTAGTAGTACCCCCGAGCTGCGACAACCAGAAATGTCTCCTGACATTGCCAGATGGGGGCAAAACTGCACCCAGTTGAGAACCACTGCTCTAAACATAGAACAGCTTTTAGACTGTTAGATAGAAAGGTACTAGCTTTCTCTAGGTCAAACTTCTTACTTAGGGCACTTTGTATATAGGTTCACACTTGATGAGCGTTCTTTTATGCAAACACAGCTACTTGCTTTGTCTCCCACATTCCTGTTGGAGTTTAGGAACTTGCTTTCCTAACACATGTTTCCTAGTGAGTCAGGAAAGCACTGTGGTGAGAACAGATCTGTGTTCCAGTCTCAGCTCTGGGCATTCCAGCAGGATGGCTGTGACAATTTAATGAACTTGGCCTCATTTTTTCCAGGTGTGTTATGAGGATAATGCAATTCAGGCCTCAAAGATGGCAGTCAGGACTCAGTGAGTGACTGCCTGTAGAACCTTAGTTGGCCATCGTAGCTGCTCAATAAATGTTAGTTCTGCTTCTTATTAACTGTTATGTGGAGGTGACTGTGGGTCTCACTCCTTTGGAATGTGCATCTCACCCCTGCTATGAATTGTCAGAGTGCATTCAGGCCTATCCTGAAGTCCTCAACCACAAGTCACGTGAAAGACACTTTCAGACAGAAGATACGGCCCTTCTGTTGGAATGGAAGACACTAAACAACCCTTTTAAGAGATGAGGTCTTCCTTCTTCTCTTAACCCCGGAGGGGCGGGGCTGCCTGCACACACTATATTTTCTTCTTTCCCAAACACACCCTTGCAACTAGAGTGAGGGAAGGTGGCTCTGGACACTCTCAGTCCCAGGTCTGTTCTTGAATCCTCTACCAAGCTGGCCTTTGCCTCCCAGGCCAGCTTCTTCCTGCCTTTAAAGTGTCTGGCGTGAACTCTTTTTATCATGGATCTGTCTGTTGGCGTCTGCACTAACCTGGGTGAGAGTGGAAGCCAGCGTGCCTTGACTGTGGCCTTGGCAGGCAAGAGGAGTGTTATCCATTGCTGGAGGGGGCAAAGGCTTGGCCTCGGGGCTATGTTGTTTCTGCTTCCTGGCCCCCAGCTGTGGCATTAGTACATTGACCTCTTTGTATCTCTAGTTTCTCTAGGGAATTTTGGGACGTTTGGGCAGTAATAAAAATAAGAAGCCATCACTTAGCAGATATTGACTATCTGCCAAACACCATGCAAAGTATTTTTTCTATGAGCCTATTTCATCATTACAGCAACCAAGTGAGGTGGGGATTATTATCGCCATTTTAAAGGTGAAGATGTTGAGGTTTGAAGAAATTCATGTTTTCAACAACATGTAGCTGGTAAGTGGTGAGCCTGGATTATCAACCAGATCCACCTGATTCCAGAACCCACAATCTTTAATCACTAATGTTGCCCTACTCATCCTGGACCCTGATGCTGTTAGACTAAAGAGGTGATTGGTTCCCAGAATGCCTAAACTAGTAATGTTGAAAAAAGATTTGAGAAAGAGCTTTTTTTTTTTTTTTACTGTTTGTTAGCTGCAAATCCATACATGGCCATTTCCAGGATGCACATGTTCCTTGAGTAGTCCTTAGATGTAGAGAAAGAAACAGGAGCAGTCCTCTCTCTATATGCAGACCTGACTACAGGATTAAATCTCAACTAAAACTAGGTATTGAATTAAGCCCTGAAAAAGAGAAAAATCTCTCCTTCTCCAGCATCACTGCTTTCTTCATTATTTCACAACTATTTACTAAGCACTTTCTGTATACATGGCACTGCACTTTGCATTAGGAAGACATACAACAATAAAACATGGTACCACCCTCAAAAAATTTAGGAGGAGAGATGGATACATTAAAGTGTTCATGGTGGGTTTTGTGGTAAACATTTACGATGCCTTGCTGGCATCCAAGGGTAAGCTGTCAGCTGTTTCGAGAAAGAGAGAAGGCTTCATAAAGAATGTGATGCTTGAAGTAATCTTGAAAAACAGAGGAGTAGGTGTTCACTAGTGTTCCAGGATGTACAAAGAAGGCATCCTAGGCAGGAGGAAAGGTTGAGCAAAGCCTGCAAATAACCTAGTACATATGAGGAGCTAGAGGGAGTCTGGGATGGTGAAGCCCAGAGGATGGAACCCAAAAATTGTGCCATCTCAAAGATCACACTTTTCCCCCTTTAAAGGGCCAGAGCCATCTACCATTTACAACAAACCCATGGCCAACATAATACCTAACAGTGAACACCTGAAAGACTTCCTGCTAAATTCAGCAACAAGACAAGAATGCCCACTCTTGCCACTTCTATTTAACATAATGTTGGAAATCATAGGCACAGCAGTCAGACAAGAAAGAAAGAAAGAAGGAAGGAAGGAAGGAAGGAAGGGAAGAAGGGAGGAAGGAAAGAAGGAAAGAAAGAAAAGGTATCCAGATTGTAAGGGAAGAGATTAAACTCTCACTATTTGCAGATGACTTGATACTCTAAACAGAGAACCCTAAAGTCTCCACACAAAAACTATTAGAACTAATAAATGATTTCAGCAAGGTACTGGGATACTAGATTAATATACAAAAATGCTGCGTTTCTATACACTAATAATGAAATACTAGAGAAAGTAAAAACTAATCCCATTTAAAATCACATCAAAAAGAATAAAATACCTAGGAATAAACTTAACCAAGGAGGCAAAAGACCTATATGGTGAAAACTATAAAATATTGATGAAGGAAATTGTAGATGATACAAAGAAGTGGAAGATATCCATGCTCTTGGATTAGAAGAATTAATATTGTTAAAATGGCCATACTACCCAAAGCAATCTACAAATTTAATGCAAATTCTCTCAAAACACCCCATTTTTCACAGAACTAGAACAAATAATCCTAATATTTATATGGAGCCACAAAAGACCTAGATTTGCTAAAGCAATCCTGACAAAAAAGAACAAAGCTGGAGGTATAACCCTTTTAGGCTTCAGTATACAGGCTTACTGTACACTACAAAGCTACAGTAATCAAAGCAGCATGGCATTGACACAAAAACATAGATCATCAGAACAGAATAGAGAGCCCAGAAATAAACCCATGCACATACAGTCAATTAATCTTCAACAGAGGAGGCAAGAATATACAATGGAGAAAAGAGAGTCTCTTTAACAAGTGGTGCTGGGAAAGCTGGACAGCTACGTGTAAAAAAAATGAAATTAGAACATTCCCTCACACCATATACAAAAATAAACTCAAACTGAGTTAAAGACCTAAATGTAAGACATGACACCATAAAACTCCTAGAAGAGAACATAGGTGAGAGATTCTTTGACATAAATCGTAGCAATATTTTCTTAGATCAGTCTCCCAAGGCAAAAGAAATAAAAGCAGAAGTAAACAAATGGGAGCTTGTCAAACTTAAAAGCTTTTGCACAGCAAAGGAAACCATCAACAAAACCAAAAGACAATCTATGGAATGGCAGAAAATATTTGCAAATGATGCAACCAACAGGGGTTAATATCCAAAAAATACAAACAGCTCATACAACTCAATATCAAAAAAAGAAAACCCAATCACAAAATGGACAGAAGGGCTAAATAAACATTTCTCTAAGGAATTCATACAGATGGCCAACAGGCACATGAAAAGATGCTCAACATTGCTAATTATTAGAGAAATGCAAAACTACCATGAAGTATCACCTCACATTTGTCAGAATGGCTATCATCAAAAAGTCTATAAATACTAAATGCTGGAGAGGGTGTGGAGAAAAGGGAACCCTCTTACACTGTTGGTGGAAATGTAAATTGGTGCAGCCACTATGGAAAAGAACATGGAGGTTCCTTTAAAAAAAATTAAAAGAGGGCTACCATATGATCCAGCAATCCCACTCCTGGGCATATATCCAGAAAAAAAGAAAACTCTAATTCAAAAAGATACATGCACCCCAATGTTCATAGCAGCACTATTTATAATAGCCAAGACTTGGAAAGCAACCCAAGTGCCCATCAACAGACAGTTGGTTTAAGAAGATATGGTATATATGTACAATGTAATACTACTCAGCCAAAAAAAGAATGAAATATTGCTATTTGCAGCAACATGGATGGACCCAGAGAATATAATGTTTAGTGAAATAAGACAAAGACAAATACTATATGATATCACTTATATGTGAAATCTAAGAAATAATACAAGTGAACGTATATACAAAACAAACAGATTCACAGACGTAGGAAACAAATTTATGGTTACCGGAGGGGAGAGAAGTGGGGGGAAGGGACAAGTCAGGAATATGGAATTAACAGATACAAACTACTATACATAAAATAAGTAAGCAATGAGGATTTACTATATAGAACCAGGGTATTATACTCAATATTTTGTAGTAACCTATAATGGAATATAATCTGCAAAAAAAAAACTGAATCACTATGCTGTACACCTGAAATTAACACAATATTGTAAATCAACTATACCTCAATTTTAAAAACAAAACAAAACAAAACTATAAAGAGCCAGAGCCATCTAATACAAACTGCCATTTTACATTTTGACCTCATGTAGCTTTTACATACCTGAAGGCTTGATTCCTGTTACACATAACAAAAATCTCTAGCCAGGCGATAAAGGCAGAGCCATTACTATACATGTGACAGAAAGACAATGGTCCAAGCCTTATACTAGGCACATCCCTGCACATACAACCTGAGTAAACAGGGGCCTCTTGCTCCCACATAAAGCCCAACTCAACCTGGTGACACATTCAAAGGGAACATAAATAACTGCAAAAGCATCAAAGAGCAATGAATACTGATTCCGTGGAAAGACGGGTCAAGGTAGTATTATGCCATCCGCACTCTTCTCTTTGGCCATCCCTCTTCCAAAGGGCCCACACATGTGTCAGCCATCACCCCAAATCTCCTATGTCACTCTACAAACCCCCAGTTTGTCTCTCTGTGGCCTCTACTCCTGTGTGTATTCAAGTCTTGTAGGAGTATCTCTGTCCTTTCTAATATCTCCATCTTTCTAATATAAATTAATTTAGCCACCAGTTTTTTTTCCTGCCCACTAGGGCCCTTTGTTTTGCTGATGGGGCTTGTGGATAACCACAGAATCCTAGTTAGAAGATAGGAGAATGGGAAATACTCTGAATACTTGATATATTTGTCCCTGTCACTCCTATATGTCACTAGAATGGGACAGACCTAGGTCTGAGTACAGATTTGACCTTCACTAGCAGTGTGACCTTGGGCAAATAATACTCCTGGGCCTCAATTTCCTCATCCACAAAATGGGGATGTTCTACCTATCCCAAGAACCGTACTGGGGAGCCACAGGTGAAAGACCTTTAAGGTCTAATAGGCTCAGCTCATGTCCATGGCTATAAATCTTATTGTATGCTAAAGTTAGACACATCTGCTTTCTATCAGCCTTAGAGGCTCATGTGGAAGACATGGTTATTTGGAGAAATAGCAGCTGTGATTAACCTAGTTATCAACTCCTGACTCAGGATCCAAAGTAGAGTAATTAATTGGCATTTACTCTTTATTATCATTATTCACTTTTCAATTTTACTTTTTAAATTTAGGTTATTCTTTTTTTTTTTTTTTTTTAAAGAAGTTTTTTTTTTGTTTGTTTTTTAAAGCACTTTTTTTTTTTATAGCTACTTTATTTATTTATTTTATTTTATTTTTGGCTGTGTTGGGTCTTCGGTTCATGCGAGGGCTTTCTCTAGTTGAGGCAAGTGGGGGCCACTCTTCATCGCGGTGCGCGGGCCTTTCACTATCGCGGCCCCTCCCGTCGCGGGGCACAGGCTCCAGACGCGCAGGCTCAGTAGTTGTGGCTCACGGGCCCAGCTGCTCCGTGGCATGTGGGATCTTCCCAGACCAGGGCTCGAACCCGTGTCCCCTGCATTAGCAGGCAGATTCTCAACCACTGCGCCACCAGGGAAGCCCTAGGTTATTCTTAATAATTCTTTTCACACATTTTCCAGAGCTGATTTTAGCAAAAGTCTGGATAATAGAATACGGTATCAGATTCCTAGAAATCTGTTATTCCAGCTGTACTTCGCTCTTACAGGTTGGCTTGGATAAAAGATTTTTACTTGTGTCAGTTTCTAATCCCCTTTAATAATACTGGACTGTTATTTCTTAATGAAATTATAAATATTTATTTTCTTAGTAGTATTAGTGAATGAAAATAACTGTGGATGCTTTAGTTAGTCAATGCTTATGGGTCAAAGCTGCACCCTTGTGAAACTAACTTTTGTTGTTCTTGTGTAAAACATTATGACAACAATAATAAAAATCCTAAAGCCTTCACCTTTCCCTTACATTTCTTTTCTGTACATATGTGTAAGTTTTGTATTGTAGTATATCATAACTGTTCACCATGTTGCTACATAATCATCGTAATTATTACTTTAGTGGCCATGTAATCATCCATCTTGTTAATGCACCATAATTTACTTAACCTAAGTTTTCAACAGTAGGAAACTGGTTGTCTTCTAATTTTTCCACTATTATAAATAACCTCTGGGTTGCATATTTGTGCATATAGCTTCTTTCATTTTTTTAGAATATTTCTTTAGGATGCACTCCGAGAATGGGAACACTGAGTCAATGAATGTGAATTTTTAATCGTTTTTAAATAAATAGACATTATTTTTCCAGTTTACAATACTATCAGCAATATATTTTTAAAAAAAATTTTTTTTTTAATTAATTAGTTTATTTATTTTTGGCTGTCTTGGGTCTTCGTTTCTGTGTGCGGGCTTTCTCCAGTTGCGGCGAGCGGGGGCCACTCTTCACCGCGGTGCGCGGGCCTCTCACTGTCGCGGCCTCTCTTCTTGCAGAGCACAGGCTCCAGACGCGCAGGCTCAGTAGTTGTGGCACATGGGCTTAATTGCTCCGTGGCATGTGGGATCTTCCCAGACCAGGGCTCGAACCCGTGTCCCCTGCATTGGCAGGCAGATTCTTAACCACTGCGCCACCAGGGAAGCCCAATCAGCAATATACTAATATTCTACTTTCATTACAACCTTATCAGTAGTGTATATTATTGTATATTGAATGCACTTAAATAGTACCTTACTTTTGTTTCTGTATTGTCTCAAAAATAGTAAGTTTAATGAAACATTTGCTTATAAATTGTGCATTCTCTCATGTTTTAAAAAGCCAGTTTTAAAACCTAGGTAAGTTTTTTGTTTTGTTTTTTTTAACATCAAGAACTCTTGCTTTCTCTCCATTGCCCAGTAGTTTTGTGTATTAAATAAAGCTCATATTGATAATCTTTCTGAGCAAAATATTCAATTGTGCTCTTTTATTAACTAATTAATGAGGACCTGTGTATAAGGATCTGTAGGGAATACTGAGATAAAATAAAAGGAAATTAGAAAATAAAGTTGGAAAAATTAGACAAATATATCTGTACCAGCATTCCCAAGGTCAGAAGCAGGGTTGCCCTTCAAGTAGTTCAATCTGCTCAGATTTTAATGACTTTCTCTACCTAGTCACTGACCTGCTCAGCCAACCTGACTTTTCAACTAGCAAACTCAGGACCTCCACCCACACTGCTTCCAATATGTTTTTCTAGGTTTTATCCTGGGAAAGCTTCTTAATGAAGAATGAAACCCCCCCCCACTATACCCTCGCCCCAAAATGCTTCCACATCATTCCCAGTCTGATCTTGTTCCAGATCAAGTAAATGCACGAAACCCCATAATGTATGACATGGTTTCCCAAACCACAGCCCTGTCATAGGGCTGAATACCAGTTCCAGGGATCCAGTTTTCCCCTTCCTTTCGTGCAACTTCTCCTATCCCTGAGATGGATACCTTCCACGCTCTGCAAAAAAAAAAAAGAAAAAAAAAGGAAGGACGTTCCAAGAATACAAGCCACCATAAGTTCATCTTGAAGTTGAGTCACCGTTACCTCCAATAGCGCCTTCTCTTTGACCTAAGGATGTTAAGGTTTGTTTGAATCGGATTATTGCTACATACCAGTACATGGGAATATAGAGAAATAGCTCATCATGTTTTCTTCTTTTTCCTCTTGCAGCCTCAACCGAGGGTTCTCCATAAACGCGGTTAGCCTTCCAAGCTGCTGTCCTGCCAGTCGATATGAACATGGCCTGTTCCTCACAGAAAGACTAACTCATGGCACTGCCAGAAGATATCCTTGGAGCATTGACAGATTAACCAGATTAACTGAAAAACCACCCATTCAGTCAAGATTATGGGCTTTGGGAAATCTTAGTTTGCTGTGGATTTTTAAATGTGGTACATAATATACAGTGCCAACTTGCTTCAAGTGGTCATTGGCAGACCATTAGCTGGAAAACTGCTTCCGGTTTTCATCACTGTGCATAACTCAAGCTCCCTTTGGGGAGCTGACTGTGCCCTTCACTAGAAGTCCCGTTTTAGCATGGCAACTACTGGATTATTTTATTATGTGTGCAGACGGCATGATGCGTTAGAAAAAAAATTACGGCAGTTCTGCAATCTCAGTGGAAGTGTTCACAATATTATGCCCTGGTAGGAATGTAAACATGTCTCGATTGTGTTAGTTATGACATCTAAAGGTATTCTGTCCAGCTCTTAAGCACTTTACATGAGAACCCCCTATACCGAAACGAATCAGCACGTTCAGTACATGTGAGAAAACAAGTCTTTTTTTCTTTCTTATAAATCTTGTCCTATTTCTGGCTCAGACTGTCCAAGACGAGGCTCCACTCCTAGCATATACTCCGTCGTTTGTGGTAGATTGGTAAATATGGCCACAGTACTGTTAGACTTAACCTCTTGACACTTTACTGAACAACTGGATTTCTTACAGCAGCAAAGGGAGGTAAAGGTGGGCCTGGGGAATGGTGATCATTTAGCTCTAGTTTCCTCTTACCTGGGCACAACTTACCACGAGCACATACACACACTCAAACACAGGAGGCTTCTATTTGGCCAATGTATGTAATCTCTCATTCTATAGAAGAGTTCTTTCCAAAGAACCAAAATGGGGGTGTGGCCATATTTTAATCTTAGCCTAGGTGCATTGATGGTAAAGACAGCAGAGTGCAGTTTCCCAGGGTGTGGTCTGCCTTTAACACTTTGGAAACCTCTCTACGTCAAGTTCTGATCACAATTCTTTGAAGAGAAAAAACAGCAAGTGACCGCCTGCATGTCTAGAGGAGCAAGAGGTTCCAACCCCACACTAGGTTTCTTCCTCAGAAGAGAACCTCCTAGTCCTTTTTAATCCTTTCTGGGATTATACCCATGACTAATTTTTTTGTACTATGTTTCACAGCAAAGCACTGTCCTGGGAAACCAGTCAACCCAGTTATTGCTTGTCTTTAGAGAAATGTCCATATTGATTGACCCTACATCATGCTTTAGCATTTTTTTTGTCCTGAAAATGTAAAGTTGACTGAATCAAAAACTCAGCCAAGTATGTTCTGTGTGCCCACAGTCCCAGCCTGAGACCGGCAGACATCGGAGACTTTTCTTTCAATACATGTAACAACCCTGGGAGCCTGCCAGCACAAGCAAGCTTGGCAGTTCAGAGGGTCACCAGACACACACTCATTGTCTGTTCTCCCCACACCTTGCCTCCCCTGGGGGTATCAGGAAATGCACAGCCCATTAGAAAACTACCCCACCTGAGATTTGGAAACTTGACAGGGAAGGAAAGAGATCCAAATGTGATTCGGGTGAGTCACCCAGCAGGATGACTCACCACAAGCCTGCGGGCTGTAGTGCCAAAGAAGGGGGCTTCCAAGAGGGAACTCAGAGAAGCTCCAGTCGCCACCAAATCTGGCCCTCTGCTGGGTCAGCATAGGCACCATCAGGCCCCAAGCAGACCGTAATTCTTTACAAATCCAGAATTAGGAAGTCAAACCCTGGCTGCCAACACCCCTGGGCACCTCAGTCTCCACTGCCCATCTCCTGAGGTTCAATTCCAATTCCAGAGGCTCCCTCCAATCTTTTGTTTCTTCCCTTCTTTATTCAGCAAGTGTTTATTGAGCATCTGCTATGTGCCAAGCATTAAGCTGGGGTAACAACAGTGTACAAGGTAGTCTCTCCTTGCCCTTATGATATCTCCTCCTCCCAAACACTACCCCACCCCACCTTTTCCACAATGCAAACTGAATTCAGACAGCATTCATCCCCTGCCAGAGCAACGTGGGGAAATGGGCATGCACAGTTCCCTTGCCCGAGGAAGTGGACAGCGTCAGGCCATGTATTTGCGCCCGTCATGTACAGCCAACCCTCCCAGCACCCAGATTTAGCTGGTAGGAGCTCCCCAAAGCAACTTTCAGTTGCTTGATAGCCACCCTGGTCACCTATATTCCCATCTTTTATGCAGAAACAGCAATTCATCATCATGCTGGATTCTCTGAAGCCCCAATTCTATAACTAGTCCCAGGGACACAAAATCGGGCCTGATGAATTCGAAAGAACTACTACCAGGTGCTGAGATATTATCTGGGAATGAGTTGGTTTAGCCAGGGACATTCTGAGAACAACTGTTAACACCCTTGGAAAACTGGACATGCTTTGTGGTGCAGATAGATGCTCATTAAATGGTGGTGGTTCATCCTTACTGACTTTGGCTTTTGCAAAATATGTTACAAACCATTAAATAAGTAGAGTTTCCTAGCTTTTTTTTTTGAGTCAAAAGTGTGCTGGGCAATTATTTAAAGATGATGGGTAAAGATGGAGATAGGAAAGGGCAAAGACGGAGACAATGAAAGAGCCCCACTGAAGATGGCTTCTCTAAAAATGCCTTAATTCCTGGCACGTACCACATATTTGCATATGAACTACTGTTTTCCAAACTGTCGACCTCTGTTTGAAATCATCTGGAGGCATAGTTTTGGAAACGTGGTGGCATAAAATCTGAGCAGTCATGAGCTAAACCAACAAAATGGAGAAACAGTTTCCTTCACAGCCTTGGGATTCTTTGTTCTGTGTTGACCCACAGTGACCCATGGTTATTTCCTGCTGTGCTGAACCTTCTTGCCAAGATGTGTGTAGGACATTTTACTCCCAGAACCTCAGAGATGGCTGTGGTGAATTTTGTTTAGTAGGAAGCAGGAGATGGGGAGGTAAGGGATAAATGCTTTGATGTCTAAGGGCTGTAAACAGTTGATGCATTTATTTTTCCTTTTACTTGAACCTGTGCTGAATCTTTTTATTAAAAGGCTGGGCCCCTCACTTGCACAGGAAAGGCAGTCTTGGGAAGGAACAGAAACGAATAATTATTAGACTCTCTGGGTTGCCAAGGGGATAAGTTTGTTCCAGCTCCAGAAGTGAATTTAAATACTCAGAGCATCGGTGGTTCTGCTAGGGTAAAAATCAAATCACTTGAGTAGTTTTAAGACATACCTAGGGGGACAGAGACCCTATCAGCTTTCTTGTGGGTAATGGCGTCTTCAATTCCCTGCTCAGGCTCTGTGAGGTGTGTAACCGCAGCGTCGATTCCACCTCCCGATTACTGGGAAGTAACCCGGGTCCCCTCCAGGGTCACTTCTCAGTTGCCCAAAGGCTAATAGTCCTTCATTCTGAGGGAATTCTGCCTCATTTTTAAACTTCAAGGGGAAAAGGAATTATCAACCTGACGTGAGAATATAAACGGAGCATTAAAACCTCTAATGGATGTACCCCCTTGTTACTTGCAAATGCTTTCTCTGTCTGCAAATGTCACATAATTGATTTTGGATAGGAACAGTAAACGTCTCCCGGAAGAAAAGTTTTCAAGACCCCCTTAGCACTTTCGTTTCCTCAAAACTTCCTCTTCCAGTGCATCAGCAGCTTCATTCTTTGAGATATTTTCCTCTACGTTCTTTAGAGTAATTTTGTTACTTGACAACTAGACCTAAAGCTGCCGTCGTCTCTTTTTAAAAACCTCACCTTTGAAAATGACATCAGTTCCTTTCTGCCTTAAAGGCTGTTTTTATTCAGCTCTCCCACAACCCCTTCCGCTTTACTTACTTTCTTGCGTTGTTTTGTATTCTTTTTTCTTTTAATCTCTCTCTTCTTTTCACATAGTTCCTTGGGTGGGTTTCAAGTATTCTATAAAGAACTCAAACAGCGAAACATAGTGTGATCACCTTTTTTCCCCAGGACTGACTGAGAATTCCTTCTTAAGTTTGATCTTGGGGAAAGCCTGGTGCCCAGACAACGCTGGGACAGGGATTGTCATCTCCAGGGGGTGGCCGGTCAGTGCCGCTAATCAAAACAAGGGGCATGAGATCGTGAGGGAGGACAGCCCAGGAGATGCAGCTGCTCAGGGCACAGCTGGGGACTCGGTTTCAAAGACAAGTGGGTCCTGCCCCTTGGTCTCCTTAGATGTACATCTAATCCTGTAGCCAGAGAGCGATCTTATGAATTCTGCTCTGTCAGTGTGGATGATTCCTGGCTCCACAACACAGCTTCAAGGTCAGGGAGCTGCGTTTCCATTATTTTGCTCTGGTGACGTAACTCTAGTAAGGAGACAGGGAGCCTTCTTTTGAAGGCGAACCACCTGTGGGAAGCTTGAGGAAAACTTAGCCAAGTGCACAAGGAGGTTACACCAGCCCTCAATAAAAAGAACAAAATAGAGCCTTCCCTGGAGATTCTCATTTGGGAGGATGGCTAGGAGGATGGTATTCTGGTTTTCTTCTGCCTATCATCTTGGCCCTGCAGGGAAAATTCTGGGCAAGTGGGGCAAGCACTACGATCTAACATTTTTAGAGTGAAAATTGGCCCGTGACAAATATAGAGGAGAAGTGCCGTTGAGTATGGGGCTAGTTTTAGACCTCTTGTTCAGCAGCACTGACTGAGAAATTACTTCCACAGCACAGCAGAAAAGGGGTATAGAAGGCCTTGTAAATCTGAAGCTTCCGTTCCACGTAGGGCTGTCTTAAAACCTTGCAGAGCTCCAAGCATTCTTACTTCAGAGCCTCCTTCCGCAATTATATCAAGCACTCAAAGGCACCAACAACATACACCTCATAAAATTTCGAGGTAACCATGACTTGCATTGAATTGTAGGTGACTGGTTGACATTGTTACAGATACTTACACATTAATTCTGATTATACAATATCCTTTTCATATTTGGGAGCCAATGGTTCAGGGGTTTCATTGTTTCATTGCTTGTTTTGTTGTTGTTGTTTTCCAAACCTCAAACATTTACAGAAGCCTTAGAAAGGCTCTTAAACCCAGGCCTTTTTGCCTGAAGTGCAGTGATAGAAACAGCCCTCTGACATAAACAAGGAGACTGTTAAATTAAGCCAACGTAGGAGATACTAACACCTGAAATCTTTAAGGCACCGAAGACCCTGCTGGTTGCCTTCTGCATTGTTTATAGCCTTCTAAATTTCAATCATTTGGATCAAAGGAAATAAACAGGCTGCTTTCACGTGGCCCTGGCACATCAGCACACACACAGCTACTACACGTGGAATTCTAAGCTGGGTTGACGTGCCAAAGCACACAGACCTGTTTCGTGTGGTCATATCTATTCACCACCACCGACCCCCATTTTCTCTGAAAATGTACTCAAATGCTTTACTCCAAGAAAATTCTAAAATGAGACTCTTATTATTTAGATCATTACTTCTCTCAGGGTGGGGTAACTGATTTTGTGACATAACCTTGAAGAAAAATCACTGGCCATTAAATGCCTTGATGTTCCATTCCACGAGCTGACATTGGTCTTCTCCCATCTCCCCAGAGGTCAGCCTGGCCTCCCTCTCAAATAGCACAAACGTCATAAAGACACCTTCTGAAGCTCTGAATAGACTCCCTATTCAAGCATAATTCCAAAAATGTGATTTGAATTGAGTACCACCTTGGTCCTTGATGATATGATTCCCTACATCAATTCTAATTCTTTATATGTATTTTCAGTATTTTTTTTTAGCACAATCAACCGCATTTATGTGTTTGCATTGGGAGCTACCCGCTAACTCTGTTGCAGCTTTTGACAATGCCTATACCTAGTTCCCATTTGATGCATTTGAGAGGAGACCAAAAATGTTTCCCTGCATACCAGCTGCAGAGGTTTTGAAGTACGTAACCAGGTTCACTTTCACATCAAAAGGCCCCTGTTTATAGGTGGAAAATTTAAAGAGAAATTGG